>NC_050573.1:200154017-200758642 GCF_011100635.1 Trichosurus vulpecula
AGTCATATATATATATATATATAATAGTCAATTATAGTCATTTGTTAACATTTCTGGGTACAGAATGATAGATGTTCTACTGAAGGAGGTCTTAATCTGGGGATTTGTAAGGTATGTGTGTGTGTGTGTGTGTGTGTGTGTGTGTGTCTGTGTCTGTGTCTGTGTGTGTTTCCTTGATAATCCTTTGTATTTTATTTTATGCCTTTAAAATATTATGCTGAGAAGGTGTCCAAAGACCTCATCAGACTAACAAAAATGTAAAGGACACAAAAAAGTTGAGAACCCCTGTCCTAGAGTATATACATGAAAGGTAGAATTCTGCAGAAGTTTACTGAAACAAAATTTTATCAGGATCACAGGAAAACCTTCTGAATCTTCAACCCAATAGATTCCAGAAACCTCTACCTTGCCATTCTAGAGTACTTTTGTACCATTCTAGGGTAAGCATTCTGCGTCAGTAAGGAGAACAATAGAAATGTATAAAGTATTTTTTAAAAATATTTTTTCCTAACTCACAAGACAATGCTCAGGAATTATCCCAATATCTTACTTCTACTTATTAGAGTATAGAAATGGATATATATGCACACATATATTTCATTGAACAAACTCATAGATAAAAGTTCAAGAATAGTAGAGATTACCATGCCTAGGGATTCTTAACATGTTTTCCAAGGAGGGTTGGGGGCTTCCATGAACTTGGGTGGAGAAAAATACTATGTCTTTATTTTCATTAATCTCTAATTAAAATTTAGCATTTCCTTTCATTATTAATGTCAAGAACAAATTGTAGTAGCATTATGTGGCACCACCAGATTGCCAAAGGGGTCCATGATCACCCCAAGAAGTTAAGAACCCTTGATATAGACCAGGGCTGTCCAAAATATGGCCCACAGTGCTATTTTATGTGACCTGCCTGTGGGTTTTCATTTTTTGCAAACAAAAATAAAAATAATTTGCATGGAATGTGTATTAGATTTTTTAGTTCTATCACTAATAAATAATCTCATTGATAATTTTCTTTGGTGTTATTAAGCAATATTATGGATGGAATGCATCACATGGAATTTTTAATCGATCTGTGGGATGCGTTCTGTCTTTATGATGCAGATTAGTCAGTATACACCTACCTTTATACTGTTGTGTTGTCACTTTGCTGTTTTGTGGTTGCTTTTGCGCTTAGCGCCTTCGCCTGTTGTATTGATGACTCACATTCCCCCACTTTCTATTAGTGTACTGTATTTTTTATTCTGGGTGCAGCCCTCAAATAATTATTTTATTTTAATGAGGCCCTAAGATAACCTAAGTTTGGACAGCCCTGATAATTTCACACATAGAGAAACTGAGTCCCAGAAAGATTGTATCTATTGCAACTATATAAATATAGTAATCTGCACTTAAAATGTTTTGTCCTGCTATTATATATAAGTTTTTGATCTCTGGGAACCACTAAATAGACCTCTAGCATAGGGCCTAAATGACTTAGGAATTGTTTAGTAGTAAGACTGATTCTAGAAATTACCCTTCCTACATAGCACACCTGATTCGAACACATCAGAGAAAACATTTTATCCCTTGGTGCAAATTGTACTCAAAAGTTTTGATTCCATTTATTATGTTAAACTCAAAATGGATCTGCTGTCTTTTAAAGTTGGCATTAGAAACTCCTTTTCCAAGAATGATTTTTATCTAAATGTTATGGCTTAGAAACATGGTTGAGGGCTAGAAGCATCTTCTGTTGTTGCTCAGTCATTTTTTGTCCAACTCTACATATATTCTGTCTTTAATTCAATCTTTTCTTCCCATCATTTACTCTCATTTTTATCCCAAAGCCACATTGTGATATGGATGTATCCCCAGGTTTTTGAAGGTTATGTTAGCAGAAAGAAGATCAGACAAGATCTAAAAAGGTTTCAAGTATTGACCTGGTGACAGATTGTCTAACATCTGAGGACCAGACTCAAGAAATCAGGAGATGCTCACCCACAAAAGGTAAACACCATCACTAACAACTGATGACTAGTTTTGTTTTGTTTTTGATCCACAGCATACTATAAAGAAATCTGAATTCATGGAGAGTTTGGCATGCCCAAGAAATTTGAAGCATTGAAATATGTTGGGAGGACAAAGTGGTAGAGAATGTTTTTAGATTTTTACCTTTCTCTTTCTCCCCATATTTCCCTCACACAATGGATTAGAGGTGATATACTTTCAATCTTAAAAGGTAACCTAAGATTTTAATAGTAATTTTGTAAAATGGTTTTAGGAATAAACGCACATACTAACTATGGTTCTAATAGGAGTACTGGGTATCACTATGCTATGATACCCTTTCAGTCTCACTGAGGAGGAAAAACAGTCATCTAATTCCTCACCTGAGTTTTCTTTGGCTTTTTATTTCAAAATGGATTTAGGAGAAAATATTCCTTTCTTGGCATCAAATTTTAGCAAATTAAAGTGTCTTTGGATTTCATAAATCCTATAATTCACTTTTGGATTTCAAGCTCCATAACTATACTTTTATATGTTAATTATCTTGCTAAAAAAAAGATGCCCTCATTTAAATAAAACAATATTTTTGGATGAATTGCTAAGTAGAATTATCCTGAATTTGCTAATTGTTCCTTTAGCCATACATGTGCCAAAAGGTGATCTGAATCCTGAATTATTATAACTTAAAATAATTTTCCTTATCATTGCTACTTTTTAGACATGATAGATTGAGAATTAAATACAATTTTCTTTATTTTTGAGCTACCAGAATGGCTTGTTAAGAAATCAAGTGGGGGCAGAGCCAAGATGGCAGCTAGGAAGCAGGGACTTGCTTAAGCTCCCCGCCCAGGTCCCACCAAACACCTATAAAAAAAGACTGAACAAATTCTAGAGCTGCAGAACCCACGAATTAGCAAATGGAAGCAGGGCTCCAGCCCAGGACAGCCTGGATGGTTGCTGGGAAGGGTCTATTGCATGGAGCTGGGAGTAGAGCAGAGAAGAGCCCAGTGTGGGCTACACCAGGACCAACCAGACTGGAAGCTGGGCAGAACAGACATAGCACCCTGAATCAGTGAACTGTGGCAGTTACCAGACTTCTCAACCCACAAACACCAAAGACAACAGAGAAGGTTAATGGGAAAAGCTGCTGGGACAGAGTGAAAGGAGTTGGAGGTCAGCCACCACCCCAGGAGTAGCAGAGGTGGTGCAGCTCTGAGGCTGCTTCCAGAGCTACAGCTGCAGTTGCTTCTAGCCCCAGGCCCACCTGGTGGGAGGAATTAAGTGGCGGATTAGAGCGGGAGTGCAAAGCCCACTTTGCCCTGCCTGGATCTGGGTCCCAATCCTGGTTGGTGGTTCTTGGCAGAGGAGGAGTGCTGGTGTGACAGAGCTTCCTGTGTAAAAGTAGCTCTGAAAATAGCAGCGCAGCCCCTCAAGCTTCGGACAAAGTATTCTCTATTCTACAAGCAGTCGTACCCCAACAAAAAGCTCAAGGGTCAAGTATTTGGCTGGGGAATATGAACAGCCAGTGAAAACGCTCTCAGATTCAGACTCAGATTTTGGAATCTTTCTTTGGTGACAAAGAAGACCGAAACATAGAACCAGAAGAAGTCAACGAAGTCAAAGAGCCTACATCAAAAACCTCCAAGAAAAACATGAACTGGTCTCAGGCCATGGAAGAGCTCAAAAAGGATTTAGAAAAGCAAGTTAGAGAAGTGGAGGAAAAATTGGGAAGAGAAATGAGAGTGATGTGAGAAAACCACGAAAAGTAAGTCACTGACTTGCTAAAGGAGACTCAAGAAAATACTGAAGAAAATAATAACTTAAAAAATAGACTAACTCAAATGGCAAAAGAGCTCTAAGAAGCCAATGAGGAGAAGAACGCCTTGAAAGGCAGAATTAGCCAAATGGAAAAGGAGGTCCAAAACACCACTGAAGAAAATACCACCTTAAAAATTAGATTGGAGCAAGTGGAACCTAGTGACTTTATGAGAAATCAAGATATTATAAAACAGAACCAAAGGAATGGAAAAATGGAAGACAATGTGAAATATCTCATTGGGAAAACCACTGACCTGGAAAATAGATCCAGGAGAGATAATTTAAAAATTATTGGACTATCTGAAAGCCATGCTCAAAAAAAGAGCCTAAATAACATCTTTCAAGGAATTATCAAGGAGAACTGCCCTGCTATTCTAGAGCCAGAGGGTAAAATAGAAATTGAAAGAATCAGCCGATTGCCTCTTGAAAAAGATCCCAAAAAGAAAACTCCTAGGAATATTGTCACCAGTTTCCAGGGCTCCCAGATCAAGGAGATAATACTGCAAGCAGCCAGAAAGAAATGATTTGAGTGTTGTGGAAACATAATCAGCATAATACAAGATCTAGCAGCTTCTAAATTAAGGGATGAAATGGATGGGAATATGATATTCCAGAGGTCAATGGAGCTAGGATTAAAACCAAGAATCACCTACCCAGCAAAACTGAGTATCATGCTCCAAGGCAAAATATGGATTTGCAATAAAATAGAGGACTTTCAAGCTTTCTCAGTGAAAAGACCAGAGCTGAATAGAAAGTTTGACTTTCAAACACAAGAATCAAGAGAAGCACGAAAAGGTAAACAAGAAAGAGAAATCATAAGGGACTTACTAAAGTTGAACTGTTTTGTTTGCATTCCTTCATGGAAAGATGATGTGTATAATTCATGAGACCTTTCTCAGTATTAGGGTAGCTGAAGGGAATATACATACATACATACATACATACATACATACATACATATACATATATATATATGGAGAGAGAGAGAGAGAGAGAGAGAGAGAGAGAGAGAGAGAGAGAGAGAGAGAGCATAGGGTGAGTTGAATGTGAAGGGATGATATCTAAAAAATAAAATCAAATTAAGGGATGAGAGAGGAATATATTGAGAGAGGGTGAAAGGGAGAGATAGAATGGGGTAAATTATCTCACATAAAAGTGGCAAGAAAAAGCAGTTCTGTTGGGAGGGAAGAGGGGGCAGGTGAGAGAGAATGAGTGAATCTGGCTCTCATCCGATTTGACTTGAGGAGGGAATAACATACACTCTCAAATGGGCATCTTACCCCCACAGGAAAGAAGGAGGAAGAGGATAAAAAAGAGGGGATGATAGAAGGTAGGGCAGATGGGGGAGTAGGTAATCAAAAGGAAAACACTTTTGAAAAGGGACAGGGTCAAGGGAGAAAATTGAATAAAGTGGGATAGGATAGGAAGGAGCAAAATATAGTTAGTCTTTCACGACATGAGTATTGTGGAAGGGTTTTACATAATGATACATGTGTGACCTATGTTGAATTGATTGCTTTCTTAGGGAGGGTGGGTGGGGAGGGAAGAGGGGAGAGAATTTGGAACTCAAAGTTTTAAAAGCAGATGCTCAAAAAAAAGTCGTTTTGCATTCAAATGGGAAATAAAATATACAGGCAATGGGGCATAGAAATCTATCTTGCCCTACAAGAAAGTAAGGTAAAAGGGCATGGGGGGAGTGGGGTGACAGAAGGGAGGGCTGACTGAGGAATGGGGCAACCACAATATATGCCATCTTGGAGTGGGGGGGAGCGTAGAAATGGGGAAAAAATTTGTAATTCAAAATCTTGTGGAAATCAATGCTGAAAACTAAAAATATTAAATAAAAAAAATTTAAAAAGAGAAAAAAAATCTAGTGGGCAATTAGGCAGAATACATTAAGATTCAAACTTTTAGGGCAGGAAACTTTAAACAAATATGAGTTAGAAAGGACCCTAAAGGCCATCTAGTTTAACTTATACTAGTAGAGAAATCTCCTCTTAAACGTCTGCAACAAATGATAATACAGCCTTTGCTTGAATATCTTTATTAAATAGTGGGTACTTCCTGAGGTAGTCAATTTCCCTTAGGGGTAGTTTTAATTAACTTCTTATTACAGAATTTCCCACCTGGCAAGGACCTCAGTGATCATTTACCTACAACCCAATTTGAAAAGTAACCCACCCTTCAACTAACATGTGTGACATATAGCATCTCCTTGAAGGCTTTCAGCAATGGGCAAATGAACCAATTCCTAAGGATTCCTAACTTTTGGTTAGTTATAGCTGTTAGTGCCATTCCCTGCTTCCCCTCCCATCATATAAAGCTGAAATCTGCCCTGTTGAAGCTTCCATCAAGCTTTCCTAGTCCTTTCCTCTCAATTTTAATTTTTATCAATAATCTTTTAAACATCATGTTCCTGTTGTCTTCTCTCTGACATAGTAAATATCTCCACTTTCTTTAGCCAGTCTCTTTAAGACCTGAACAGGAAGCTCCTCACAATCCTGATCACTTAAGATATTTACTGCTTTATTAGTTTTTCCTAAAATGTTGAAACTACACCAAACATCCAGACATGTGTCTGAATAGGCATAGTATGACAGGATCATCACCTTCTCATTCCTGCATGCTAAGACTCTCTTAATGAAGTAAAAGATCACATTTGCTTTCTCGCCCATTATATCACACTGTTGATTCACATTGAATCCACAGCCCACTAAATCCCCAAATCTTTTTTTTTCTTCCAAACTTCTGTCTAGTCCTTCCTCTCCAATCTTATATTAGTAATTTTTATTGAATCTGAATGTAAGACTGTACATTTATCCCTATTAAATTTAATCTTATTAATTTCCAGTTGTCCTGCCAGTCAGAAACTTTTTGAGTATTGATTTTGTCATCGAGTTTGTCAGCAATCATTTTCAGTTTATGATATCTGCAAACTCAATATGAATGTAATCTTTTCCTTTACCCAAGTTAGTGATTAAAATGTTAGACTACCATCTGATGGTCTACAGCTCAGAGTCTTTCCCAAAGAATATCACAAAACCTATGTTGGCTAAGATCTAGGTAAGCTATGTTTCTTTTTTCCATTCTACCAGATTAATTACTATTAAAAAAAGGAAAGAAGGCTGGTGTGGCATATTTTAGATTTCCACTCTCCCTTACCACTTTCTATTCTATTCTTTCAACTCCATTTCACAGATTGTGAAACTGGACCAGAGAATTTGAGTGAATTGTTTAAGATCACACAGCCAGTCAATTCAAGAGGTAGGATTCAAACTCATGTTTCTTGACTCCAGTACTGCATTTTGTCAACTTGATCCTATTGCCTTTCTAGAAGGATTAGAAGGTAGAAAAAAACATTGAGTTTTCATTAAAATTCTACCTGTATGTACACTCTACTGTGGGAAAAATTTGTATTTTTTATTAACTCTTGAGCATAGTTTGTTCATAATTATTGTAACAAAGGAAAAATGATAGAAACTGAGTCATCATGTTTATGTACAGAAGTATGTCAACATAACTAGCTTCTAACAAAACATTTCATCAAAGTGTTAGGTTGTTCAGTTCTAGTATAATTGGAGTTCTAGTATAATCTAGTATAATTAATCAAGTAAAGCAAGTGAAATAGCTTCTTACCCAGTGCAGAAGTTCCTCCCTCTCCATTTTATCCTTGAGATATTTCAGGATTGTCTAGAAGGTACAAGTTGAGTTATCTAATTGATGGTTATAGGTACTTAACAAGGGTTCAACCTAAATCTCTAGGATAGAGTTTTTATGGTTAATTAACATAAAATGTAAATTTTAAAGGAACAAAATAAGAGGACGTCATTAAATGTTGCCAGTCTCTAAGTTTTATTTGTTGATATTTTAGTAGGTTGATGTAAGAACAGTTGGGTTGTTTTCTGTTTTTTCCTTGTATTCATTTTGTTTTGTTTTCTTTTAAAGTTTGATGTAATGGATTTCAGTCCCAAATCACTAAGTAGCATTGTAACCTTGGTTAATTCACTTTATTGTTCTTTGACTCCACTTAAAAAAATTATACATGATCTCTAACATCCATTCTAGATCTAAAATTACTAGCATATAGTTCCTTAATTCATATTAAGAACATTTAAATCCTTGATTTCAACCTTTGACCACTGATAGTTAAGCTCACATTTACATTTTTTGAGTCATTTTAGGTAGCAACATTTACTACTCCATAATGACTATATTTTGAGTAACATACACTACATTTCTTATTTGAGCCTATTTAGCTGACTTTATTTTGAGTTTGTTGGCATTTACTATTTACAGTGTCACCCAGTTTGCCCAGAATCCTGTCACGCACGACATCTCTGAAAGGAAGTACATACTGTGTTGATTGTAGCTCATCCTGTGATTGAAAATATATATCATTGTATACCATCCCCAGTTCGTATGTAAAATGATAATATCCCCAGTTTTCTGCAGTCAAAAGCTTTGAAAAGGCATCTCCCTATAATCAAGCCCCAAAAGCATCCTGTCGGAAAACAGCACCACCAAATTGGTATCTCAACGACACCTGCTGGAAACTCAGTGGGAAAAATAATGTGCTTGTGTGGGATGAGTGCAGCAAAGCATGCTTTCAATTTTAGATTGAATCTGCTATAAGAAAAGAAGAAAAAGAGTGAGAGATGAGAAAGGAAGGAAGGGAGGAAGGAAGAGGAGAAGGGAAGGAGGAAGGAAAGAGGGAAGGTGAGGAAGGAAGGAAATAAGTTGAATGAAAAAGAAAGAAGGAAAGAAAGAAAAAGCAGAAAGACAAAGAGTAAGAGAGATGGCAAGGGAAGAAGTGAAAAATAATACGGCAACTGATTAATCAGCAAGTATTCATTATCACCAACAATGTTCTACGAACTATGCTAAGCATTGGGTATACAAAGAGAGAAAAGGAAAATTCTTTGATCTCAAAGGGCTTACACTACATTGGAAGACACACACACACACACATGCATATATGTTTCTGTGTGTGTATATAGGTATGTATGTTTGTATAGGGTAGAGAGGAATAAGGGAATAAGCATAAGCATTTACATAACACCTACTATGTTTCAAGCACTCTACTAAGCACTACAAATATTACCTGATCTGATCCTCACAATAAGCCTGTATTCTATATACTGTGCCACCTAGCTGCTTCAACTGGCGTTTGTAGGGATCAGGACAAGTCTCATAAAGGAAGTGTGACTTGAACTGAACTTTTATGGAAACTAGGAATGCTTTGATGTGATGGTAAGAGGGGAGCGCATTCCAGACAAAGGGCACAGGTAGTGCAAAGGAACAGAAATGAGAGATGTGTGAGGAATAGCCGGGGTTTGGATACTAGCCTGAGAGGTAAGGAGTGATGTACAAGTTTGGAAAGGCAACTTGGACCCGAGTTGCGAAGAGTTTTAAATGAGAAATGGAAGAGTCTGTATGGGTTCCTATGAATAACAGGGAACGAAAAAACGTTTTTAGTATGGTCTTACCTGTGTTTTAGAATACTACTTTGGCCACTGTGTGAAGAGCTGGATAGAATTTATACTTGAGGCAGAGACCAATAATGAGACTATTGTAAAAATAGTCTAGATGAAAGAACATAAAGCTTAAACTAGTATGGTGACAATGGGACTGCAGGGAAGGAGAAAAGGAAGGGAGGAAGGAAGGAAGGAAGGAAGGAAGGAACAAAAGAAAGGAGGGATGGAGGGAAGGAGGAAGGACAGAATGGGTTAACAATAAAAACTGAAGATGTTATAGTACATTTCAAAGCAGTCTGATGCCATTTGTAATCTTATTAAAGAAAAAGAAAAACACGCAAAGGTAGGAAGTTTTAAAGAATGAAAATGACAGCAAAAAAAATGCCCATGAAATAAAACATAATGGCAAAAATAAAAATCCTCAAAATAATGACATTTCTAATGATCTCTAAAAGTTTACATAAGAAGTCTTTGGGCATGAACAATAACAACCTTAGTACAATTAATAGAATGCCTTCAAATTAGATACTGCATACATACATGTAGTTTGGGACTGAGCCTTAATCCAAGGCTGCACAAAAGAAGCCTTCTGAATTGGCATTGTCTCAACTTTATCTTCACGGGGTCAGATTAGGTTGGGTGTACAAAAAGGAAATATCCTTTCCATTGCCAGCAGGGTCCTGAGGACAATGCATTAGAAAACAACCTGGTAAAGGTCAAGCCTGTCATTCACTAAGTGTACCAAAGAGAAATTTTGATTTTTTAAAATAAAAGGTAATTTGATCCATCTAGACTGAATGCTACATTAGAAGATACGCCATTTTGAGCTGATATAAACACAATAGTGTTTCAAGGAACAATGTATATAAAACCCTTGGGTCTTGGAGAATATATTGATTTCATCTGACTTAATAAATGTGTAACAATGAAGCACACTAATCAGGGACCATTGGCAGAAATACCACCCCTCCTCCTGAGTTGGACAATGGGGATAGGACATCTTATCTCTTCAGAGAGCTGAAAATATCAATGATTCTATTTTTGACTTTCTGGGTGATTTCTTTATTCATAGCTACAGAACCCCCAACATTCATTCTACAAAAGGATCATCCTAGTTCTTTACCTACTGTCAGGGTTCAAATTTTGTCCCAAACAAGAGAAGGCTTTCAATGAGTTTAGAGAATGAAGGCAAAAATAGGAATTGGACACCTGCCACCATGGATTCAATTCAAAAGAGTAGAGTTAGCCCTGAGCATAAACCCTACTGCTACAATGTGTCCCAATGTAACCAGAAGAGCATAAGAGCTGAATTTTTTTTTTGCTATATGTTGCTTTTTTCCACTGCATAATGCTATAATTTCTTCGTCATTTTTATTCAGTTGCAACTCAAATGCTGTTTCTCCCCTCCATGATAAATGAATTAAACTCAGATGCTGTTTCTTTATAATTATTTGTGGTCACTTTTGTTGTTATAAAGAAAGGATCAATTTGGGGAGAAAAGGGAGTACCCTTCCCAAAATATAACAAAAAAATTCAACAAAATATATTTTATATATGCAGGCCCTTGTATAAAATAGGTATGACCTAAAACCTGGAAGCTCCTACATTCTTCTTTTAGCATAATTTTATTCAGCTAGAAATTGTCACCTTGGAAGAGAGAAGAAATCCATGCCATGAGGAGTCAATGTATTAAGATGGGAGAGAGCCCAGCTATGGATATAGAGCAGAAATAACATAGAAAAATAGACACAGTCCTTGGGGAAAAAAGGTGCTGATTTTTTTGGCTCAAACTATGCTTTGGTCAGTGGGAGTCTGAAAGGTGAGCATATGCACCTCAGGCTTAAGATATATTTACCTCTAAAGCCAGTAATTCATTTTTCATAGCACATAAATGTAACCCCTTCCCTGAAGCCCATTGGTAAGGGACTCTTTCTTTAATGATGGAGATGAATGTTCTTCCCTTATGAGGGACATGGTTGAGTTAGTGAGAGACACGGAGCTTCAGTTCTCCGCCAATCCCCTACTGGGAATACATCATTAGGGTGCTCCTGGCTTCCAACTATAAAAGAGAAGATGGAAGAGATTAACCGCATTTCAGATGGTGAAGAAAAAGACTCTGGGAAGACATGAGAAGAGTGGGTAGTCTCTTTAATACCCCTATTCCCAGTTTGCCACTCTTGAAACTTTGAGCAGTTTCCCCTTGAATGAGATCTAAGACACTGTCAATTGGTTGAACTAAATTATCTTGTTCCCAATGGGAGAGTACCTTCACTCAATTATCATCTGTTATATAGTGTCCTATGCATACATTTTCTTTTTTTATTATTTATTTAATATTTTTAGTTTTCAGCATTGATTTCCACAAGAGTTTGAATTACAAATTTTCTCCCCATTTCTACCCTCCCCCCCCACTCCAAGATGGCATATATTCTGACTGCCCCATTCCCCAGTCAGCCCTCCCTTCTGTCACCCCACTCCCCCCATCCCCTTTTCCCTTACTTTCTTGTAGGGAAGATAGATTTCTATGCTCCATTGCCTGTATATCTTATTTCCTAGTTGCGTGTAAAAACTTTTTTTTGAACATCTGCTTTTAAAAATTTGAGTTCCAAATTCTCTCCCCTCTTCCCTCCCCACCCACCCTCCCTAAGAAGGCAAGCAATTCAACATAGTCCACATGCGTATCATTGTCTAAAACCCTTCCACAATACTCATGTTGTGAAAGATTAACTATGTTTTGCTCCTTCCTAACCTATCCCCCTTTATTCGGTTTTCTCCCTTGACCCTGTCCCTTTTCAAAAGTGTTTGTTTTTGATTACCTTCTCCCCCCGTCTGCCCTCCCTTCTATCATCCCCCCTTTTTTATCTTCTTCCTCCTTCTTTCCTGTGGGGTAAGATACCCAATTGAGTGTGTATGGTATTCCCTCCTCAGGTCAAATCCAATGAGAGCAAGATTTACTCATTCCCCCTCAACTGCCCCCTCTTCCCTTCCTACAGAAGCACTTTTTCTTGTCACTTTTATGTGAGATAATTTACCCCATTCTATCTCTTCCTTTCTCCCTCTCTCAATATATTCCTCTCTTGTCCCTTAAATTGATTTTATTTTTTTAGATATCATCCCTTCATATTCAACTCACCCTGTGCCCTTTGTGTGTATATATATACATACATATATATTTATATACACCGATGTATATACATACATAGACACAAACATATGTGTATATATATATATATATGTATACACACATATATATATGCATATTCCTTTCAGTTACTATGATATTGAGGTCTCATGAATCATACATATCATCTTTCTATGTAGGAATGTAAACAAAGCAGTTCAACTTTAGTAAGTCTCTTATGATTTCTCTTTCTTGTTTAGCTTTTCATGCTTCTCTTGATTGTTGTGTTTGAACGTCAAATTTTCTAGTCAGCTCTGGTCTTTTCAATGAGAAAGCTTGAAAGTCCTCTATTTTATTGAAAATCCATATTTTCCCTTGGATATTCAATTTTCTCCCTTGACCCCGTCCCTTTTCAAAAGTGTTTTCCTTTTGATTACCTCCTCCCCCTATCTGCCCTTCCTTCTATTGTCCCCTCTTTTTTATCTCCTTCCTCCTTTCCTGTGGGGTAAGATACCCAATTGAGTGTGTATGTTATTCCCTCCTCAAGTCAAATTGGATGAGAGGAAAATTCACTCATACTCCCTCACCTTCCCCCTCTTCCCTTCCAATAGAACTGCTTTTTCTTGCCACTTTTATGCAAGATAATTTATCCCATTCTATCTCTCCCTTTCTCCCTCTCTCAATGTATTCCTCTTTCATCCCTTAATTTGATTTTATTTTTTTAGATATCATCCCTTCATATTCAACTCACCCTGTGCCCTCTGTCATATATATATATATATATATATACACACACACATATATATATACATACACACACACAAACACACACACATATATATATATATACATGTGTGTGTATATATATATATATATACACACATATATGTATATATGTATGTATATTCCCCTCAGCTACCCTAATACTGAGGTCTCATGAATTATACACATCATCTTTCCGTGTAGGAATGTAAACAAAACAGTTCATCTTTAGTAAGTCCCTTATGATTTCTCTTTCTTGTTTACCTTTTCATGCTTCTCTTGATTCTTGTGTTTGAAAGTCAAACTTTCTATTCAGCTCTGGTCTTTTCACTGAGAAAGCTTGAAAGTCCTCTATTTTATTGCAAATCCATATTTTGCCTTGGAGCATGATACTCAGTTTTGCTGGGTAGGTGATTCGTGATTTTAATCCTAGCTCCATTGACCTCTGAAATATCATATTCCAAGTCCTTCAATCCCTTAATGTAGAAGCTGCTAGGTCTTGTGTTATCCTGGTTGTGTTTCCATAATACTCAAATTGTTTCTTTCTGGCTGCTTGCCGTATTTTCTCCTTGATCTAGGAGCTCTGGAATTTGACAACAATATTCCTAGGAGTTTTCTTTCGGGGATCTTTTTCAGGAGGCAATTGGTAGATTCTTTCAATTTCTATTTTACCCTCTGGCTCTAGAATATCAGGGCAGTTTTCCTTGATAATTTCTTGAAAGATGATATCTAGGCTCTTTTTTTGATCATGGCTTTCAGGTAGTCCAATAATATTTAAATTATCTTTCCTGAATTCACTTTCCAGATCAGTGGTTTTCCCAATGAGATATTTCACATTGTCTTCCATGTTTTCATTCCTTTGGTTCTGTTTTAGAATATCTTGATTTCTCATAAAGTCACTAGCTTCTACTTGCTCCAATCTAATTTTAAGGTGGTATTTTCTTCAGTGGTCTTTTGGACGTCCTCTTCCATTTGGCTAATTCTGCCTTTCAAGGCATTCTTCTCCTCATTGGCTTTTTGGAGCTCTTTTGCCATTTGAGTTAGACTATTTTTTAAGGTGTTATTTTCTTCAGTATTTTCTTGGGTCTCCTTTAGCAAGTCAGTGACTTACTTTTCGTGGTTTTCTCACATCACTCTCATTTCTCTTCCCAATTTTTCCTCTACTTCTCTAACTTACTTTTCCAAATCCTTTTTGAGCTCTTCCATGGCCTGAGACCAGTTCATGTTTTTCTTGGAGGCTTTTGATGTAGGCTCTAGTCTGAGTCTGAATCTGAGAGCGTTTTCACTGCCTGTTCATGTTCCCAGCCAACGACTTGACCCTTTAGTTTTTCGTCGGGGTATGACTGCTTGTAGAATAGAGAGTACTTTGCCCCAAGCTTGAGAGTCTGTGTTGTTGTTTTCAGAGCTATTTCTACACAGCAAGCTCTGCCACACTAGCACTCCTCCTCCCCCAAGAACTGCCAACCCGGATTGTGACTGAGACCTAAGCAGGCTCTGTACTCCCGCTCTAATCTGCCACTTAATTCTTCCCACCAGGTGGGTCTGGGGCTGGAAGCAACTGCAGCTGTAACTCTGGAAGCAGCCTCAGAGCTACACCATTCCCGCTGACCCTGGGGCAATGGCCAACCTCCAACTCCTTTCACTCTGTCCTCACATTTTTTCTCACTAACTTTCTCTGTTGTCTTTGGTGTTTGTGGGTTGAGAAGACTGGTAACTGCCACAGTTCACTGATTCAGGGCACTGTGGCCTATTCTGCCTGGCTCCCCATCTGGCTGGTCCAGGCACGGCCCACGCTGGGCTCTGCTCTGCTCCACTCCCAGGTCCATGCAATGGTCCTTACCCAGCCACTTACTCCAACCCAGGTTGTCCTGGGCTGGAGCCCTGCTTCCCTCTGCTATTTCATGGGTTCTGCAGTTCTAGAATTTGTGCAGAGCCATTTTTATAGGTGTTTGGAGGGTCCTGGGGGAGAGCTTTAGGCAAGTCCCTGCTTTCCAGTCACCATCTCAGCTCTTCCCCCTGTATGTATACATTTTCTGATTCCTGTTTTGCTACTATTTGGATTAATGGGATTCTTTGCTATTCTATATGTGTATTCATTATGGAACTAGTTTTAGGTGAGAAAGCAGTCAAGCCTTGGATTTTGAGCTTGGGGGTCCCTCTTTCCTCCAAAAGGACAAAGCAATCAAAAGTTATATGGAACTCGATACAATCATAACTTAAATGGAACTCAATCATATTCCCTAGATGAACAATAAGGGAGCAGATAGACATATTTCTACCTACCCTCCTTTCTCTCTGTGGAGAGCAGAGTGGTGACTTCTGACTTCAACCTCCTGCTTTTCCTCCTGGCAGAAATGAGTCTTTTGGAGAAGAGACTAGATATGTCATCTGTTCTTGCCTCCTTTCATGCCTCCTTTCACTTTATGTGGAAACTCACCATACATATGGCATCCCACTCCATCCATGCTTCTACCACACAAGGTTATCTTTTCCTGGTGCAGAAGATAACACACATAAGCATCCAAAAGGATAAGGAATTTAAGCTAATACATGTATTAAACTGGAAATCAGACTCAGATACCACAATACCCCCACCCCACTCCAATCCTCCCTTATATTTTTGTCTCTTTCTAACTTAATCCTGTCACACTCTAACCCCTATTTATTCTTCTGTACTCTCTTTTAATTATACTCTCCGGAATGCCACCCCTCTCCATACCACGCCCCCCTGCCCCCTCTCACAAAACTCAGTTTTTTGGCAAATTCTTTCAAGTCTTCTTTTAATATTCCTTCCTTCCATCTTCTTGTTATCAGAGACACTTGACTCTATGTGGGAGGCACTGTATTACTAAATGACCCCTTCCCATTGTCTCCAGAGTATTTCCAAAACATGCCACCTTGAACAAATTCCCTTTGCTTTCCACCCTTCTGGTTCCCATTGTTATATAAGCACCCTGAGGACAGGGTCTGTCTTGCTTGTTTGATTTGTACCTAAAACACTTAACACCATGCCTGATTGCATAGAGTTTAGTAATTTTTTTATTTATTCATTTATTCCTTCTTCAAAATAGGATGCTCTTTCAAATACATCGCCTTAAACACTGAACCAAGAGATATAGATGGCCACTCACTTGCTCATTATTGTCACTTCTATGTACTCCCTCTGCATTATCACTCTGAAACATCAGTTCCTTTGAGATTTATTTCATATATCTTTATGATTTCATCTTTATGATTTTTGTCCTATTATCTTTCTCCTTTCAATGAATAATTGGTTCTATGTCTTTCTAATCTAAACTTTGCATTTATACATAGGAACATTCATATTTATAATTATGGTCTCAAATATACTGGCATTCCAAACTCCCATGAATTTCACTCTATCTGAGTCTCTCATAGGGATATCATACCCTAGACCCCTGTGCTTACCTCCATCATTGTGTACTTAGACATGAACTTCTGGTATCAGCAGTGAATGAATACGTATATCATCCACTGATATCATAGTCACTTTTTCTTACAACCTTCCCTTGACTCACTCCTCCTAAATATTTTCCCCCTCATTCTCATCACAACCTCTTCTCCATTCATCTCTCCCTGTTCAACCTACCACCCTTGACCTCTTGGCCTCGTTATCCTACCACTAGTTATATCTTGCTAATTATCAACTCTAGATTACCTCAACCATCTACCTTTTTTCCTCATACCTGGCGAAGCCACATTTTTGTGCTGATTATGTTCACTACATATTCTGGTTATCTGTACCCATTCTACCTGATCATGTCTCTCTGAAGTCCCCTCCTCACTAGTTGTGGCTATCTCTATGGTCCACCAGCATATAAAAGGGGGCTTGGAGTGATACTGCCAGAAATTTTGTGAATGTTTTTCCTTCAGCAGATGAATAGGATTGAGAAACTAAACAGATCCTGTCCCTTATACTCACTGGTATAAAGTAGAGCAGAGGTGTGAGTAACACATAGGCCAATGCAGCCTGCAACACTTTTGAGTGCCAGTGCTCAGTGAATCAGATTAAAATATAATTTGGAAATATTTAAAAAAATATATAAAAATACAATAGAACATATGAAATGTTAATGTATAGTTTTTTAAGTCAATAAGTGACTTGAAGAGACCCTTATGGATGATATAGTGCCCTTGTCTCATTTCTATTTGAGCTTGGAAATGATGAGGTTCAGAGCAAGCCCCAGAAATATCAGGGTGTCGCAGTGTCATCTGGAAAGAATTCACAGATTCAAACTGTCTTCTAGTTAAGTGGCAAAGCTTTATTGTGATGCTTATAAAGTGGGCTAAGTTCCTTAGGGAACTTGTAACCTAACATGTGATACATAAGCTAAAGCTTATATAGAAAAAGTTCGGTGAATGGTGTACCAACTATGCTAATTAGGTGGTTGGGACAAGATGGGGGCAAGGAATGGTCAGTTCTTAAAGGAACACGTAATCTTAGTGCACAGGTATTTTACTCAGAGTTCACAATAAGAAACCAACAAGGGTGCTAATAAGGGATGTGTTTTTAGGTCTGCAACATCAGTAAGTGAAGTGATGGTCATGGCCATCATGTCTGTTACCAATTATTGTCTTGTTAGACAAGATATCCTTGGGAGTAGACATATATCTTGACTTCTGGAATGTATACAAAGGAAGCTGGTACATGATAGCTCTGTCAATACAAGATAATCCTATTTATACAAGGGAAATGCTACACTGCCATCATGTTCCTGTAATAGGGAGAGATACTTTGTTTCACTGGGGCCCACTTGTGAGTTATTGCCAGAGATATGGTCTTTGGGCTAGGGTCCAAACACCCCATCAACAGCATTTTAGTAGAGCACAGGTGACCTGCACTGGCTATACTGGCTAGCTTTAGAACAATGAGCAAGGAAGGGTATAGAAAATGCTCTGGGGATAGAATTCAGACAAGAACTCCAGTGTTTAAAAACAGTCCCAGTCATCACAGGAGATTGGAATGCTAAAATAGAAAATCAAAAGATAATTAGAATAACAGGCAAGTTTAGCCTTGAAATAAGAAATGAAGCATGGCAAAGACTAATATAGTTTTGTCAAGATAACCCTCTGGTCATAGCAAACATTCTTTTTCACCCAAAAGGTGTCTCTATGGACATCACCAGATATGTATAGTTATTATTGGTTATGGAGATCAGATTGATTATATACTTTTCAGCCAATGCTGGAGAAGCCACACACAGTCAGATAAAACAATATCTGGAGCAGACTGTGGCTCAGATCATGAGCTTATGACTGCAAAATTCAGACTTAAGTTGAAAAAAGTAGGGAAAACCATTAGAGCATATAGATATGACCTAAATAACATCTCTTATAAATATGAAGTAGACGTGATGAATAGATTTAAGGGATTAGATCTGGTAGCTAGAGTGACTAAAGAACTATGGCCAGAGGGTCACAACATTGTACAGGAGGCAGCAACAAAAAAAATTCCAAAGTAACAGAAGAGCAAAAAATGGCTGTCTGATAAGGTTTACAAATAGCTAAGGAAAGAAGGAAAGGGAAGGAGAAAGGGGAAAGATATATCCAACCGAATGCAGAGTTCCAGAGAATGGCAAGGAGAGATAAGAACAGTTTCTTAAATGAGCAATGCAAAGAAATAGAGGATAACAGTATAATGGAAAAGACAAGAGAGCTCTTTAAGAAAATTAGAGATATCAAAAATAGGCATGATAAAAGACAAAACTTGTAGAGATTTAACAGAGGTAGAAAAGATTCAGAAGAGGTGTCAAGAATACACAAGACTATACAAGAAAGATCTTAACACAATCATAACCACGATGGTGTGGTTGCTGATCCAGAGTCAAACATCTTGGAGAATGATGGGCATTAGGAAGCATTGCTAACAATAAAGCTAGTGGAGGTGTTGAAATTCCAGCTGTACTATTTAAAATCCTAAAAGATGATGCTGTTAAAGTGCCACAGTCAATATATTGCCGCAGCCAGCAAATTTGGAAAACAACCATGGCCACTGGCTTGGAAAACATCAGTTTATATCTCAGTTCTAAGAAAGGGCAACGCTAAGGAATATTCAAGTTACTGAACAATTTCACACACCAACAAGGTTATGCTTAAAATTCTGTAAGCTAAGCTTCAGCAAGATGTGAACCAAGAATTACAGAAAGGCCAGCTGATTTTTGAAGAGGAAGAAGAACTGGAGACCAAATTGCCAACATTAGTTAGATTATGGAGAAAGAATGGGAGTTCCAGAAAAAAATCTACTTTTGTTTCATTAAGTACACTAAAACTTTTGTGTGGATCACAAAAAATGTGGCAAGTTCTCAAAGAGATGGGAGTACCAGATTACCTTACTTATCTCATGAGAAGACTGTGTGTAAGTCAAAAAGCAATAGTTAGAACTGAACGTAGAACTGATTGGTTTAAGACTGGAAAAGAATTACAAGACTGTATGTTGTCAGCTTATTTGTTTAACTTATATGCAGAGGGCAACATATGAAATGCCAAGCTGGGTAAATCAAAAGCTGGAATTAAGGTTGCTGGGAGAAATATCAACAATCTCAGATATGCAGATGATCCCACTCTAATGGCTGAAAGTGAAGAGGAATTAAGAAGCTTCTTGATGAGGGTGAAAGGGGAGAGTGTAAAAGATGGCTTGAAGCTTAACAGAAAAAAAAAAAAAAACTTAAGATATTGTTAACTGGCCCCATTACTTCCTGGCAAATTGAGGGAGAAGAAATGGAAACAGTGTCAGATTTTATATTCTTGAGCTCAAAAATCACAAATAGCAACTGCAGCCATGAAATTAAAAGATACTTGCTCCTTAGACGCAAAGCTATGGTAAATCTGAACGGCATACTAAAAAGCAGGGACATCACCTGGCTGACAAAGGTCCATATAGTCAAAGCTACTTTTTCCCCCACCAGCAATGTATGAAGGTGGGAGTTTGATTATAAGGAAATCAGAGTGGCACAAAATCTACGCTTTTGAATAGTGGTGCTAGAGAAGACTTTCAAGAGTCCCCTGAACAACAAGGAGATCAAGCAGTCAATACTTAAAGAAATTAACTCAGGCTGCTTAATGGAATGTCAAATGCTGAAGCTGGCCACTTTGGCCACAAAATGAGAAGATAAGACTCATTGGGAAAGCACCTGATGTTGGGAAAGATTGAAGGCAAAAGAAAAAGGCAAGAGCAGAGGATGAGATGGATAGATAATGTCATGGAAACAATAAATATGAACTTGGACAGACTTCAAGAGATAGTGAAGGACAGAAGGGACTGTCCTTGAGGTTATGAAGATTCAGACACGACTAAGAGACTGAACAACTATAAGTTGAACAGCAACTACAATTGTGAGCTGTACCACTTTGTGGGCTAGGGATGGAAAAGACTGTAAAGGAAGCATCTGAACCGTATCTTTAAGCTCCTAGGTTTTCTTAGAATTTTGCATACAGTCAAGAGCAAAATTTTAATTTAAGCACCTGAACTCCTAAACACCGTTCCTTGGGTTCCCCGTTTTGATGGTTAACCTACAGAGTAGTTTGGAGTTATATAAGTCTGAAGGGAGCCACAGTTGGCTAGTCAGTGTGGCAGCATTTCCTCTTTTCCCATCCTCTGGCTATACTCTATTTGTGTATTTGGCTCCATTATTAAAGAAACCCTTGAGGACTCCAGATGGCAAATTGGGTAAGGTGTTGGATTCAGAGTTAGAAAGACCTGACTTAAAATCTGGCCTCAGGTAATTACTAGCTGTGTGACCCTAAGCAAGTCAGTTAACCTCTGTCTGCCTCAGTCTCCTCATTTGTAAAATGGGAATAATAATAGACCTTACATCCCAGGGTTTTTATGAGGATAAAAAAAGATGTTAGTAAAGTGTTTTTACAAATTTTAAAGCTTTTTATAAATGCTAGTTAATAAATATTAGCTAATATGTCATGTTTGTACTTAATTGAATTATATTGAAATACATCAATGAAAGGAAGAATCTGGAATTTTTCCCAGTTGCAGAATGATCTATAATTGTCTAATTCAATAAATTCACTGATATTATACCCTTAAATCACTGAAATGAGCTTTGTCACCAACTGCTATGAAAGACTTGGGGAACAGAGATAGCCAGCTCTCTGAGAGCCACATAGAGTTTAAGCCTTACCCAAGAACAGCATTAGGGGAGCACATAACTAATGGAATAAGCCTTTGACTGAAAGTGCTTGGTCCCCATTTTTAACAGGATCAGCACTGGTTCCTTCTGGTTAAATATTTTACCTCAATTGGGTTTTCATTGCTTTGCTGCAAACCTTTTATTCCCTTATTTTTACTTCTTCTGAGCTACTTTCCTTTCCATCACTCATGCTGACAGGTTAGGTTTCCAGAGGGTGACTGACTATTGCTCCTCTCAGGGTTCTATCACTGAGTAATCCTGGAGGAGTTGGGGATTTCTAATTCTCTTGCTCATGGATCCCCATCTGGTATGCCCCTGATTCATTATCAATTAGCCTGCCAGAGTTAATTAGCTTTTAGAAAGCAATATTTCTAAGGTGGTTTAAGAATAGTTGGTACAAAACCAATTCCCCCCAAATTCTGAGATATACTCTCTTACAAGTACCTGCTCTCACAAGTCCAAGGAAAAGTGGTCTCAATTTAGAGAACTCATGTGGCCTAAGGGTAATCTCACAGCTTCTGGGCTTTGGAAGCTACTTTTTCTCTTTGTGGAAGCCTCATGAAGTTCCTCTGTGTAATTGTCTGCTTGGATCTGAGAGTCAGTGCATTTGTGGAGACCATAGCTGCACTTATTTCTTCTCCAAAGAGGTTATGCTCTCTTGAAGCTGTCTTTCTTTGATGTGTCTAGTTTATCATGTCTCAACTTCCTGTAAGATGCATGCTTTGTTACTGGTCAAATCTTTTTGATAACATAAACAGGAGAGAGTGGGAAGAGTGTGAAATTCTTTCTAGGAATACCACCTCTTTCTTCTGATATTTTCGGGTGCTCCAGAAGCTTCAATCCTGAAGCAACGATTGGGATTCTCTTGCTGTATGGCCCTACTCTGATATACATAGACTGAGAGATATATCTGGGGCAACTGGATAGTGCACTGGATAGAGAACTGGACTTGGAGTCAGGAAGATCTGAGCTCAGATCTGGCCTCGGACACTTAATATGTGTGACCTGGAGCAAGTCACCAAACCCTTATCTCAACTATAAAGTGAGGACACTCTAGACAAGGAAATGGCAAAGTGCTCCAGTCTTAGCCATGATCAGACACAACCGAACAAAAACAATAATATGAAGTTTATCTAAGTCTTTCAACTCATACCAATACATTTCCTAGATATCCTCATCTGAATTTATCCAGTGGTTCAAAAGTATTGCATTCCACTCAAATTTATTTAATCTTTTGCTTGATTGATTCAAAGGAGAAAAATAGGTCTTAATCACACCTAGTTTATGCTTTTCCTTGATTGATTAATTATTTCAAATGAGAAGGCTACGCCTTCTGTAACAATTGAGGTGGGGCGCCCCTCTGACACATTTTTAACTCTCCAGCTCACTTTTTTCTGTGGCTATCCAAAACTTATTTCTCTTTTCAGTCCTTCAGGGACTCCTCAACCCCTTTGTCCTACCTAGCAGATGTCCTGGATTCCTACTTTTCTGTGAAATCACAGACTGGATGCTGAGAAATCCCTCTTAGTCTATACTTACTACTTCAAAATGTTTAATTTCTACTCATCCTATTCTCCCTTTAAAGGCGAATATTAAAACTATTAAAACTTTGAAAAGGAAACCATCCTCCTTACCAAAGCAGCACATCTTTCTTTTTTTTCCATTTTATTCCTTTTCAACTTGTTCAAGAGATTGTCTTATTTCTCTTATGTCTTCAGGCTCTCCCCATATACTGGGTATTTCAGATACTTAAATGCCCAGTTAGGTTTAGCCAATCCACTCAAAACAAAACAACAAAAACTCTCACTTGACTCTCTCTAATCTCAAGCTATTTCAATGTCCTCATCACCTACTCATATATGAGCTCCTTGTAATCACTTCCAGTGCCACCACTTTAAGATGATATTTATATTTTGTTCAAAAAGTTTGCAAATTGCTCTACATCTATTATGACATTTGAGCCTCACTATTTTAACTCGTTAAACTAAGCATTAAAAATATTTTTATCCTTATTTTACAAACTGGGCAAATGTATCTCAGTGAGATTAAATGACTTGTTGGTTGTCACACAGCCATTAAATATCAGAGACAAAATTTGAACCCTATTGTTTTTGTCTCAAAAATCCAACACTCTACCCATTATTGTATTTTTTAAAAATGTTTCCCCTGTTTACCTTTTTATGCATCTCTTGAGTCTTGTATTTGAAGATCAAATTTTCCATTGAGCTCTGGCCTTTTCATCAGGAAGGTTTGGAATTCCCTTGAATATCCATCTCTTCGCCTGAAAGATTATGCTCAGTTTTGTTGGGTAGTTGATCCTTGGTTGTCATCAAAGCTCCTTTGCCTTTCGTAATGTCATATTCCAATCCCTACAGTTTTTTAATGTAGAAGCTGCAAGGTCCAGTGTGATCCTGACTGTAGTTCCACGATATTTGAATTGTTTCTTTCTGGCTGCTTGCAGTATTTTCTCCTTGACCTGATAATTCTGGAATTTGGCTACAATATTCCTTAGAGTTTTAAATTTGGGATCTCTTTCAGAGGGTGATCAGTGGATTCTTTCCATGACTATTTTACCCTCTGGTTTGAGGACCTTGAGGCAGTTTTCCTTTATGATTTCATGGAAGATACCATCCAGGCTCTTTTTTTTCACCATAGTTTTTGGGTAGATGAATAAGTCTTAGATTATCTCTCCTATATCTATCTTCCAGTTCATTTGTTTTTCCAATGAGATACTGTACATTTTCTTCTATTTTTTCATTCTTTAGATTTTTTGACTGATTCTTGATGCCTCATAGAGTCATTAGCTTCTACTTGCCCAATTCTAATTTTTAACAAATTGTTTTCTTCAGATACCTTCTGCATCATTCTTTCCATTTGACCAATTTTACTTTTCAAGGAGTCATTTTCTCCTGTTAGGTTCTATAATTTTTCTTTTGCCTCTCTCATTTGGCTTTTGAAATCCTCCTTGAGCTCTTCTGGGAATGCTTTTTGGGCTTGACACCTGTAATGGCAAGTAAAGTGGGACTTTTGATTGTCTTTTGTTTTGGAGTGCTTTTCAACACGAAGGAAATCAAGTGCCTTTGAGTCTTGCCTTTGTTTCAATCAAGAGTCTTTGTTTGAATTAGGATTCTTTGATGACCTGCTTAAGTCACAGGGAGGCTTAGGTCACATGGGTTTGAGTTGCATGGTTGTGATGCCCTCTGACCCTGAAGAAGTGTATACGTATACTCTGATGTTAGCATTTTGCTTGGGGCTCACTCACTGGAAGAGTGTAGTGTGATTTGACCAGATGAGATTCTGGGAAGACATTAAGGAGCCCCTGGCTTTGAAAAAACCAGATGTTGGTGCTTCTCTCTCTGGTAATTATGTATGTAATGTCTTGATCAGATGGCTAGAAGCCTGTCTGTTGTCTGTTATTTTGCTCTGTTTATATAATTTCTGCTTGTAATTTCTATTTGTGTTTTCTCTGAAGTTCAGGGTGCTGACTTTTTCCCCTGAACTAAGTGAATGATATATGTATGTTTAATTAAAGTAAGATTTTTAACCCTTTAAAGTTGCTTTCCTTAGAAAAGCAAATCAAAGAACCTGTGCTAGTAGCCCTCCTGTATACTGGTGTTATTGGCCTTACACAGCCACAGTAGTGCAAGTAGCATTATTGTTACAAAAGTGGTGTTAATGTGATTAAAGATCTTCCCAGTCCATTCAATAAGGCCTTTACTTACATCCTTTACTTACTAGGTGCAAAGCCACAGGCCCACACCCTTTCACTAACTAGGCATGAGGCCCCAGGCCCACACTCTTTTGCTAATTAGGTCACAGGAGGTCTCAAGCCTTCAGAGTCTTAAGGAGAAGTGCTCAAACCAGAGCCAATTGTATGTTCACTGAGTTCTAGCCAATCAGATGTGCATGAATTTAGCCAATCAAAGATCTGAGTTCTAGCCAATCAGATGCCAGCTAGAATTTTATATAAGGAGAGCCCAGAGTGTGAGAGAAGCAGAATTAAGAAGCAGGCATCAAGAAGAATTGAGAAGCAGACATCAAGAAGACATTGAGGCAGCAGACATCAAGAGGGTGTTGAAGAGCAGACAGTGAGAGAGGAGACATTGAGATGGAGCCAGCACTGAGAAATTGCAGAGTGGAGAGTGCAGACCAGAGAGTCACAGAGATCAAAGAAATGAGAATCTACAGCATTGAGAGATTGGAGAACTGAGAATCCAGAGAATCCAGGAGACTGCAAGGACTCTCAGAAGTGCAAGAGCTTTCAGAACTGTGGGAGAGGATGCAGGCAAGCAGACAGTTAGGCTTTATGAGTGATTGTTTACAGGAAGGCGCTAACTGGGGGGAAGGTTACAGGATGATTTGGTTCCTTGCTATAATTCTGGGTTATAATGTCCTTGTTGCTACATTGAAGTGGGCTTACTGGTTTTGGAACATAATTACTGCTATGTCAAATAGGAGTTATTGGTCTTGGGATCTGATACTCTGGTGTCTAAATAAATATTATACTTTGTCTGCCTTCTACATAGAGAGTTTTTCATATTTTGTGATTCCAAACCATACAGGCATGCTCATGTCATCCTCAAGGTCATGAATCTTGCCTTACTGATACAAGACCAGATCATATTCCCTTTTGAGGTTTCAGATGCAGGTATATTGTCAATGAATTTGTATTTTGACTTTTTCTCTCCCCATAATACAATTCTATGGTCTTTTTTACTTTTCTAGTTTGCTTCTTCATGATGGTTGCTTTTTTCCTGGCTTTTGAAGTGGATCTCTGCTTCTGGGAACCAGCGGGCTCTGTCCCAAGCTTATTGTTTTGGGAACTAGGGGCCTAGTTATTGGCTCTGTGTGCTGTGGCCTCTGGTTTTATCAACTAGAAGCTATATAATGCTGCAGCTCCCCTGGTGCTGAGCTGGAGCTGTCCGGTGTGTGCCAAGGTCAAGGTCAGCGAAGTCTTTCTGAGTTTTCCCTGGGGTTATACTGAAGCTCACAGCATGAAATGTGGGGGAGGTCTGGCAGCTGGAAGTCTCCTCTTCTCCTAGGGCTTTACTATAGCTCAGGTGGCCTCAGCCATTGGTTTGCACTGGTGTCTGCCAATTCCCCTGGCTGTGTGAAGGCACTCTTGCGGTCCTGGTGTTGACACTTGCCAGCTACACAACCCTGGGGCTCAGGAACTCTCACTGGTCTGCTGAGGTGGGGCTTGCTGGAATGCCTCCCTTCCTGGACTGGTGTCCTTCCACCATTGCAAGAGGGCCCTGTGTCCCTAGCTCCCTGAGCTAAAAGACTGGTGTGCCTCTACTTTTGGCTCCACTATGTTTCAACAATCTGGCTAGCAGCTTCTGTGAGGGTATAAGATTCACCCTCAGCCAGCACCCAAAAAGCTGCCAACAGCACAGGTTCTTCTGATCTGCTTAATTAAGGAAAGCAAGGTGAAGGGGTTGACAAGCTTACTTTTAATTCAGCATTCAAATATCATTCAGTTAGTTCAGGGGAAAAAGCCAGCACCCTGACTTCAAAACAAAATGCAAACAAATTACAAACATTGACAGACTTTGTCTGATTCAAATCCCCACACATAGTTACCAGAGTTCAACAAAGTTTCAGCATCTGGGTTTACAAGCTGGAGGGCTCCTTAGCTACAGTTGCCTGGAGTCTCCTCATCAACACCATCTCCAGAGCCCCGCACAAATGGTTCTGTCCTCCCTTCTTAGAGGGCTTCAGATATCATCAAACATCATCTGAATCACCAGAGCTCAGGCTCTGGTGATTGGTTCTTGAGTTGGCCCCTCCCCTTAGGACCCTGGGAGGTTCACATCCACATGGATTATGTTCACCTAATGGGGTTTGGGCCCAGGGCTTAGCGCCTAGTAAAGCTCACTGAGATAAATTGAGTCACTCAAAGAAAACAAAGGCCATTCTGGTTACACACTATTTCAGGGTTTTCCTAGGGCAATATTCTCTGGGTTATTCAAAGGAGGGATGAGAGCACTTACTTGGTATCATGGCTCAGGAAGTTCAAGAAGGTGACTTTGAAATGTTTAGCCTGTAGGCTAATAGCCCCAGGAGCAGCTGCTGCCATGGTAACTGGCTTTGCTCTTCTGTCTCACCTAGCTCCGACAGACTGTCCTGAGCTGGAGATCATCACTGGAGATCATCACTGGGGCCAGCGATTTAGCCCACTGGGCCTGCTCCCACTCTGGTATGGTTGTGTGTAGTTCCTCATGCTCATCACTCTCCCAGCCCAGTGCAACAGAACCTTCCCTTTGATCCTCTGGACTCTCCTGGGCTAGAAATATGCCACACTCAGTTTTCTAGTGGATTCTACCTTTCAAATTTGTTCAGATTGACTTTTTAAGAAGTATCTGAAAGAATTTGTGAGAGAGCTCGGGTACGTCTCTGCTTTCACTCCACCATCTTGGCTCTGTCCCCTCATCTACCCATTATTTTATACTGCTCTTCCCTTCTATTTAAACTGATAGCTCCAAAATCTCCAATGATCTCTTGATGATTAGATCCCATGAACCTTTTAGGCTCTGCCTTCTCCTTGTTCCTTCAGGTTTTGATATTGTTGCCCACCATCTCCTGTGTACTCCCTCCTCCATGAGCCAATAAAGGACATTGTTCTGTCTTGGATGGTCTGCTTCCTATATAATTATTCCTCCTTAGTTTTGTTTTTCACATCATCCTTGTCTTATCTTTTCAGTGTAGGTGCTTCATAGATCTTTATCTTGTGGTCTCTCCTCTTTGTTTTTTTCTATACATGGTCTCCTGGAGATATGTTTCTTTTAATCTCTCATTACTTTATTCATCTATTTCCAAATGTCTTTTCACTCCTGAACTCTAGTGATGCATCATCAACTACTTGTTGTATAGTTTCTCCCAGATATCTCTTAGGTATCTCAAATTCAACATGCCACAAATGCCTAGTACATTTTGGGGGGCATAGAGGAAAGAAGGAGCATCAGGATCTTTGTAATTGGGAACTACAAGTACAGAAACACACAAATTCAGATTACAAAGTCATTTGCATTTTATAGTCCTAGAGATTTGCCTTGCACATGGTAGGCACTTCATTTTGTTGGATTGATGAAGAAGGATGTTACTGAGTGAGGTACCATTGTACCACTAAATCATCTTCAAATAAAAATTTTTGCTTTTATCACTTTTGGATCATTTTATTAGCCAGTTTAGAATATAATCCAATTTTTGGGACAGGGATAATTTCCAAGTGACTTTAACTAAGCTCTACAAAATGTCTTTAGTTTTCCTGAATTATATTAATTATTGAAGGACCCAGTGTTCTTTAATCACGTTTCATTGACCCAGAGAATACAGAACGAAAGGTCATTAGTACTGTTTTCCTGCTTCCAGACAGCGCAAAGCTATTCCAGAAAGCTGTGCTTTTTTCAGTTAGTGTTTCTTAGAACAGATATTTCATAACTTCCTTAATGACCACTTTACCTCCTCCACACTCATCCAGAAGTGAGTACATACAAATGACTTCCTCTTTATGCATCTTTACTTCGCCTTGAACTAGCATTAGACTTAGTGAAATAAAGTCAAAATCATTCTCTCCTTTTAAAGAAATTTATCACCACTGCTGACTGCTTTTAATCCCTTTCCTAAATGAATTTTCAGAAATAAAGTGGTTTCTTAATTTATTCAACAATTTTTTTTAACCTTCACATATACGTAATATGAAGCAGCAAATTCCCCTATGTTCAGGTTTTCTAAGCACACTGTAACCCCCTTATCTGCTTTTCATCAATAGTATTTTTACAATGTCTTCATTACCTCCCAATTATCCCAGCTTCTTTTCCTTATTTTTCTTGTTAAAGACAGGCTTGAAAAAATAGTCCAGGAGCTTAGCCATTTTAGAATCATCATTGATTTTCCCCCTCCTCATTTATTAATATTCTTCTTTCCCCTGGCACATGTGTAATGGCCCTGCTTATTTCCTTCAGTTCCTTTGGGTAGAATTAACTCATTCTGCTTTATCATTGCTATTACTTTTTTTCTCTTCAGGCCTTAACCAGATGTACAATACATTTTTTTTAAAGTTATCGCCTACATTAATCGTTTCATTATAAAGTTTTATAACTTCAGACCTTACCACCCTGTGTATGCAAATGGAAGAGTATCTTTTCTTGTATTACTCTTCCCCTCTCACCCCCATACTCCCATTTCTGTTACCAACAGGTCCTTTCATGCCCTTTTCAGAGTTATATGGGAAAGGGTGCCCTTAATATTTGTCTAGGAATTTATTCAGAGCAAACATAGAAGGGAATTTTTTTATTTAGTGTTTTTACTCAATAACATGTTGTTCCTGGACCCACACTTTCCCCTTAGTTTGAATTATTTTTGGGTAGATTAATTATAGATTTATTACCAAATCTGTATTGATCAAAGTATTTATTTGGCCTCCATAGTTCTGATGAAAAACTTGCTGCATATCAGTGGCACAATTTCATTCTTTTATCTGAACAGGAGACATGATATTCCTTAAGTCATACTCCTTTTTCTTCCCAATCCCCTGATATATGTAGGCAATGCTATTGTCCTGCCCTATCCTAGAGGTCACTCAAACATACACCTTTTGTTAGATGTCTCAATGTCTCACTTCTGTTGTTGCTTACCCTTCTATTACCATTGGCATTACTTAGTGTTGCCCTATACATGACTGGTCCAAACTCCAGCAGGTCTTCCTGGTGGTAATTGTCCTGTTCTGTTTACATATTGGTTAATCAATTCTAACTTTGGCTATCTTCAATTCACTTCTTTGGATTCTGCATTCCTGTAGTCTTGTTAAGATCCTATGAATCCTGTTTTAGTTCTTATTTTGAAGGACCCTCGTTCTTCTCTATTCTGACTCCCTTTGTATCCTTAAGACAGCCATATAATTATGTATTCTAAAAACAAACCTAACTAAATTATCACAAACATCAAGACACTTTTTACTTTACATTTTTGTACATGAGCTAGACCTTACCAAAGCCTAGCTCATACCATTCCCACACATAGTTCCTCAGTTGGCAGAGCTACTACCGTTTAATGCCTTGGCTGATATGACACTTCTCTATCTTTTATCAAATGCAGTATAATTTTTAATAAACACAATGAATGAGCCCTATTCTGTGAAATCTCTAAGAGTCAACTGTGCTATTATCCTGTCAATAGTATTCATTCATCTACAAAATACTAATAATAGTTCTCAACATGTCAATTCAACTCCTAAAAATTTTACAATTATCAAAATCCATTGAATTTTCAACAGGTTACATCCCCAGGAAATGATGGTAGATCAGGTTATAAGAAAAAAATATCCTTTAAAGGCTATTCTTAGCAATACTTCAATTTTAAATATAGGCATAATCAAAAGTCAGAAAGCCACATGGTCCCATTCAGAACCTACCCAGAACTTACTCACCTCTGTTTAACATTCTGGCTAGAAATACACAATATATGCAGATATATTACTCCTTTCTTTTGTCTATAGTGCTTCTTTCCCCAAAATTCATATCTCCTAATTTCCACTTTCTCTACATAAATCTAGGGACAGAATACTAAGGACATACCTCTGCAGGCCAATATTTGCCCATACTTCCCTCTACTCTACTCTCCTTCCTTTAGAAGGGAAAGAACTTGGTTTATTATGTGAACTATCTGGCTACAACCTCCTTTTCACATCCCCCCCCCCAAAACAAATAATCTTGTTTACATTAGAAAATAGGATGGAGAGGTTGGGGGAATCAAGGGCTTAGGTTCATCTGACCTCATTTATTCAGATCTCAATGAGATCGTGTAACATATTTAATGAAGAAAATTTAACTGAATAGCTAACCCTTTACCCCATGTTGAGCCAAGCCAAGATCAGCACTGTATATAAGTTGCTTTTTACCCTAATAGTGTTTTAGTAATTCTTCCTGTTCATTAACTTGTTCATTAACTCATTAAATACATTAAAGTTCTCAAGGCTTCTGAGATGAATAAATAACGAAAGTCTAAGTTCAGATTTTGGTTTACACAGTTAGAAATAAAGCAGAATAGACACTAAAGTGTTTATACACACATACACACATATGCACACAGGCACACTTGCAATTTGGTGGGAAAAACGCTTAAGCAATTTTTTAAAAATAAAATAAAAATTAATGTCTGCCCAATGGAAACCACCTCACAGAGAAGACCTTTACATATAGTTTCTCAAATCTATATCCTCCTCATCTAGGAGGTTCACTGAGGAGATTTTGTTTGTTTGTTTTGGGATTTTTTCCTCTTTTTCTTTTTTCTCTTTTCTCAGAATATCTCTGAAGAGATCAAAGCAGGAAATTGCTTGGGCTTGTCAATTGATTGTGGAGTGAAGAGACTGATGGGACTAAAGGCTGGAGATCTCTATCCACAGGCCACTCGGATTGAAAGGCAGTGCAATGGGACCTCTCCCTCACTAACTTGTGCTGCTGACCTTCTTCTCAACCTTGACCTAGAGGCCAGGTGCCATCTCAGGAAAAGTGAGATAAAGTGCGTAATGCAGCTTGTACCGATCAAAGGAAGGGCCTCCGACCTATGTGACCACTGCCTCCATTTCACTGAAGACCTCATTTTGAGCCTCCTACACAGCCCCCACTTGGCAAGGCCTGCCATGCATCTTTGTGAATCAGTATTTCTGATGACTAGCAATGCTGAGCTGGTGGGATTTTGTTTTGTTTTTTGATTAGAAAGTGCTTCTCCCCAGGGACTTAGAGAACCTTGCCTCAGAAAAGGTCAAACAGCTTGCTCTGTGTCAACCAAGTAAAATATACAAAAAGAAAAACGCTGATAATGCTTATTGCTTCCCTTCTGGGGCTTCTTCTTCTGTTTTCTGGTCTATCTGTTTTTCTTTTAGACGACATCACTTCTTGGCTTTTGGGTGAAGATCAAGAGTATGTGGGTGACATTTTAAAGTGTATTTACAAGGGTTGAAATGTCATAATTCTTCAGCAAGGATGATAACTAGCTTACCTATGTCAATACTTAACAATTCCAGATATTTCATCATTAGGATGAACTGATCTTGCAAGTTTGGGTCATTTATCAACAATTAAAAATCTTGGATACAAAATCTCTGGAAACATCAGGATACTTAATAAAAAGAAATGGCAGAAATCCTTGCAAATTCAGAAATAGTGAGAGCAGAAAGCAGTTGTCTCAGTTTCAGAGAGCCTAATTCAGGATTGTTATATTTAATAGGAATAGGGGATGGACTTAATATTTTACTGGTATGGGGAATTCCTGGGTAAGGAAACTCCATCTCCCAATGCAGAGCAGCATCTTCTCTGCAACAAATGTCTTAGAGAATTGGCTAGAGCAGTGATGTCAAACTCAAATAGAAAGGTATGAGGGAGGGAACAGGGCAAGCACTAAATTATACATAAAGATCCTTATTGGTAGCATAATGACTTAGAAAACCATGTTAACATTATCTATGTTCTATTGTATTTTTATTTATTTTGTTAGATATTTTCCCAATTATATTTTAATATATTTGAGCTACACTCAGGAGCGTGGGCCATGTGGTTGATGCCTCTGGGCTGGAGCAATGAGTGGTTAAGTGATTCTGTCAAGGTCAGGTAACCAATGTGTATCAGATGTGGGATTTGAACCCAGATCTTCCTGACTCTGAGGCTGGCTGGCTGGCTACACCATGCTACCTCTCTAAAAAAAAACAAAAAAAAAACATGTATTAAACTCTTCTGTATGGGACATTGTGTTCAGTGCTGGAATATAGAGAGCTACATGGTACATGGTGTTGCTCATACTCTAAAAACTTATAGTCTAGATAGACATGTAATCCCACTTTGCAGGGGGATGCATTGCAGGTCTGATATTTCATTGATGTAAGGAAATTAATGTGGATGCTCAATCCACCAAGGTGTAATGCCAATCTGTAAGTGAAAGACCTTTCTGGCTCATTGAATAGGTCTCAGATGGGGCCAACAAAGGGAGGCCTGGTTAGAAGCCTTTCACTAACTAGGTGTGAGGCCCCATGCCCACACCCTTTTGCTAGTTAAGCTGATGTGGGAGTGCTAAGACCAGAGCCAATGGTATGTGTACTGAGTTCTAGTCAATCTGATGACGGCTAGGACTGTAAAGAAAAAAAAGAGAGAGCCCAGAACTGAGAGCAGCAGAACTGACAGAAGCAGAACTGAGAGCAATAGGATTCAGAAACAGACATCAAGAGGACATTGAGGAAGTGAGAGCTATAGAAATTGGAATTCGGCCCTAGGAAAAGGAGCAGAACTTGGAGCCTACAGAGCTGCAGAAGAGAGTGCTGAGTTAGGATTCGTGAGTGACTGTTTACAGGAAGGCCCTAGCAGGGGGTAAGGTTACAGGATGACTTGGCCTCTTGCTATAATATTGTGTTATAATCTCTTTGTTGCTGCATTGAGGTGGACTTACTGGCTTTGGAATATTATTGCTACTATATGGAATTGGAATTACTAGTCCTGGAATTGGATTCTCTCGTGTCTAAATAAATGTTATACTTCCTCTGCCTTCTACCTAGAGAATTTCTTATACTTCGAGATTCCAAACTATTCAAGCATGTTCATGGTCATTCTTGAGGTCATGGATTTTGCCTTACTGGTATACAAGGTAGATTAGCAGCTCTGCCATAACTTACAGTCTCAGACAGTTGCCCAGGGTATGGAAAAGTAAAGTAAGTTGCCTGTGGTCACAATACTACCTGACTATAGGTCCACCTGCTTTTTCAATATGCCAGACTACCTGTCTCATAAAATATTTAGTGATAATAAAAATATGTACCTTTTGCTAAATTATCATCAAAGATAATAATGCCATAAGTGTTTTATTCATTCCCTTATGTGACTCTAATGGGTGTTCTAAATCTTTTCCTCTCTCCTCAAGACTTCAACTCTAACCCTATTTTACTTCAAAATCTCAGGCTGCCCAAATTGATCATCTCTACTCCCAATTCAAAGTGTTTCCATGTCCTCTCCTATGCCTCTAGTTATTTCTATTATTCCCATCCTCCAGGATCAGAGTACGAGGACTGCTTTCTCCTTTCCTAGGCTAGTCCCCACACCCACATCCACCTTAATCCTATTTCATCCCATCTTTTCAAGGACACTGCTCTATCTAAATCAAATGGTTAGATAGCATTTTAAAATCTGGGAAATGTTTTCCCCCTATATTGTATTATTTTGCCCTCACAGCAACCCTACATGGTCTGTATTAAAATATTATTATCCCATGATCTTGATGAGAAAACTGAAGTTTAGAGTGATGAAGTGGTTTGCATATGGCCAGACAATTAGTAATTTTCAGAAGCAATGCTCAGGAATGCTTAAGCAGAGACTCAGCAATTTTACCCTTAAGACAGTTGATCTCTTACCTTCTATCTATTCAAACTATTCCTCTTCTGATATAGTGGAAAGAACATTGGATTCAGAATGAGAGGACCTAGGTCCTATCCAAGCTCTGTTACTTCCTGTTTATCTGACCTTGGACAGATTGACTTCCCCTCTATAGATCCTGATTTCCTCATCTATAAAATGAACTTGAACTATATGACCTTGATGGTTTCTTCTGTTGCTAAACCTATGATTCTGTGATGTTATGGTCTCACTGGCTCCTTTACCTCTGCCTACAAATATGACTATGAACCCTCTAGAATTAAAAAATGAAATAAAATCTTACTCTCATAAGCAAGCACAGGAGTATGTAAAGTTAGAAGAAAGTGCAGGTTGGACTGATTTTGTTGCAGAACAACCAAGGAAACTTCATCCAGAGTCAAAGAATGTCAGAGGTGAAAGGAGCCTCTCAAATCTCCTCCAGTCTCATGGAGCCTCTCAAATCTCACCCATCCCTTCTACAAGATGCCCAATAAACTTTCATCCAGTTTCTTCTTGAAAACCTCTATTGAGGAAGAAACTAAGAGGTTTTTCTTGTTGTTTTTGTTTTTACTTGGGAACAGTTCTGTTTGCTAGGAAACTACTCCTTATGAAGCAGCTATACATTAATGGGAGTATAGCTCACTCTTTCTTTTCCCCTCTTTCTGTTAATTTCCCATGCTGGTCATCAATGAGACAAAGGTAGAAGACACAGCCACAGAGATGGGAAGTTGCGTACAGAGAGAAAGCAACAGTAAGTCTGAGCAAAGCAAGGGAAAGAACTACTGCCAACCATCAGACCCTTCCAGATCATCTAGAGACTCAAGGCTTGAGCATGTGGTTTCCAGAAAGAATGAAGCAAGAGGCAGAGGAGGAACTAGTCTCAGTACCCAAAGTAGCATGAGGCAAGGAATTCACTAGTTGGTTCAATGAGGTTATTTTCTATTAGTTGAACCACCAGGGAGGGAAAATGAGTTTAGCAGGAAGGGTATCTTATTTTTCACAAAAGGCTTCTCTGTTTGTTCTGTCATATAAATCAGGGCTGTGCAACCTTGTGTTATCTTAGGGCCGCATTAAAATAAAATAATTATTCGAGGGCTGCACCCAGAATAAAAAATACACTACACTAATAGAAAGCGGGGGAACACGCGTCATCAATATGACAGGCGAAGGCATTAAGTGCAGAAGCAAACACAAAACAACAAAATGACAACACAACAGTATAAAGATAGCTGCATACTGACTAGTCTGCATCATACAGATGGAACGCATCCCACAGATCGATTAAAAATTCCATGTGATATGTTCTATCCGTAATACTGCTTAAAAACACCAAAGAAAATTAACATCGATGAGATTATTTATTAGTGATGGAATTTAAAAAAATATGATACACATTCCATGCAAATTATTATTTTATTTTTTTTCTCTCATGAAAATTAAAACCCCCAGGCAGGCCGCATAAAATCACACTGCAGGCTGTGGGCTGTATTTTGGACTTAGGATGTTTAATGTATTTGTTAACTTTGTATCCCACTTCTGACACCAATTAATGTTAACAAGATTTTTTACTGAGCCAGTCCCTAACCTGAGAATGCTCAGTGTCCCACAAAGCAGGCCTAGAGACTGGAATGCCAGTAATCAGATAATTTAATTAATCAGTTTCAGAGTGAGGAATGTTCTCTTAGCTGAAGTGAAAGCACAGGTTATATACTTAAATCACAACTGGGGAAGGAGGGAGGTAGGTGGATTATAAACAATCATATAGTGGTTTCCCACAAGAAACCCATTAAATCCCACAGTACAACAATTCTGGAGTCAAGTCTTTGGGAGGTGTGACTACATCCCTTAAAGTACAGAATCAGAGTTCTGTGATGGGAACAGGTTCTACAGTCATTGATTTGCTTCCCTTCAGGTATGCAGGCAGAAGGATGACAGCGATTGTGAGTCTTGTCAAGATTTGATTGATCAGTTCAAGCTGCATTGGGAATCTGACTCACAAGCTGGAAAAGGCAATTCTGCAAAATCTAATCTATTAACATATTCATTACATGTATCATATTGATTATTTTAAAAATTATAAATTCCTTCCTCAATCTTGTGATTGTAGTGGAGTTTAATTTTTTTTAAGGACATGAGCCAAATAAATGTTCCTAAGGTTTTCCAGATTCAGAGAAAAACAAGAAGATGACATCATTAGTATATAAATGTGAACACAATTGAACTTAGCCAGTTATGTCAGTGGTAAAGGTCTCTTCCTCCAAGACATGACTGAAGCACCAATGTCTGCAAGCAGCCTTTTCAGATCTTATCAACCACTACTAGTGCCCTTCACCTGAAACTATCTTGAATTTAACTATTTTGTATGTATTTTTATGTGTTGTTTATATTTATTCTGTATGTACTTAGAAATGCAAAAACATAGCCTTGCTGTCTCCCTCATTAGAATGTAAGCTTCTTGAGAGCAGGGATCATTTCATTCCTCACACCTAGCATAGTATCTGGCAAGTACTAGTTGCTTAATAAAATAAACTTTGATTCATTGATTGAAACATGGGCTAAATTTACACTCAGATTAAATCTCCCTCTGCAACATTTAGCAATTAGTCCTAGTTCTACCCTTCAGGCCAAGCAGAATAAGTCTGAAATGCCATTCATAAAATACTTGAAGAGCGCTTTCCTCTTCCCTGAGATCTCCCCTTCTCCACACTAAGCATTTCTAGGTCCATTCTTCATATGGCATAGTCTCCAGTGCTCTTACCATTAAGATCCTCTCACTTCAGCTTGTTGGTTTTCTTCTTAATTTGTGCCACCCAGAACTAAACATAATTATCCCCATGTGGTTTGTTCAAAGCAAAACACTGTAGGACATCCCCCTTGCTTATTTTGAATACTATGTCTCACTTAATGAGCCTTAGGTTCACATGAACTTTACTTGCCACCACATATGACATACCCAACTCATCTTCAACGTTAGGTGGAGTGAGATAAAGCTCTACAGGATACATCTGGGAAAAGGTGTGGGCTGATTACATCAACACTTTCACTGTAGCATGTAGTTGAGGGAAACTGTAGAGAAGAGCAGAGGGTTAAGTACTGAACCTTAACATGGGTACACATTTAGAGGACAGGGAAAGGAAATAGAGTGATTCAACAAGACTAAAAATAGTAGTCAAAATTATAGGAGAAAAGCTTAGCAAAGTGCCAAAGAAGTCAGGAAAAAAAGGTTTCATTAAGGAGAAGTTGTTGACAGCCATAAATTTTGCACATTGGTCAAGAAAAATTAGGATTGTTATTAGATTGCTTGTATCTTAATGAGTGGAGAAGGGGGAAGAGGGAGAGAATGTAGAACTCAAAATTTAGAAAGAAATTGATGTTAAAAATAAAAATCATAGTTGATAAAAATTCTTTGATTTAGCAATTAAGAAATTAGTGGCCTTTGAAGGAATAATTTCTGTAGAGTGGTGGGTATAGAAGTTAGACAACATGGGGGCAATATATGATAATGAGTTCTTAGAAAACACTAAACATATGTGTTTATATATGCACATATAAAATTATTATTTTTTCCAAATGTATTTTTAGTGAAAGGAAGAAAGAGTAAATGTGGAATTTCAAGAAAAAAAATTTAAGGGTTAGTGTTAGAACTATGTTTGCTGGTATAGACACAGAAAGATAATTGGGGATAGAACTTGAAAGGGAGAAGGAAGTAGAAGATGAGGATGCTGATCAGGATGATGATGATGATGATGATGATGGTGAAGGAGAAGAAGAAGAAAAAGAAGAAGAAGAAGAAGAAGAAGAAGAAGAAGAAGAAGAAGAAGAAGAAGAAGAAGAAGAAGAAGAAGAAGAAGAAGAAGAAGAAGAAGAAGAAGAAGAAGAAGAAGGAGGAGGAGGAGGCGGAGGAGGAGGAAGAGGAAGAGGAAGAGGAGGAGGAGAGAAATAAAAATTAAGGAATCAAGAGCAGAGTCTAGAATAGATAGCCTTAGTACATCTTTTGTTCTTCATTGTTAGCAGCATTATAAACAAAGACTTTTGGGTGTGGAGAAGGGAAAAGGTAAATTCACACTGGATAAATAGAGAATGAAGAGTTGAATGATTCTTTACTCTTCAAGCCTCCTCATCTCCCACTTACCTCCTATATAAAGAAAGTATTGACATGGGGTTCAGTGGATAGGTAGTCAAGTGAAATTATAAGGGGCTTAAGAACTGTTGAAGATCACAATGAAAATGAACAAAGTTTCTAAATGTAAAAAGGGACAAAAGAAGAAAAATATATGAATGTGAGGCCCAGAGACACACTTCTTTGAATGGAAGGTTTTGGTGGCATAGCAGTTCTCAATGCAAAATATGGTCCAATCATTAAATTAAAATAGAATGAACAAGAAGGTCATTAGAGTTGAGGAGAATCAGGGGTCAGATGAATCATCCAAATGGATGTTGATTTCTCTAAGAATGATTATAGGAAATAGGGAATAGTGGAAAAAATTAAACTCTTTCCTAAATTCATGCCCCAAAATGGAACTGTCCATTGAAGGATCGAGATCACTACATGCAAAGAGGAAAGAAAATGTATACTATAACAGCTGCAAAGTAATAAAATTGATGCTACTTTCTTAAGCAAGAGTATAAATGATAACTGGCTCTAATAGAAAGAGTCATAGGATTCTATTTCACAGTGTATTTCAGTGTTTAAAAAGATATCAAAATCCCAGAATGAGCAACTTCAGGTTTAGAAATATGAAAAAGTAATATTACAATCATTTATTTGCCATCTAATAAAACTCTATTAACTCCATGTATCCCAGTTAGGTGGTGCAGAGGCTAGAACACTGGACCTGGGGTCAAGAAAACTTGAATTCAACTTCAGACGCTCCAAGTTGCATATCCTTGAGCAAGTCACTTAACCTTTCTCTTCCTCAGTTTTCTAACCTATAAAATGGATAATAGCACCTATTTCATAGGGTTGGTGTGAGGATAAAAATGAAATAAGACTTGTAAATTACTACATAAATCTTGAAGCACTCTAAATGCATAGATATGTGTATATATGTATGTATGTGTGTGTTTATATATGTGTGTGTGTATGTATGTATATATTTACTGAATATGAACTTGATATATGTGGATTTATATCTACTGGTGAAGAAAATCCCTCTACCGATGCAAATCAGCACCTCCTCCATAAAACATAGTCTTAGAGAGATGCCTTGGGTACAAAGATTAAGTGATTTATCCAGGGTCACACAGCTGGTATGTGATAGAAATGGGACTTGAAGCAGGGTCTTCCTGATTCTGAGACCAGCTCTCCATTCATTAGGCCATGTTGCTTCTCTTCTTAGGCAATAGAAAGAAGCATAGCTTCTTATAGATGTCTAAGGTTATAGCTATCTGAGGATTTTGCAATTACTTGGTGAATCCACGCTACAGTATAAAAATCAACAATAAAAACAACATATAATGAACTTTCTGTCCCTCTTATTCCCCTCAAATGCCAGACAGGGAACTCCCTTTTTAGCACCCTGCCCCGCCCAGACCCATGTCACCCTCAGTCTATTAACCAGGTCTGTGGCTGGCCCCTCCTGGTGAGGCCACTGCACCTGCCCCCATCACCTCCATACCTGCCAAGTTCAGTCTGGGAGTGTGGCTGCTCAAGAGTAGCACATCCATCTTGTTGCATGACCACCTGGGTATGAACGGTGTGTTCAAGGTTCTCTATGACGCACCGGCCTAGAAGTGCTGCTGGGCCCAGGCTGGGGGCTCTGGAGGCACCATGGAGGGACCACAGCAGCAGGAGCCGCAGCAACAGTGGCAGCAACAGCAGTAGGCCCCCATTGCCTGTCCCACTTGGATCCCTGCTTTGGCCTAGACAGTGCCTTTTGCGCGCCTCACCACTGCTGCTGGGGCCCAAGGTCATGCTGTGCTTCTGGGACCCCAGCTCTCCCCTCAGGGATCGTCTGCTTGGGGGTGGAAGGGTGGGAGAGAAAGGGAGCTTGGCACTTCCATCATTTATGTGAGACACAATTTTTTTTTAACTCGGGCTGTTTTTTGCATGTTCTAGTCTGGGTAGGTAGCTTTTTGCAGAGTCTTGAGATTCAGGCCAGAAATTTGAATGTGATTGGGCTGCCAGGTTTAGTGACATGGGGTGGTCAGTGATATGCTATGTGCATTTACTGGCTAGGTTCTCCAGCCTCACTCTTTCCCCTGGGGCATTTCCTTTGGGAGACAGGATGAGAGGATGATGCAGGCATGTGAGTGCTGGTTGACTACCTCTCTTGGAGGCCCTTCATTGAAGGAGATCATCCCAGGGGCCCTTTGGGAATTGGTCACATTCAAGGCAGCTCGATGGTCCAGTGGATACAGTACCAGGCCTGCAGTTAGAAAGACCTAAGTTCAAAACCTACTTCAGACACTGACTAGCTGTGTGACCCTGGGCAAGTCACTTAACCTCTGTCTGCCTCACCACTGGCCTTTGCCACACCTTAGGTTGAATACCAGGGAGTCAGTCAGAATCACAACTATATACGGGTTTGAGTTACTTGTTGGTACAAGACTACTCTGCATTGCCTTGTCCATGGTAGGCTTGACTATCTTTTGTGAGTGAGTTTTTATGTGGTCTCTGGTGGGAGCCTGAGTTCTCATTTGCAGAGGAATTTGGGTACTAAGTATTCCCTCACCCTGGAGTAAGTGCAAAAGGTATTATCTGACTATCCTAACTCATACTACCCCGAGCCAGATAACAGTTTCTGTCTCCTCCCTGTCAGTTAGCCCTGAGATATGGTTTATTTCAAACCTTGGAGATCACAAGATATTGATCCTTTTGGGAGTAAAATGGAAGGGGCCATACAAAGTCATCTTAACAACCCCCACTGCTGTGAAGCATGAAGGCCTCTCTTGCTGAACAAGTGTGTCCCAGATAAAAACTGTATCTTCTCCTATCATAGGGCAGCCTGGGCAGTACACCTGTGAACTGACTGAGGATATGAAACTTCTCTTCAAAAGAAAAAAAGGATCATCATAATCAGCTGATGGTTGAGTGTCTGCTTTTCAGTTGCTTTGTTTTTCCATTATGCCTTCTATTCCTCTGTTTGTGGTTCTGCTTGTGAAAGCATTATCATTTTCTTCCTTTTTCTATCCTTAATTCCACCCCATGCCTAGAGCTAGGCCTGCTTCCCTTTCCTAACTTTTTTTACACACCTACTTCCCCTTTCCTGACATCCTTCCCTGTGGCTAACTGCCCATGTAGGAACATACACCCACTCCTAGCTGAGTGCCCAAAACTGGTTTATAAAAACAAACCCCGAACTTTTCTCAAACTGCTACACCTTTCAGGGCTATCCCACTGCTTCTGCATCAATAAAGGCCTCTTGACTAGGAGAACTTCTGCTGCCTGAATTCTTTCCAGACAACCCAACTCTGAGCCTTATCTACCTCATCATTATTACATATATTAGGTTTTGTGCTACATAAATTGCCTTTGAAAATTCCTTTAGCCATTAAATGGATATAGGAAAAAAAATCTCTCTTCCCAAGGAGCTCATAGTCTAATGGAAGAGAAAACATGCAGTAGTTTAACACTGCACTAAGATTTTTGGGAAACTATGCATGAAAAAAATTATATATATATATATATATATATATGTATATACATACATATACATATACACACATCTGTGTGTGTATATATATACATATATACATATATATATGTATATATATACACACACATATGTGTAATCTTATATAAGAATCAGAGAGGCCAGCTACAAGGCTATCAAAGTAATACAGTCATGATATGATGAGGCTATGAGTTAGGATAGAAAATACAAAATTACATGATTAAGTATCATCTGGCCTTTGTTTTTTTTTTCTGTTTTCATTTTGTTTTGTTTTGTTTTACCATTCATCAGCCACATTATCCTTTCTTTAAAAGAAAGTACTTCTAAGTATACATGTTTTAGAGTTGTATTACAGACTATAGTATACTGTTAAATTACAGAGAGAGGCAGTGCGGGTAGTGGATAGAGACCTTACTTTGGAACCAAAAAGAACCAATTTCATATTCGTCTTACCTTTTGACACATACTGACTGTGTGACTTTGAGGGGAAGAGGTATCAGTTACCCTTTCAGTACCCTGTGGTAGAGGTATCAGACATTCTGAAATAGCATTATAGCCCACAGCACTCACGAGTATAGCCTGAAACCAGAAACGTAATTGGGAAATACTTAGCAAAATAAATAAAAATTCAATAGAACTTTAAAAATATTAATATGTGGTTTTCTAAGTCAATAAGCCCACATGGATCCCTATTTGGAGTTTAGAAGGGCCTGTTTCTTTCTGAGTTTGGCATACCTGCTCTAGGCAACTCTGCATAATTATAAGTTTCAGGTGCTAAAATGCATTGATAGTGAGAGCTTTCACATTGGGGAAATCTTTACATCAATGAAATCAAAGTCTAATTCCTACCCTCATTACACTGTTGACTGCTGTCAACAGTTTCATAACCCTTGAGGGAGCGTTTTTAGCAAAAAGCAAAACTCTTGAAAATTTGCTAAAAAAAAATGGTATTGTAAGAGCATAGCATCTTAAATTTGGAGCTGGAAAAGATCTTAGGAACCAATTAGTTCAAAGACCTCATTTTACAGATAAAGAAAGAAGTCCCAGAGAAGTGGTGCATCTTCCCTAAGGTCACAGACACAGAAAGAAACAGAGGCTTGTTCTATTTAACCTCAGAGAGGAGAAGTAAAATCAGTGGTTGGAAGCTTTAGGGAGGCTGATTTAAGCTAAGGATCAGGAAGAAATTCCTAATAATTAGAATTGTTAAAAAAAAATACAACAGCCTGCATCACGTGGGATTCCTACAAAGGCTGGATGACCACTTAATCAGGGATATTGTGAAGGGAATTCATTTGTCTGATAAGGGAGTTGGACTAATGACTTTTGAGGTCTGTTCCAAGTTCCAAAATTCTGGATTTACCTCCCTAGACCACTTGGAGTTAATCCATATTTATACAGATTGTGTCACTTGGGATATCTTTCTTCCTTTTTTTTTGGATTTCGAAGAAAGAAGGCAAGTGATGGGTACATTGAGGCCCATCTGGGCTATTTGTCACATGTTGTCAGGAAAGAGGTGCTCATGGCTGACTTCTGTACTGTTTGCCATTAGATAAAGAGACATACAAATGTCTGACTATTTGAACCTTGCAATGTTTTATCCCCAAGAGAAAACGATTGATCTTTTTCATCAGAACATACGTCAAAAACTAGTAGCAAAATACCCAAGATCCCCAGGTTTCAATTCTCTTGGGCTCCCTGTGTGAAAAGAGCGATTGATTTTTACTTTTTAGGGTGGATTTGCTCTTAAATTAGTCTCCTTTTTGCTGCATTTCATTCTATAAAGTTGCAGTAATGGGGAAAAAGCAGAACCAGCAATGCTAACTAGATGGAACAAATGGAATTTTTTTCCCCCTCTGTAGTACTTGGAGAGGAATTCAAAACAAGTGAAACTTTTTTTTCCCCTAGGTATGGGAGTTAAAATGGAGGCCAGTATCTAAAGCCTCATTACCATTGTTAAAGAGTCCCACACTTCTGACAATATGTAGTTTACCTTCATCCTCCCAAAAGACTGAATGAAAATCTTCCTGTCTCTCACAAGGAAAAATCATTAACCCATAGGAATCCCCTCAGGGAGACGTGTATAACCATCAGCTGCAGCCCTGGGCTTGAGTGAGGCCAAGCACAGCACATACATGCACACAGAGTGCATTCCCATTAGCAGCTGGCCAGTCTCCAAGAAAAGCAACTCTGGCTCAGCACAGGGCACAGGAGAACTATTATTCATATGTGTTTACAGAAACAGCTGTAAAGGAAGACACGAGTTTACAACGGGTGTCAAATACACGTGTTGGCTGTCATGCCTGGCTTACTACTGTGTTGTCACTGTCAGAAAAGGAAAGTTAAAGTGAGGGCTCCATTACTATGTACTCAGTTCAATGACCAGGAGACTCTTTTTTATTTATTTATTGTTTTGTTTTTTTCTAAGTTCATGTTGGTCAACATAAAAGTGAGCATAGAGGACCCAAGGCCTGAGAGAATTGACATCTGTTTTACAACTACAGAGCCCAAATTTTCATTTTACCCAAGAGGTTTAGAGTTTTAATTAAAACCACAGGATCTGTGGAAAACAATAAGCCTAGCTCTTGGTGGCATTTGAATGCCTAATCTTACCTCCCACCTACCCACTCACCAATGGTGTGGGTAAATAGGCCCTTCTTTCAATTCATCATATGTAGTTTGCATGCCTGCCTCCTCTGTCCTTGTCATGTTGGTTTCAAACTTCTCTGTGTTAGGTTGGGGGGGGGGAGGTGGCAGTGGTGGTGGTGGGATTATCTTTAACATTTTCCAAGAGTTTGTCCCACAGCTTTTAACTCTGTCTGTAATTTTGATAAGAGAAAAGTGGCAACACCTCATACAACAGGTGACGTGAATCTCAGCTCTGAAGTGGAAAGTGTTACAGTGGAATCAGAGGTCCTAAGCTCTGTCTGGATCTGTCACTTATACTGGTGTGACTTTGGGAGAGTCATTTATACTCTCTAGTTTTCTCCTCTGTTAAATGAGATACTCAGACCAGATAATTCTTAGGTCAATGCCAGTTCTAATTTTTATGATCATAGATAGGATCCTAAGGAGCAAAGGATCATAGGATCCCAAGGTACCTAGATGTGTCTAATGGTGGAATCCTAAAGGGAACCACTCTAAGGGGTGACCCCAGTAAGTGAACACAACCCAAATCTTTATAACAATTAAAAAGAGATCAACAGAATTCAATTCAGGAAACTTATCTACGGTTCACCTCCACTTCCCAGGATTCCTCAAGGAACATCTACCTTTGGCTCATCTATAAACAAATTCCTGTTAACTTCAAGTCTATAAGGGGTAGAGGATAGAACAGGTTTATTAAAATACTGGAAAGAACCATGGACTTAGCTATGTTAAAAAACAAACAAAACAACAACAACAAAAAACAACAACCTTCCTTTGTCAAGGCCTACATTCCCTAGGAGCCTAAACAATTGTTGCACACATATAGTACCTTTGATACGTCTTGTTTTCCTCTAGGACCTACATATCTGATGTGACTTGACCATTGGAGTGAAAGATGAGGTCAGTCAGTCAATAGGTATTAAGCTCTTACCACGTGCCAGGCACCGTGTTAAGCACTGGGATTACAAAAAGAGGCAAAGGACAACCCTGCTCTTGAGGAGCTCACAATCTAATGGAGAAGACAATAAGCAAACAGTTATGTACAAACAAGCTATTTACAGGACAAATAAGACGTAAACAACACAAAGGTTGGGAAAGGCTCTTCCACATCATAGCTCTGGTCATTCCTCTAGCCTGCTTCCATCTTCTACTGTTTCAACAATGCAGCTAGCAGCTTCTGTGGGGGTGCAAGATCCACTAACAATCAGCACCCAGAAAGCTGCCAACACACTGCAAAAGCACAGGTTCTTTTGACCTGCTTAACCAAGGAAAGCAAGGTTAAGGGGTTGGCAAGCTTACTTTAATTCAGCATACAAATATTCACTTAGTTCAGGGGAAAAAGCCAGCACCCTGAAATTCAGAATAAATACAAACAAATTACAAACATCAACAGAAAGACCTTGTCTGATTCAAATCCCAATACATAGTTACCAGAGTTTAACAAAGTCTCAGCAACCGGGTTACAAGCTGGAGGGCTCCTTAGCTACAACTGCCCAGAGTCTCTGCATCAGCACCATCACGAGTGAGAGCCCTGCACAAATGGACCTGTCCCCTCTTCTTATATGGATTGAGATGTCATCAAACCGTCATCTGAATGACCAGAACTTAGGCTGCTATGACTGGCTCTTGAGTTAGACCCTCTCCTTAGGACCCTGGGAGGTTCACATCCATATAGGTTAGGTTAACATCTAATAGGGGTTAGAGCCTGGGGCTTAGCACTTAGTAAGACTCAATGAAATACACTGAATTACTCAAAGCAAACAAAAGCCAAACTCTTCAAGGGCGCTGGTTGAACTAAGTGCTAAGAGCCCATTTTGCTTACCAACACACTCCACCCCTTGTTCTAGGATACGTAATCTAATCAGCCATGTATCCTAGAACATACGTTGACCCATTACACATTCTGATCCAATTACACAGGAAACTAAAACATATCATTCACAACAAAGCAAAACATATCATTCAGTGACATTCCCAAATATTTGTTTACAATACAAACATGACCCACCTCTAGGTCCCAGCAAGATAATCTCTTCAATCAATCATTCCCAAAATACTTGTTTACAATTCAAATGTCCACCCTGAGGTCAAAGCAAGTTAATCCCCTTAGCTCATAGTACTTCTTGAGCATCACCCTGCGGTGCAGGCTTTTCCCAGTACCGTGAGGCATAGGCAAGCTTTAGTTAGTAAAGTCCTAAAGCAAACAAACAAAGAAAGTTCTCTTTGGGATGTCTCCTCCCCAAACTGCCATTGCAGGCTTCCACGTGGCACCCAAAGTCCCAATTTCAAAGAAAGAGTCCAAAGTTCTTTTAGGGTCTGTTCTCCCCATTATGTTCCAGTCCCCAGTTCCAAGTCCTAAGGGTCCCCAACAAAACTGAATCCATGTCTCCCTCCTGGATCCCAAGCAGCCCAAACTGAAGGGACCAAAAAGGCAGACTCAGTGCCTTGCTGAAAAGTTTCGATCTTGCCCCAGGGCTGAATTCCAAGCCCCTGGGTTCCTGGTTGTCTAGCTCTGGCTGGCCTCTCCTGGCTTCTGCCGGAATCTGGATTGCAGTGTAGGTGATTCTCCACCTTTTTGCTCACCTCAAAGTTCTCTGCTCCAGCTGGGGAAGGCAGGGAAAAAGCACACTCAGTGTCTTGCTGCAAAATTTCCATCTTACCCCAGGGCTGGACTCCAAGCTCCTGGGTTCCAACTCCAGCTGGCCTCACCTGTCTTCTTCCGGAATCCTGATGTAGGTGGTTCCCCATCTTTGTGCTCACCTCACCAAAGTCAGCTGAAAGGCAGCTCACTGCTCTCACCTTTCCAAAGTTCTCATGCAAGCAGTCTTCTGCTCTGTCTGGGTCAGTATTTCAGCAGCTGCCATCTGCTTCTTTTTTCCCACCAGCCCCTCCTGCCAAATCTATAGGAAGGCCATTCTCCAAGTCTCCAAGGCCATTCTCCACTCCCATTTCAAAACTCCATATACAATATAATCTCAAGACATTCACCCTTTCAGCACAGTCCTCCAGGGCCAGGCTTATCATCTTAAGCCCTGGGAAGAAGGGATTATCTCCTGCTCTGGGCCCCTGGGAAACCACACCCAGCACTTCCACTGGCCTGTTTTCCTTCAGGACTTTGTTGCTCCTGAGGCTGCACAGAACCATAGCCACCCCAAGTACAAAGAGCAGTCCAAAAACAGGGAAACATTCAACAAACCCAGTACCCCAAAACACCATGCTTTCCTGTTAAAGGCAGATCCTGCCGACTACACCATTTGTTTGAACAATCCGGCTAGCAACTTCTGTGAGGGTGCAAGATCCACCAACAACCAGCACCTAGAAAGCTGCCAACACACTGCAAAAGCACAGGTTATTTTGATCTGCTTAACTAAAGAAAGCAAGGTTAATGGGTTGACAAGCTTACTTTAATTTGGCATACAAATATCATTCACTTAGTTCAGTTGTTGTGAATGATATGTTTTAGTCTCCTGTGTAATTGGATGACAATGTATAATGGGTCAATGTATGTTCTAGGATACATGGCTGATTAGATTATGTATCCTATAACAAGGGGTGGAATGTGTTGGTAAGCAAAATGGGCTCTTAGCACTTAGTTCAACGAGTGCCCTTGAAAAGTTCGGTTTGTTTCCTTTGAGTAATTCAGCATATTTCATTGAGCCTTACTAGGTGCTAAGCCCCAGGCCCAAACCCCTATTAGGTGTAAAACCTGTGTGGGTGTGGATTGGTAACTAAGGTGGGGCCCAAGGTGGGGCTAACTCAGGGGAAGGCCTAGTTTACAAATGAGTTTGAGTGATAGGTTTGGGACATCAGAGGCTCTTAGATGCCTCTTTGTGATGATTTTAGGTCACCTGGGTGAGTTGCATGTGTGACTCACCCCTGACTCTGAAAAAGATATAAAACCAGGGGTTGACCTTCTCTTCTTTGGAGCTCTTACCCACAGCCATGCTGGTGCACGTGACTCTGGGACAGCCCTTCTTCTGAGCTCCCAGGCTGAACCTAGATGTTGGTAACTATGAATTGTATTGGGTCTGTCTGTTTGTAATTTGCTGAGACTTTGTTAAACTCTGGAAACTATGTATTGGGGTTTGAATCAGACAAGGTCTGTCTGTTGTTGTTTGTACTTTGTATTTTGTTCTGAAGTTCAGGGTGCTGACTTTTTCCCCCTGAACTAAGTGAATGATATTTGTATGCTGAATTAAAGTAAGCTTGCCAACCCCTTAAACTTGCTTTCCTTAGTTAAGCAGATAAAAAGAACCTGTGCTTTTACAGCTTTTACAAGTAGCATTGTTGTTGTTGGGCTAACAGCTGCTAGCTGTATTGTTGAAACATCTACCTATTTGGTGTGGTCCAAGAACTTCAGCCTCTGTTTCACTGCCCAACATCCATTCCTGTTAAGGTTTGGAAGTGATGACACTCTACTTATAGTCAACTTCCACTTCTGTAGTTACATTAGCTTCCCATTGCTATGGTTGTTTTCGCATTGCTACTGCTGTCACCCCTGCTTCCTTAGGGAAGTGTCAGGGAGATATTTTAGAATGAAAACACCTAGAACAATATACCTAGAACAATAATACCTAGGACAATAACATCAGGACTATTCAATACAATTATAGTTCTATTGATAGTTGGGTCTATGGATACATCTTTCCAAAATTGCATGGCATAGTGATAGGGCCCTACTCTTGGAGTTAAAGAAAACCTGAGTTAAATCCTGCCTCTGACATTTACTAGCTATCTCATCCTGGCTGCATTGTATTGCTCCCACCTTCAGTACATGACTGTATTTGAAGTTTTAACAATGCTTTCTGTTTTCCATTCTATCATATTTCCTGTTCCAGTGTCCCCCACTGAAACTTCCCTCATCACAGAGAACAACAAATAAGCAAAGATATAAACAACAACAACCCATGCCCAAAACATACCAAAATAACCATATCTGACAGCATATTCATCATTACACACTTGTAATCCCCTCCTTTTCTACCAAGATGAGGCAAGCATATTTTATCATTTATTTCTTTATTTTTAAGCCAGAATTTTTTTTGTAATTATTTTCTTACAATGAAATAGTCTTCTAATATACTCTTAAGCCACAATTTGCTCATCCATTCCTTAGTTGATGGGTACTTATTTGGCTTTTCTTTTTTAAAAAAATTCCTTTAGAATAAAAAGGTCTGCCACAAATTGATATAGATATCTTTCTGTCATTAAACAAACTTCCAAGTAATAAGATTGTAGAGTCAAAGACATGAACAATTCAGTTTTTCTCGTAGCATGGTTCCACGTAGTCTTCCAGAATAGTTGAATTAGTACATAGTTCAGTAATGATAGTAGTGATATTTTGAATTTATATACCATTTTAAAGTATGCAAATTGTTCTGCCCATATTACCTGATTTGATATTCATACCTTGTGGGGTAGGGGCTTTAATTATTCTCATCTCGCAGATGAAGAAACTGAGGTAGAGTGAAGCTAAGTGACTTGTCCAGGATTACACAGGTGTCTGGAACAAGATTCGAACTCAAGTTTTCCTGAGTCTCAGAACTTCTGGGACTCTTACTCATTATGGCGTCACCTACCATATGGTTACAGTATGCCTATTTTCCCATATTGCCTCTCAAATTGACTTTCATTTAATGTTATCTTTGCCAGTTTGATGGCTAAGACACAAAATCTTTGGGTTATTTTAATTTATATTTCTCTAAAGAGTGATTTGGGGCATTTTTCATTGATAATTAGTATTTCTTCTTTTTACAACTGCTCATATCATTTGGCCACTTCTCTACAGGAGAATGGCTCTTCTTCTCTAATAGTTATATCACTTTCAATGTAACTTGGATTCTAAGCCTTTATCAGATATATTTGATGCAAATTTTCTCCACTCAAAGCATGTATTCTTATTTTAATTTCATTCTTTCTTTTAAAAAAATCTTTGTCAATAATTTTCATGTGTTCCCATTTTGATTCTTTTAAACGATTCTTCTTCCAACTCCTCCCACCCCTCTCACAAGATTTGATTTTATGCATGTCATCCAAATTTCATTCTTGAGAGTTTCCCCATCATAGATTGATAGCCCCTATAGAAATCTTTGTTCACTAGGTCTAATATATCCTTCTCTCTGAAACCTTTGAAATCTTCTTTATATAGGAGGTTCCCTACTATACCTGCTTTTCTGCTAATTTTCTGATACAAATATACTCAAAGATGCTCATCATTTCTCCTTTAAAAAACTAGCTACTTATAAACTTCTTACCTACTTAATTTTTTAGTAAGTAGAAATTGTGGTGAACTATTTTGCCTTTTTTTGGATAGACAATGCAGTGAATTTACATCCCTAAAACAGGCCTCCTAATTGCTGGAAAACAACAACAACCACCACAACAACAATATATAACAAAGTTGAGGACATATGATCATATATTTTCCCATTCTCCTTTTCAGTGTTCAAGAATCTTTTTCTTCCTGGAGTATTTGCACCATGATGTCTCTGTGTTTTATTAACATCTTCATGACTTGGTCCATGACTTGAGCATGAAGAGGATAGTGGGGTTGGATGCATTAGGAAAATTACACTTCTTGTTATTAACATATTATATTATGGAAATTCATTGCATTCTCTTTCTCTCTTTTTCTCTTTCCTTATACACTCTTACACACATATGTATATACATATATGTGTGTATATGTATATGTATGTGTGTATGTATATATACAATTTATATACACTCAAGGATAGCTTGAAGAAGGCATCCAAGCAATTGAATAAGTCACTTGTAGTTGTTTAATCAAACACGGATGGTATGGGACTTGTACCACTGAAGGGAGCACTCACATTAATGACATCATAGGGTCCTTGCAGTACTTGAATAAGAGATCCATTCAGACAGTGTTTTACATTTTAAAATTATATAAAGTACCTTTTGGTAGGTATTATAAATTTAATTAAAGGATATAGGTAGTACAGGGGAGAGAGTAGTAGACCTGAACACAGGAAGACGAGTTCAAATTGTGTCTCAGACACTTACTTCATAGCTGTGTGATCTTGGGCAAATCACTTAACATTCATCCGACTCCATTTCTTCATTTGTAAAATGAATAATAGCACCCGTGGTCAAGAGTTGTTATGAGGATCGAATGAGATGACATGTAAAGTGCTTTACAAAACTTAAAGTGCTATATAAATACTATCATTATCATTATTATTTTTTGTTATCCTCATTTTTGCAAATTAGGAAGAGTCAAAGATGTTAAGACACTTTCTCATGGTAATACAACCAATAAATGGCAGAACTGAGATTCAAATCCAGGTCTTCTGACTCCAAGTAAGGGGCTCTTTCACTGTACCATGTTTTTAATGCAATCCACCCTGAAAAAAAATTAAAACTTTTAAGAGAGTTCATAGCAATAGACTTTTTATACTGTGACAATGTCTCTATTCATTCCCTTTTTAAGATATATTTCCTATTTAAACATACCCTCTGAGTGAACTTGCTGGCCTCTAGGAACCAATACATGAAACATACATTTAAAAAAATATGACAGTTGTAGCTTATTTTTCCTAATTAAATGGATATGGATATGTCACAGACACAATTAATTATCCTCAAATTATCATATATGTGTATATACACACATATGTGTACACATATACATATGTATATACACATGTCACATATGTACGTACATACATATATATCCTAATAGAATGTACTATTTGCCTCTAAGGAAGTTGTTACCCCTGTCTTAGAAATAAGCTTCTGCTAAATCAAAATCAAGTTCTGGCAGAAGTCTGGCCACTCAGCAATAATTATTTTGGCCACAGTAAAATCCACTGAGGTTTGTAGAGAGGATTTTAATCTCTCTTAATGATAAGAGTTCCCATGCCAGAGAGTCCATGTTTCTTTTGAACTATAACTCTGACTAATGAGTAGGAGGGGTTGATATGATGGTGATCTTTACAAGGACCAATTCCTACCCAACAATTGCTTCACAAGTATTCCTAAAATCCAAAGCTTATCCCATTTATTTTCCTAACCAAAGTACTGAGTTATATCTACTCCCATGAAAGAATTTTTTTTTTGTTCACCAATCAGTTGTATTTCAACATTGTGTTACATATGTGGGTTTAAACTTGCTTGTTATTGAATAGAATTATCTAGCAAATATAAATGTGGCTTTCATGGCATCCAGAAAGTGTGGCATATTGTAGGTACTTAATAAATGCTTATTAATTCATAGTATTACAAAATTTGAGAGTTGGAAGGTGCCTCAGAGGTCATCTAGTACAACCCATTCACAAAAACAATCCCTACTATAATAGATTGATTAAATAATTCTAGCTTAGCATGAGAAAAGTGATTTGTAATCTATAAACATACATATGTCTACAGACAAGAATGATTGTAATGATCTCAAAATTCCCTTCCATCTCTAAATTATATGGCCCTGTTCTTTTGTTACTTAAAAATACAGGGACATATTGGTGGCAGTCAGAATGGGTGGTAGAAACCAGAGGACAGGATGGGAACCCTTGTGCCAGATAACAACTGAGCAAACACTTCACAGTCATGAGTCAGGAGTAGGGTGTCCTTATTCTAGACTTTTTATAAATTACCCATATGAAGGGAGTTCAATTAACAGCTTCATATAGTCTTATAAGCAGCAATTTTAGAAATAATGCCAGGAAGTAATGAAACTGAAGCCATTATGAAATTGTCACGGCTGGATGCCAAAAATCAACATGTACAAGTAGGTAAAGCTAAATCAATAGCAGTTATTGGAGATTAAAATAAAACCAATAATTCTCCAGCAAGCCTAAACGGTAATGATGTCTATAAACAATATTTAGATGACAGGATAATTTGGCATTTTCTTTCAGTATTCTGGCTGCCCTAACAACTTCTGTGTTCCCTTTTCTGAAAGAATTTTTCATGGGAACTCGAGCTTAATTTCATCATTTTGGATTTTATTTTGTTTGATAATAGCACAGCTTGTCCCTTGAGAAGTCATGTGGTATTTGGAAAGCAAGTGATTGGTGACCAAGAAAACTTATTTGTTCCATTGCAGCAGAATGAGATACTGGCTCACTGGCTTTTTCAAAGTAGAGGAGAATTGGGTTTATGGGTTCAGGGATGTCTGCAATGTTGCTCTTGGGTAGAAATCTTAGAGAACAAAAAATAGTCTCCCCATGTGGGAGACTGGCTTCTATTTTCTACCATCATCTCAAATCCTCTGTAACTCTTCTCTAGTTGGTCTTAACACAGAGAGGGCAAGGTGCCAAGAAGCTGCAGCTTTCTAAAGATTCAATGTGTACTTTCTATTCATTCTTACCTCTTCTGTCTCACATGTTGACTCTTCAATGGTGGAAGTAGTACACAGTTTTTTTTTTCAACCAAGGTAGCTATTGGTACAATGAATATAGGTCTGAGTTTGGATTTAGGAAGATATGAGTTCAGCCTCAGACACTCAGTAGCTGTGTATCCCTAAGTCAGGGGTAGGGAACCTGCCCTAGACAATCTCTTTTTGCCCCAAGTACCTCAACTGTAAAATGAGGATAATATTAACACTTGCTTTACAAAATTGTTGTGAGGAACAAATTAGATAATATTTGTAAAAGTGCTTAATAAATGATTATTTCCTTTCCTTCTTTTCACCTCTCCATGAAGACTATGTTATGTAAGGAAATATATTTCCCTCATTTCTTGTATTTAAATTTAAAGCTCTATTTAAATGGACATTCTTAAATCAGAAGACATAGGATTTTAGACCTGGAAGAAACCTTAGAGCCCATGGGAATATAGATTTAAAAGTGGAAGGAATTTTGGATTCTCCTTAGTTCACTTCCTTCATTTTATAAGGTGTTAAAAGATTTGTCTAAGGCACATAGTGAGTGACAATAAATGGAACCACTGAAAAAAATGAGATTGCTTGGATAATTTATAGTTTTATGATCTGATTGATGTGGGTACTCCAAACTCTGACAGTGCAGATCATAACCCATGAATTCCCTGTTTTCATTATAAGCAAATCTCATTCATGCCATCCATAAACCTTACATAGGGAATTCACTCAACATGTGTGACCATGTGTGTGTGTATGTTTATTTTTTGCGGGGAAAGGTATATTCCTCAAAAATCATTTGCTATTTTGTGGCTTCCATTGGGTTGGGCAAGCTCTCCCTTGGTTATCCTTTTCTCTTACCACATGATTAAATCACCCTCCTTTACTCATACATCTCTGTAATGATATCCTTTCTTCTGCTTCTCCTGTTTAATTCTTCATTGTTTATTTATGTATTGTTTTACTCTCATCATTCATATTTCCAGAGCCTTTTAGATGATCCTCAGTTTTACTTCACAGAGGTTGTGCTGTTCCATGACATCTAGCCATACCAAATCAATGAAAAAAAATATTTTTTCAAAGGAAGGGCATTTGCCTAGTCAATACATTTGGGTTCATTAAAAGAATGGCACCATTTCTTTTTCTGTCAGTTATGTGCTCCATTTTAAAATGGTCAGATGAAACTATTGTTTACTTTTCATATAGTAACTGCTGGAAATATTTATAACATGTGAAAAGAATGAATTCAAAGCATTGATTAAGCCCTTACAATGCAAAGCACTATTCATAAGGCTAGGGAAGTAAATACAAAATGAAGAGACTCTGTCTTCAAGGAGCTTACGTTCTATAGGGAAGCATTGAGCAGAGAAGAGAATTGAAATTGAAAAGTTACAGCAAAGGTGACTAGAGCCACATGGGAGTAGATTGACTCAACATGACAACTGAGCAATGTCAGAATTGATTTGATTATGGTTGCATAACTGAAAAGCATAGAGGATGTGGGCACCATGGAGGTTTCCATGGAGAGGATGCTAAGGGAAGGAGAGCATGGCTGGATCTGGTCTTAGGTTGAATGGGTCACTAAGGCAAACACTAAACAGCCCAGTGTGTTTCAGAGTAGGAATGCTTACTTTTCAAGAGTCCTCTGAACAAATGTTGGGCAATCAGGTAATGCAATGGATAGAGTGCCCAGCCTGAGATAAGGAAGTTTCGTCTTAGTGAGTTCAAATCTGGCATCAGAAAATTACGAGCTGTGTGACCCTGGGCAAGTCACTTAACCTTGTTTGCATCAGTTCCTCATCTGTAAAATGAACTGAGAAGAAAATGGCAAATCCCTCTGGCATGTTTGCTAAGAAACCCTAAATGTGGCCACAAAGAGTTGAGCATGACTGAAATGATTGAAGAAGAATAATAACAAGCCAGTGTCTTCCAACCAGTGATACATAAATCAGAATCAGTTAATAAATTCTTCCATAAATTTTGTTACCAAGCATCCTTACTTCTTAAAATGTATAAACTTAAAACTTGACACCACTTTCTCCTAGAATGCTGGTACTATTAGCACTGGCATCCTCTCTCTTGGTTCACAAAGCCTTCTTCTGAACCACCATGAGGTTATCAAGAGTACATCAGTCCGTAGTACAGAGCTTAAGTATTTTAGTAATTATAAGTATAATTTGGGTTAAGAAAAGCTTACCAAATTACTGATAAAATTAATTTCCTGTATGGTGCCAGCTTTTGGTTGTGGGATTCAATGAGTAAGGCCATTAAGTTAATTCTTTTAAATCAGTGACTAACTGACAAAGCCTAGACTTCCTCTATTAGTTTTACTATATTTCACCCAACTGTCCAAATCCAACTACCTAGACAAAACAGATTAAAGAAGGGCAGGAGAGAGGGACTATTGACTGCAATTTAAGGAAAGGTAAGAAGAGATGTTAGCACCTCACAAGAATCTAAAAATCACAAAGCTGTAAAGCTCATAGCTGTAAGACCTCTTCATAAGTTTCCTGGTCTATTCCTCTTGTCTTTCATCATCTAAATTATTCATGTTCCTATTTTATAAGTGACATAATTAAGGCCTAGGATGGTCAAATTATAGCACTTCACATCCCTAAGTTCTAACTAAATAGAATATTAGAGCAGCATGAGATACAATGAATATCATAGAAAGGAGAATCAGGAAGTGGAGAGGATAATGTGAATGCCCTTATAGAAAATGGGAATAAATGGGATATGGGATAAGCTCTCACAAAAACTCAATGGGAAAACTATAATAAGTTCTTATAATCATCTAATTTTCATAGTTTACATATGTTGCTATACAGTAAAACCATGGTGGTTCTTCATGTGTTTATTTTTTCTTTACATTGGTAGTGAAGAAAGGGGGAGAAGAAGATTATATAACTTCTTGATTGCTACTCACCCAAGTTGTTGAGGAGATATTGAAAAACTGGCACATAGTAGGCACCTAATATTTTTTAAAAAATTTATTCCTGTCCGATTCAATCTAATAAATATTTTTAAATTATCTATCATGTAGAAAGGTTGATGAGAGGTACTGAACATAAAAAGAAAAAAAAAGTAGCTACTGCTTTCAAAGAGATTGCATTTTATTTGAGGGTGTTGTGGGATGGGCCTGACTCAGTGCTATCCTCTAGTAGGTTAGTTCTGATATTACAATGAAATAAGACATTCATACATCATTTGACAATTAACAAAAGATTTATTTAGCCACAGTAAGAGCAGAATATTAAATGAGTATATGCATCAAGGACACCAAAGGTTAATTTATCTTAGCTTCCCTGCTTCCAAGTTGCCCATGCCCAGCCAACCACAATCAGAGTTCCTGGAGCTCCATTAAATCTTGAGGATGATTTTAATACCTTTTAAGGAAAAAAAGCTAGGCCAATGTGTATTGGCTTTAGGAGGAGAGGAGGTTAAGATTTAGCTCCTTCTGCAGGGATTGACTCTGTGTGAGTGTGTGTGTGTGTGTGTGTGTGTGTGTGTGTGTGTGCGACCAATTTATTTAATGAGAGAAAATATTAAAGGCTAGAGAGATCAGGAAAGGTTTCATGGGAGATACAGCACCTGAACTTGGTCAACAAGTCTTCAGAGAGACATATATGAAGAAGAAGGAAGCAACTGGACATGCTTGCACTAACACAAAAAGATAGAAAATGGGGTGTCTAGTTTAGACAACATCTGTTATTCCTTCTTGGCTGTACCATAGGGTTTATGATGCAATGGGGTATAAAATAAGGTTGAAATGGAATAATCTAGACTGTGGAGAAGCCATACCTACACTATAGCCCTTGCTGGTGCTATTGTAGAGGAAATTTATGTTCAACTAAGGTTGGACTGGATTGCCTTTGAGGACCTTTCTTTTTCAGACATTCTGAAACCTGTCTCTTGTTCCCTCACCACCAACAATCCTGCCAGTGAAGACAAAAATCTGGCACAATACTGGATTGAGATAAGAAATGAGGATGAGAGTAATTATTGAAGAAGAAAAGAGAATAAGGAGATGAGGGAAGTGAAAAAAAAATGAGGCAATAAGGAAAAGAGCACTCCCAAGGAGAGTCCTTATATGCAATAGTGTGGCACTTCCTGTTCCGTGACCTTTGCATCTAGCAACTTGATAATCCAGGATTCTCCTCTGTTCAGCTCCCACATATTCTCACCACTTATTTGGTGGCAAACTGGTCTAGTTTTTCTTTGCTTACTTCTTTACTTCTCCATGTAGAAGTTAGGTTATCCTCAGAGGGTAGTTGAAAAACATACCATAAAAAGAAGACTATCTTCTTATTGCAGGCCAGAGTCTTAATGGAGCAGCTTAAAAATCCACGTTAGTAGAATAAATTGAGTCCACTCCCTCCCTTTTCCCTGGGAAAGAGGAGATAATAAGCGTTTGTTCCGCGAGTAGCTGAACAAATGTTCACTTCTAGGGCCTTCTGATCCGATGCCTAGTGTAAAATATGAGCTATAAAAAATACTTCCATTTACTTTTACCTTTTCCTTTCTTTTCCTGTCCCTTCTAATCCTATACACTATAACACTTTGGGGGCTATAATCTGAAAGCAACCTGCATTCTTTGTAACTATTCTCATTTCACAGAAGACCTGAAAGAGGATTACAATTCTACCCCCTCCTGATTCATGTATATATTTACTTAAAAAGGTCATGAGCAAATTGAAAAGAATTGAAATTGAAATTGAAATTGAAAAATTGAACTTTGAATCAGATATGAGCTCGTATCCCTTACTAGTTGTCTGAATTTCCTCATCTTTAAGATAGCCATAATATCGAGCAGGATGCTTGCAGAAAAACACGGCAAGACTTACATGAACTGATGCAAAGTGAAATGAGCAGAACCAGGGGAACATTTTACACAGCAACAGCTGTATTGTATGATGATCCACTGTGAATAACTTAGCCCTGCTCAGCAATACAATGATCCAAGACAATTCTGAAGGGCATATGATGAAAGGTTCTGTCCATTTCCAGAGAAAGAACTGGTGGATCCTGAATGCAGATGCAAGATATTTTTTCTTTACTTTTTTATTCTTATTTTTTGTCTCTGATTTCTTTCACAGCATGACTTACATGGAAATATGTTTTTGTGTGACTACACATGTACAACTTATGTCAAATTACTTGCCTTCTCAATGTGGGGCAGGGGGAAGGAGAGAAAAGACTTTGGAATTCAAAATTTGTAAAAAAAAAGAATATTAAATTGTTTTTTCATGTAATCAGGGAAAATAAAATGTAAATTTAAAAAAAAAGAAATTAAAAATAGTCATAATAAGACACAAACTACTCCATGAGAAGAAGAGTGGTGTCATAGCTTGGGATGCTGCCTTGGAGTCAAGAAGACCCTGGTTCAAATTCTTTCTCTAACAAATACTAACTATATGGACAAGTAACTTGATCTCTCAGTGTCTTGGGCCATTTTTAAAGTCTCTAAATTAGACATGAGTTGCTGGTCTGCATTAATGGAAGTATTGGGGCATAGTAAGAGTGCCCCACTACAATGAAATCACATATCTGGAAACAAAATCACTTCATAGGATTATTGCAGGCATCAAATAAATCAAGTATTCAAAAGAATGCTATAAAATGCAAAACATACTATAAATAACAAGTATCATGTGGCTTAATATATGGGGTTTGGGGACTTCTTACCAGGAAGTCATAGCTTTGAATCCTGTCACTGATACTTTTTAGGTGTATAATCATGGATAAGTTATTTAATCTTTCTGAATATCAGTTGCCTTATCTGTGAGAATGGCTAGGGCCAAACCTCATAGGGTTGTTGTTAAGCTCTTAAGGAGATGTATGTAAAATGCCTTTCAAATTTAAGGCATTATAGAAACATAAGTTATTATTATCAATGACAAATATATGCTTAACAAGTTTTAAATGTCAACTTGGCTACTCCCAAAAGAGGCTAGATAGGGCACTTATGTGTAATAGATTGGCATGATGAGCAAATGAAAGTAATAAATGTTGGAGGGGATGTAGGAAAGCAAACACATTGATACTAGTGAACCTGTGAATGAATACCATAATTCTGGAAAGCAATTTGGAATTACATGCAAAAAAGTTACCAAACCATGTGTGCCCTTTGACCCCTATACCATTGCTAGGTCTATACCTAAAAGTGATCAAAGAAATTGGAAAAAGGACCTATTTGTACAGAAATAATTATAGAAGCTCTTTTAGTAGTGGTAAATAACTGGAAACAAAAGGGATGTCCACCAACTGAGGAAAAAGTTACAGCATATAAACGTGATAGGACACTATTGTGGTTTAAGAAGTGAGCAAATAGATGATATTAAATAGATAATGAAAGACACATAAATTCATACAGAGTAAAGTGAACAGAAGCAGAGGAATAGTTTATACTTTATCAATATATTTAGAAGTTTTGAAGACTTTCTAAACTGATAAAGAATAAAATAAGCAGGACAGAACAATTTTTATGATAATGCTACAAAACCAAGCAATTTTGAAAGTTGTAGGAACTATAATTAATGAAATGACCATTCATGATTCTACTGAAACATGTAATATACTTTCTGACAGAGAGGTGACAGATTTGGGGGTACAAAATGATATATATAGAATTTCATATATATGACATGCATGATTATATTTTATATATGATTATATATGTAAGTATATGTATGTGTGTGTGTATAAATATTAGTTCATCCTTTCTCCCTCTCCTTTAGGATTTGACTCCTGATCAGGGCTGTAATGAAGTAATAGTTAGTGACACTCTCCTCAGAAGGGTCACTGAATCTACACCCCAGTTCTGTTGTTCTTTGAAACTCTGTTAAATAGGATTGTGTCCTTTTCCCAAGGTATTATAGCCCAGATTTTCAGAGGCTGGCAGGTCATCCCAATTATTCCTCAGTTAACTAATAGCAGAAAATGGGTGAGCCATTGACAAATTACTTAGAATTTAGGAGAATGTGAGTCCAGATTAGAACTCCCAACCCATTTCAGGTGAAGCTATATTCCAATCATATTCCTCTGAATGCACACTTTGGAGATTTGTTCTCAAAAAAGAATAAAGTCCTGAGAGTAGAATCTGTTGATTCTACCCTTGCATACTTAGCACTTCATTCAGTGTCCTACACATAATAGGTACTGAATAACTGCTCATTTAATTGAATCATATCTCTCAACTGCATTAAGTAGAAGAACTAGGAAGGCCAACGCTCAGAATTCTTACTCTTCCTAACTTGTGTTACAAAATTTATAATCAATCTTAATATTGAAATTGGGACCTTCAATGATGTGATGTTTTAATACTCAGATTGTAAAATGATGCAGAGACCCTGGGAGTACAGGGCCTGAGATTACAAATACTGGACTATATGAAATTTATTCTTGAAATTTCATATCATTTCTGAATATCTGGTTAAAGTGATATGCCTTATGTCGTACATATATGGTATTACAGCTTAGGGCAGTAATTGATTGGTGATATCTCAGCTCACTTGTGGGTATAAATCATATGACTTTATGATCCTATAAATAAGATCTCATAGTTATGAATAGAGGCTTTTATATCTCTTGCCCAGTTTCACCATTAAAACATCATGTATATACTATTAGGATAATCATTCAGTAAACCCCTTACTGGGATGAGCTGGTAAATGGTTAGCAGTTGACTCTCCTTGGGGGGAAAAATGCACTTAAGACTACTTTTCAGTTTAATCTGCATTATTAGCATTTTCCTCCACCATTTTCTTCAGTCTAGACAATTAACAAAACAATAAATCAAGCCTTGGTTTGGGTATCTTTGCTGATTTGCAGGTGTAAATGCACACCCTGAGAATTTAACAATCTTAAGATCTTATGATCCATTTTGAAGTGGCTGCCACACCCACCTGCTACACCCACCTGCTACGACATCTTGCTTTTAGTGTGAAGCACTCTCTTAAACAACTACATCTTGCTTTTAGTGTGAAGCACTCTCTTAAACAACTGGCCGAATTCCGGTTCAAAACTTTTCTTAAGGTTGTTCAAAAAGAGAGTGGGACTAGGACCATATAAGAGGCACTTCCTGCCCAAGTGAGTTTCATTGCTAAACTTTGCATGTTCTTTTTGGCACAGAAGTGGGGGAAAGCTGCCTTTCCCACTACGGTTGTTCCCAATCTAATTTGCCAAACCAAAGGATAGTCTGTGTGATCTAATTCTCCATATGCTACAGGATTGAGGTGAAGAACAAATCATCTTAGAAGATACAATAATTTTGTTTCAATTGATCAGTATCCTTTGCTTGAGACTTTTCAGATAAGTAAAGTAAATTAGGTTGAAAACGAAATGCTTTTTTCTCAAATGTGGCTTTCACAATGTATGTTCCGCCCTATAGCAGCTTGGTAACCTTTCGTCTCTGTGCTTGAGGCCCACTGGGCGGCATTTACTGTACTCTATCAAAGCCCAGTTCTTTGCAGTTCAGTGAATAAAATACCACAGTTTCTCCCATTGACTGACTGAAATAAAATAATCTATGATGCATGAACAAGTCTAAATGAAATAATAATATCCTTAGCAGTGAAAAACGGATTGGTAATACAGTAATTGAGCAGATTTATTGCCATCTCCTTGAGCTAGCCTGCTGAAACAGCCTGCTATTTTATTTAATCTCATATCAGAGGAATTACTGGCTGGTAATCCATTGTTAAACATCATTTAGAATGATGGATGAAAATGTCAGCTTTTCCAACATAATCAATTCATATCTCATTAGCACATATTATTTATGATTCTCATAATGGGACCTGCAGGGGTCTCCAGGGGGAAATGGAGACCTCAGCTGTTGTTGAAATGAGATGAGATATACTGTAGCTTATGAGTTAATAACAGCATATAAAAAAATACTTCTCAACAGTATTGATTGTCCTTTACCATTTTACAAATGAATTGAGCCCAAGCCTCTCCTCCTTCAGTGGATTGCTTATATGGCAGCTCTTCACCCAAAGCCAGTGAAGGCTAATAATTCAGTTTAAAAGTATTTTCTTTTTTAAAAAAATGCATAATAGAAACACTATTTTAAAACTTTTAAAAAAACCCCAGGAAAGAAAGCTCTTGAATGCCAAGTAATAAGAAACACTTTACTGCTCTGTTGCTGTTTGCTAAGGACTTTGGGCACTTTTCTCCCCCTCACTACCTATGAAGACAAATCGACATATTTCTCTAGCTGCAGCCCAGTTGCATTTTCAGGATACTTTCCACCCTGTGCTGCCTCAAAGACCAATGAAAAGCAAACCTTGATTCATGGACTGGATGTAGCTGATGGTGCAGCAGTAATCATGGTCACAGTGTCAACTGCTGCCTCAATTAAACTACATTTGAGAATCATTTTATGCTCCAGCTCATAAACATCAATAAAGGAAAATGAGTAATAAATGACTGTCTAGAGTACAAAGGACCAGCTCATATTTCAGATGAAAATGAAGACAAAATGTAGCTTTTATTTGCCTGTGGAATTCCCATTAACTGCATCACTGACAGGAGGGAACTGGATCAATAGCTGGCTGGCCGCAGAAAACAGTTTCTGGCTGTTCAGCAGCCAATGCCAAAGGAAAACTGTCATATTGTGATCTTTATCAGGTAATCTTCATTACACCAGACCAATGATATATGTATATGCTGGCCAGCTAGGGGCAGTTCTAATTCTTGGTTCTATTTGTGGTCGCAGTGTAGGGTTCTCACAAATTATTTGTTTACAGCAATGAAAAATCTTCCATGTTCATCTCTTTTATTCTTTTTATAGGTAATCCATAACTGGGAACTTTCTCCCTCGACTACTTTATTCACTCAGGATTTTTAAGAAAGCATTATATCAAAACTTACCTTCCTTTCCTCTCGCTTTTCTTCCTGGGTAAAGGAAAACCTGCCAAGCTAGTTACTGGGGCTGAGGAGGGCAATTTGTAAGATCCTTCTAGAAGTTCTGGAAGGATAAATGTTCTTCTTTGCTTCCTTCTAAGATTCATCCGTTAATTGAACAGAAAGAGCTGCTAGCCATCAGAGGGGGAAAAAAGAAATAAATGCTTCAGATGAGTTGCAAATACAGCAAAAGTATTTTCTTTTGACATCTATGTGTCTTTAAAAAATAGGATACATTCTATTAGACTAGAATTATTATCTACATTTCAAGAAGAATTGTTTTACTTGAGTACCATGTTAATGAATTTGAGAGAGCTCAGAATTGTTTATCAAAATCTGTTCAGAAGAATAACACTCCAGACTATAAACTACAGGGCAAAGAGTTAAAGTAGATGAGAGACTGAAGAGAAAGTAGGGCATTCCTTATGAATGAAATGTTCAGGGTAGTGAAATATCATTAATAGTTACAAGAATAATAATGATAACATTTTCCACTTACAGGGCACCTTTGATCCTGAAAGATCCCAAAGTGCTTTGCAAATGTTATTACACCCCTAAGAGTCTTTAGAAGGGAATTAAGCTGGCTGACCTGGTATGCCTTACTAGCTTTGATTTCCTAAATTAAACTGGATAGAATCTCAGACTGTAGCTTTTCTCTCAAAGCTTAGATTTCTGATTTTTTTTATTCTTTCTTGAATAAATTTCCTGCCACACATTTTTTATGTGTCTCTTTCTTCCTCTTATACTCCTTCCTTCCTTTAATAGCTTAAAGCAGAATTCCATTCCATTAACAAAAACACATAATTTCAGAAGTCCTGTCTTCTGTAATATGACATGAAATTCTACTAAACTTACATCTCCAAAGATATGACTGTGTGGAGAGACATTAAGCTTATAGAAATAGTCCTGAGCCAGGAGGGCTTTTACTGTAGTTGAAAACAATTAGGAATGTAAATATTGTAATCTTTATAATACAAGAAATCATACTTTCCTCCTGGTACATTTACAAATTATAGTATCCTCTCAAGAAGTTATCCAGAATGTACATCTGTCTTCCTTGTTTCCACAGCAGCAGTTGGAAGCCTTGTAGTGGTTTGTTTGTTGGTTGGTTTGTTTCCCCTTAAGGCATAAATGGAACAGTTGAAAGGCTGGTTGGTGCCCTTGCCTTCAGACCTGAACTGGTTTCTTTTGTATTCAACCTTAAGTGGCTTAGTAGTTTAAAATGGCAGCAGTTACATTTTTCAAAGCAAGTATAGGAAACCCAGTAAAACCCCAGAGAAAGAGAGAAGATGGATAGTAAGGTTTTACTCATAGGTGATCCCCAGGGGTTTGGGATATTATCACAGGAAGAATGATATATAAAGAACAGAAAAACTATTCCTTGTAATCAGTCTTCCATATCCCCAAAGGCTGTATTAATTATTATAGGAGTCAAGGGATATTGAATTCAGAACCAGAATGCAGCAGTCAAATGGATAGGTTGTATGTAGGTAGAGGTGCTGCTGTCCTTAGGTATACAGGGTTTTCTCTCCTCTGCCATTTTAGGGAATAAATCTAGTCACTGGATTTGTATTCAAATGAGATCTCTCACCATTGGTATGGCTGTTTTTCTTTCAAGTTACTTTATAAAGAAGATAATTCAGGCACATAAATATGCAGAAAAGAGAAGACTGGGTTAATGGTAAGAGCCATTATGATAATCACAAAATGTTTAGACATAGACTGGGACAGGTAGGCAAGGCAAGGCTTTAATAGCAGAAATTGATATGATGAATTTTAGTATAAAGATGCTAAAAATAATGATCAACTTCAGTACTTTGTATTGATGTGGTTAAGGGGATCCCAAAATTATTGAGGTATGGGGCAGAGTTGTCTGGAAAGAATTCTCAGACTCAAGCAGTCTTCCATTCAAGTGGCAAAAAGTTTATTGTAATGCTATATAGCAGGCAGAGCTCTTTAGGGAACTTGCAACCTAACAGGAATGATGCTAAAGCTTATACAGGAAAGACTTAGCGCATTGTGTCCCAACTATGCTAATTAGGTGGTGTAGGGTGGGATAAAGGAGTGGTCAGATCCTAAAGGAACATACAGTTTCTGTACCTTCTGCACAGACATCATTCACTACTGGCATGGCCATCATGTTTGTACAAGATAGCCTCCAGAGTTGACATCTATAACTTGACTTTTGGAGTGTATAGGATAACTATGAGAATCAGTACATTATAGCCCTGCTGGTACAAGATAGTCCTGTCCATAGAAGGGAAATTCTACAGAGGTCAGCTTGTTCTTGTAACAGGGAGAGATAGTTTGCCTCATTGGACCCACTTGTGAGTAATTGCCAGAGACAGGGTCTTTGGGCTGGAGAGAGATGCTGTCCTAGGGCTGGGATCTGAGCACCCCATCAGTATCATGGGGACAGCTCTTCTAGATTAAAAAAATTGTCTCTCTACAGTTATTCAGTTAGTTTGTTCCATTTGTGATTAAAAATAATGTCTTATAGGGGTATTAGCCCTTAGAAAGTGCTTTCACACTATGTGCTGTGAATTTCTGAAAAATATCTTCTCCCTAGAAAAAGCAACCTTAAAGGTCAAAGAAAGGGAGACACACAGTTGTGTAAATAAAAAGATCCTTAGTCTGTATTTTATTTAACAGAATAAGCCTTTGAATGAGGCCTACACTCTCTTGGATATCTTCAATTCTGCCTGGAACTTCTGAAGGGATTAACTGGATACATACATATACATATATACACTTGTATCTATATGTGTATATGTATGCACACACATACACACGTACATGTATATACATACACAGAGATGTTTTGTATATGTATATGTGCATACATATATGTATATGTGTCTTTATGTATATGTATATACGTACATACACACATATGTATCTTATCCTGCCGGGGGATCTTCGTAATTTTCCTAAGGCAATTAAAATGGAAGTGATTCAGTTTCCTGGCATGGTGCTGGTATACTATCCAGGTTTCACAGCCATACAACAAGGAGGTCAGAACAGCTCTGTAGACCTTCAGTTTGGTAATCAGTCTAATACCCCTTCTCTCCCACACTTTCCTTTGGAGCCTCCCAAACACTGAGCTAGCCCTGGCAATGTGGTATAAATCTCTATTAATGTTCTGGTGAGTTGCCAACCACTTGGCCAACTCCCCATCCACAAGGGCTAATTATATTTTTTATCATCCAGACTTATTTATTGGCCATGACAGTCAAAGGGACCTAGGTGGGAGGAATTACTCTGCTAGAGGATTTTAGGACCTCTGGATTGTAGAATTCCCCAACACTCTTCCTAATAACCCTCTGAGACAGATAAAGAAAGCCATATTAGCTGCATTTTATAGATAAGAACGTTAAGGACCAGAGAGCTGAAATGTGTCTAAAAAGAGGTCTTCTGAGTCCAAATTCCACAATATTCTGCTTCCTATTCAGCACTCACAACTTGCTGGTCACAAAGACTAAAAGAGGCTGGGTGAAATCTTAGGTTGCATTCCAAGAAGTGTCAATTGCCTTCTACTCTCTCTCATAGAGCTAGAAACCTCAGAGACCACTTAGTCCACCACTCTCATTTACAGAGAAGTAAACTAAGACCCACAGATGTCAAGTAATTTCATCATTGGTGGGATTTGGACCTATGGCGTCTGGCTTCAGAGACATTTTTCTTTTCACAAGTCAGGGAAACATTGACAAGCTGGATTCCATCAACTTTCTAAGTACAAGACAGAGGGAATGTGGCTAAGATTGAATAATTTGAAAAAAGTCTGGGAATTTTAGTGAACTTCAAGCTCAACATGAATCAACCAAGAAAACCAGTGCAAGATAACCCTTATTTCTGGCAGATCTATATACAGGTAGTCCCAGTAAGACTACCATATTGTGTTTTACACTGAGCTCTATATTAAAGGAAAAAAATGATAATCTGGAAAGTATCTAAGGGAAGGCAATCAGAATGGTGAAGGAACTTGCATTCATGCAAAATGAGGAGCTGTTAAAAGAACTGGGGAAATGTAGCAGGGGGAACATGAGAGCCAGTGTGTGTTGGTAAATGTTCAACAACCAGCTAAATTTTAACTTTAATTTTTATAATTAGTTTTCTTTATTACTTTCTTAAGTCTAGTCAATCAACAAAACAATGAATCAAGCCCTGCTTTGTAGTGTTTCATGATTTTTTTTAAAAAAAAATTATTTATTTATTTTTAGTTTTCAGCATTCATTTCCACAAGATTTTGAGTTACAAACTTTCTCCCCACATCTACCCTCCCTCTCTTCCCAAGATGGCATGTATTCTGATTGCCTCTTTCCCCAGTCTGCACTTCCTTCTATCACCCCACTCCATACCCCCTTGTCCCCTTCCTCCTGCACTTTCCTGTAGGGCCAGATAGATTTCTATACCCCATTGCCTGTATATCTTATTTCCCAGTTGCGTGTAAAAACAATTTTTAACATTTATTTTTAGAACTTTGTGTTCCAAATTCTCTCCATTCTTCCCTACCCACTCACCATCCTTGAGAAGGCAAGCAATTCAATATAGGTTATACATGTATTGTTATGCAAAACACTTCCATAATAGTCATGTTGTGAAAGACTAACTATATTTCCCTCCATCCTATTCCACCCCCACTTATTCAATTTTCTCCTTTGACCCTGTCCCTTTTCAAAAGTGTTTGCTTTTGACTACCGCCTCCCCTAATCTGCCCTCTCTTCTATCATCCTCCTCCCTTATTCCCTTCCCTCCTACTTACCTGTAGGTAAGATACCCAATCGAGTGTTTATATCATTCCCTCCTTAAGCCAAATCTGATGAGAGTAAGGTTCAATCATTCTCTTTCACCTCCCCTCTCTTCTCTTCCATTATAACAGCTTTTTTGCCTCTTTTATATGAGATAATTTACCCCATTCTATCTCCCCCTTTCTCCTTCTTCCAATATATTCCTCTCTCATCCCTTAATTTTATTTTTTTAGATCTCATCCCTTCATATTCCACTCACCCAGTGCCCCCCCCTCTCTCTATATATATAAAATATATATACATTTATATATATATGTATATGTATGTATATATGTGTATATATATGTATGTATGTATATTTCCTTCAACTACCCTAATACTGAGAAAGGTCTCATGAGTTACAAATATCATCCTTCCATGTAGGAATGTAAACAGTACAACTTTAATAAGTCCCTTATGATTTCTTTTTCCTGTTTACCTTTTCATGCTACTCTTGCTTCTTGTATTTGAAAGTCAAATTTTCTATTCAGCTCTGGTCTTGTCATCCATAATGCTTGAAAGTCCTCTATTTCATTCAAAATCCATATTTTGCCATGAAGTATTATACTCAGTTTTGCTGGGTAGGTGATTCTTGGTTTTAATCCTAGCTCCTTTGACCTCCAGAATATCATATTCCAAGACCTTCAATTCCTTAATGTAGAAGCTGCTAGATTTGTGTTATCCTGGTTGTGTTTCCACAATACTTGAATTGTTTCTTTCTGGCTGCTTGCAATATTTTATCCTTGACCTGGGAACTCTGGAATTTGGCTACAATATTCCTAAGAGGTTTCCTTTTGGAATGTTTTTCAAGAAGTGATTGGTGGATTCTTTCAATTTCTATTTTAGCTCTGGTTCTAGAATATCAGGGCAGTTTTCCTTGATAATTTCTAGAAAGATGATATCTAGGCTCTTTTTTTGATCATGCCTTTCAGGTAGTTCAATAATTTTAAAACTATCTCTCCAGGATATATTTTCCAGTTCAGTGGTTTTTCCAACGAGATATTCAAATTGTCTTCTATTTTTTCATTCTTTTGGCTCTGTTTTATAATTTCTTGATTTCTCATAAAGTCATTAGCTTCCATTTGCTCCATTCTAATTTTTAAGGCATTGTTTTCTTCAGTAATCTTTTGGACTTCTTTTTCCATTTAACTGACTCTGCTTTTCAAGGCATTCTTCTCCTCATTGGCTTTTTGGATCTCTTTTGCTATTTGGGTTAGTCTATTTTTTAAGGTATTACTTTCTTCAGTATTTTTGGGGGCCTCCTTTAGCAAGCCGTTGACTCATTTTTCATGATTTTCTTACATCACTCTCGTTTCTCTTCCAAATTTTTCCTCTATTTCTCTTATTTGTTTTTCCATATTCTTTTTGAGCTCTTCCATGGCCTGAGATCAATTCATATTTTTCTTGGAGGCTATTTATGTAGGATCTTTGACTTTGTTGTCTTTTTCTGGCTATATGTTTTGATCTTCTTTGTCACCAAAGTAAGATTCTATAGTCTTAATTTTTTTTACACTGTCTGCTCATTTTTCCCAGCCAATTACTTGACTTTTGAGCTCTTTGTTTCCAGAGTGGAGAGTGCTCCATCCCCAGCTTCAGGGTGTTTGTGTTGCTGTTTTCAGAGCTACTTGTAGGCACCTGTAAATTTTCAGTTCTTCTGAGGTAATATGATCCAATGAGAAGTGTTTACTCCTCTCCTGGCCTGTTCTCTGGTCTGTGAGTGATCTCAAGTACCCTTTTCTGCCATGTAACCACCAGGAAGACTCTTTCTCCACAGCCACCACAAGCTCTGCCACACCAGTGTTCCTCCTACCCCCAGGAATGTGACCCAGATCCAAGCAGGGCAAAGCAAGGGAATCCTGTCTCAGTGCCAGCAAAGAGATCTCTCTTCTCCTGTCCTGATCAACCACTTGATTCCCCCACTGTCTGCATGCCTGGAGTTCCAGAAGCAGTCACTGCAGCTGCCACCATTGCTTCCCCTGTGCAGATGCAGTCTCCTCTGCTGCCCGAGAGGCTGAGGCTGGACCATGCCCTTCTCTCACCCAGGTCCAACAGAGTTTTCCCACTGACCTGCTAAGTTGTCTTTGGTGTTCATGGTTTGAGAAGTCTGGAAACTGCCACAGTACAGTGATTCAGTGCCCTGAGGCCTGCTCCACCAGATCTGCTCCAACCTGGTCTGTGCTGGTACGGCCCAAGCTGGGCTGTGCTCTGCTTGAACCCTGGTGTGATAAACCTTTCCCAGTGACCATCCAAGCCGTCTTGGGCTGGAGATTTATTTCACTCTGTCATTTCATGGGTTCTGTAGCTCTAGAATTTGTTTAGAGTCAATTATTTACAAGTGTTTGGAGGGATTTGGGAGAGAGCTCAAACAAATCCCTGCTTTTACTCCACCATTCTGGCTCACCCCACCTGCCCTTCTTCCCCCATGTTTCCTGATTTTTGAAACATAAATGTTCATGTTGAAAACAATCAGTTCTGATAGCAGATTTAAGCCGCCTCTAGAAATATCATGATATGTAAATGAGGGGCTATCATGTGGAAGATAAATTAGACTTGTTCTATTGACTACAGAGAACAGAAGTAGGAAAAAATGGGTACATGTTGTAAAGAGGCATATTTAGGATTCTTGTAAAGAAGAGATTGCTCAGTGGTAACTGTTCTTTTCAAAGCAGTAACAGAAATCTTAATTGCACAATTCAGTGGTCTTTTTTCAATTCTTATCCTTCTTGGCTTTTCTGAAGCTTTTAATACTATTGATTATCTCTCTTCAAACTACTCTCACCCTTCCCTTCACAGTATATTCCCTACATATACTCTCCTATCTGAGTTTTTATGATATTGTGATACTGCTTTCTCTTTCTTTTCTTGCTAGTCTGGTCATTTGTTATTAGTATCATCTTCTGGGTCATATTCATCTCTCTATATTAAGGGATTCTGTCATCAAAACTCTTCATTTTCCATTACTTCCCTCTCAACTAATATTTTTATGCAGATGACTCCAAGATCTATATTTCCAGCCCTAGTCCTTCTCTGGAGCTTCAGTTCTATATCACCAACTGCCTAACAGCTACTTCAAACTGTTTCTTCCACAGTCCCACAGTCATTTCAAACTCAATGCATCCAAAAAAGAACTCATTACCTCTTCCCCAGGACCCACTGATCTTCCTAACTTCTCTATTTCCTTCAAGGGCATTGCCATCCATCCTGTTATATATGCTGGCCCATGATAGACAATAAATTGTGGTTGATTGGTTGAGTAATAATTGAAGCATTACTGAATGTAAATTTCCAAGAAATGTTTTGCTATATGTCACTAATCACCAAGAAAATTAGGTAATTTTCTTGAAATACAAATATTTTTAAACAATCAGTACCAATTAGGTGTCACAGTGGATAATATCTGTGTCTTGGAATCAGGAACAATTAAATTCAAATTTTGTCTCTGAAATTTACCTCTATGCCTCAGTTTCATTATCTGCAAAATGGCCATACAAATAGCACCTACCTGGTAATGTTTTTGTGAAAAGCACATGAGCTAGCATATGTGACACACTTCAAAAATCTTTAGTTGATATGTAATGTGTCTACACACATATACTACATATTATAATTTTATTAATAAATATTGTATATGAGAGACAGCATAGTATAGCATATAGAGAGCTGACCTCAGGCTGAGGAAGAACTATTTCTGACAAATACTGATTTTGTAACCCTAGACAAGTTATTTAAATTCTTAATGTTCTAGGCAACCATCCAAGGCATCCTGCAATGAGGGTGCCACCCAGCATTAGTAGATTGGGTTTCCTTCCCTAGAACTCTAATACTAATAAAATCACAGGTCTAGGCTCTATCCCTTTCCACTTACAAAGTATAACACTAATTTATTCTAAATAACCTAAAAGCATAGGCTTGGATGAATCCTTTTTTAAAAAAATGATAAAAAGTATCTTCACTTTACTGCATTATTATTTATCATAAACCTAGAAAACTTAGTAGAAACTAATAGGCACAAAGGAAATAAGACTCCTTATCATTTGGAAAATGATAGTGACTCAGAAAACTTATTAAGAAAATTAATAGTTTCAATATTGTTATTCAGTCATGTCTCATTCTTCATGACCCCTATTGGATTTTCTTAGCAAAGATACTAGAGTTATTTGCCATTTTCCTTTTCTAGCTCATTTTACAGTTGAGGAATTGAGACAAACAGAGTTAAGTGACTTGCCCAGGGTCACATAGGTAGTAAGTGTCTGAAGTTGTATTTGAACTCATGAAGATGAGTCTTCCTGATTCCAGGCCCAGTGCTCTATCCACTGTGGTACCTTGCTGCCTGGTGTAGTAACAGGACACAAAACAAACCCATAAAATATCAAATGACAAAGTCCACTCTGGGGGAAAGAAAAGCCTTGGAATATTAAGCAAAATAATACACACACATTCTCTCTCTCTCTCTCTTTCTCTCTCACTCACACACACAAAAACACACAAAACAGTAATAAGGAAAGAAGAATAGATCAGGTAGATCACAAACTATACTATAAAACAATAATCATTAAAAATTTGGTATTGGTTAAAAATGAAAAAGGTCAATGGAAAACAGATAAATATATAAAAAAACTTGAAAGAAATAATTTATTATTTAATAAACCCTCAAATATAAATTATAACATGTACTACAAAAATTCCAAGTCTATATATTACATAAAGATCAAAGATTCTATAAAATTAGAAAACTAATAATATATTTTTCATAGTTATTGTTAAATTTTAATCAGATAAGAGATAAACCTAACCCCGAATGGTAAAGAAAATAATTTCAAGTGATTTTGAAAAAACTTTTGCATGAACAAAATGCACATTCTCTCTTCACCTAGCCCATAACTAAGCTGTTTTTTCTTGATCTTTTTAAGCTTCCTACCTTCTACAATTGAAGTTTGTTTGCTTTGGTTTTGCCTGTGATTATTTACTTCCCAATTTTCTCCTTTCTCTTAGATTCTCCTCTTCTCTTTCTCTGTACGCACCTGAGGTTTCCCTGTTGATTTCATGTATTTCTATATTATACTCTGGGTTTCAACCTTCCTTCTTCTTCTTCATGAGGTGTCCACTCCCAAATGCCCCCTTTCATTTTTGTATATTATTCTGACAAATCTTCATTATGAAAAAAGCAACTTCACTTCTTCATTTCTTCCCTAATGCATTCCTTCCCCCCCCCCATATTTATTACATTAAGATTCAAAAAAAGTAAAGCACCAACTCTACCAAGCACTGTGTTTGTCTTTCTTTGCTCCCCCTTTGGTTTCTGAAGACAGAGTTTTTGAAGAAACTTTCCAAATGCCACTTTTGCACATAACCATCATTTCACTGCTTCAGATTAATCAAATCATTTTCTCAGTTTCTCTTGTTTTCCATGTTGACTTTTCAAAGATTCTACCTAGCCCTGTTTTTTTCATTCATGAAAATCTGAAAAAAATTCCTCCATTTCCCCCTCATAAAATTATACTCAATTTTTCAGGATAAATTATTCTTGTTTGTAAGGTTTTTTTATTTTGGTTCTTGGCATATCATCCTTGATAGCTATTTATCCAGTAATATAGGTGATTCTAAGTGTTTCCTGAGCCTGATTTTATCTTCTTGGCACTTGATTTCTTCCTTCCTTCCTTCTTTCCTTCCTTCCTTCCTTCCTTACTTCCTTCCTTCCTTCCTTCCTTCCTTCCTTCCTTCCTGCTTTTAAGATATTTTCTTTGAATTTATGACTCTGAATTTTGGCCATTATATTGTTGAATGCATTCAATTTGGTGTTTTAGGAGATGACTTGTGGATTTTTTTTCTCTATTTTTACTTCACCTCAGTTCCAATAGATTTGTATAATTTTCTTTTTCATGACTTTTTGAAATAAGGCATCCAGGTTTAATTTTTTAGGTGATAAAGTAATGGTTTTCAGGGAGTTTAAGAATCCAATGATCCTTAAATTCTCTCTCTCCTGTCTTCCATGAGTTGATTTATTAGTAACTATCTACTTGTTGTCTCATTGAATCATTGAGTTTTGTTTCCTCCATTCTATTTTTCAGGGTGTCATATACCTTGGTAAGACTGCCCATTTTTTCCTGCTTCCAAGCTCTTTATTCTTCTTCCAAGTGCTCTAATTTCCTTTTATTTTTTGAGTTTCTGGTCTTCTTTAGTTTCTTTTACACATTATTGGAATGCTTTTTGCTGATCTTTTTTTTTCCACCTGATTTGTTTTCCTCAAGATTATTTCAAATTTATCTTTATCCTCTGAGAAATTACATTGTTATTCATCAAAACTATAGTATTTCTGATTGCTCATATTTTCCTTTCCAGTTCTTGGATTGAGTCTTGTTTCTAGGATCATGCTCTATCCCCACCTATACTGATATGACTAGCCACAGGTACCGTCATTTATTATACTTCTAGAGAGGGACAATCTTGTATAAGGGCTAAGTTTCACCTTCTGTGTAAGCTAGGAATTTCACTGCTCTGTACTTCTTGGATGAGAGAATGTCTGTCTGGGCCCCATACTTCTCTATATCCTTGGGATAGGATGGCAATTCTGGTCTATGGCTAGGAGTTAAACTCAGTGAAACAAGCCCCATGACTAATTTCATCTGCAGGTTCTATCTTATGGGACTTTCTCCCACTCCTGATAAGAGCTCCCTATTGACCTTTTCCTTGTGAAGCTACTCAACAGAGGTACTAGATTCAGACCTTGGCCGCTTCAGAGCCTTAACCTTGGTTATGACTGTTATGGTAACAGGCTAAGACACCTTGTTACAATGGCTCTGTTGTTTCCTTGTGCAGAAACCTACCCAGAAATTCCAGCTCTTTAGGCTTCAGCCTTTGGTTTGAATCCCTAGAGAATGGTTCTGACTTCAGCCTGTTGTCCTAGGGTACCCATTGACACCCCAACTTTAATCCCCCTGCTGTCCTTGGACTGGTTTCCTTGATATAGGTTCTATACCCTTGTGTTGTCCGTAACATGATAAAAGAACTCAGTGGTGCTTTACTTTAGTTTTTTTCATTTAGTGCAATTCACCATTGTTATTATGGGTTCTTCAAGGGCAGAGATGGTTTTGGCTAGAATCTTTTTGAATGGAAGTGTCTTGGTTTATTTTTTTATGCTATACAATTTAAGAAATAAGAAGAATGTTGCTTATGAAATATATTTCCCATGATGACATGTTAGAATCTGATTTGTTTCCTTCTTATGCGTCTATTTTTCAGGGTGTCAAATGCTTTAGATAAGATTACCCATTTTTTCCCCCTCTAAGTTCTTCTTCCAAGTGCTCTAATTTCATTTTTTTTCATTTGTTTCAGACCTTCCTTAATTTCTTCTATCCATTTGTGGAATACCTTTTGCCAATAAATTCTTTTTCTCCCTCTTGAAGTCCTGCTCTGGATTATTTCAAAGTTATTTTCATCCTATGCAATTTAACATTGTCATTCTTTTAACCTATAAGAGTTTACATAGGGTAGATGATATAAGTGTTGGTGTGTAGGGGACTAATTTCCCATTTTTTCTGAACTCCATCCAGGTGGCATTCTTCCTCAAATCCTTCTATTTCTTTGGGTGTGATTGTGTTCTTCCTTCATTTTCAAAGAGGACCATGACATAAGGAAAATGATGATATGATTTGCAGTTGACTTTGATTTGAATGAGGGAGGGCTGTGCAAGGTCACCAACCTTGCTTTCTCCTCCAGAGCCATCTGGGTCCAGTGGCCTGATATTCACCAGGATGACTGGAGATGGCCCAGGATGCAATGGGAGACCCTGGCCTTTCTGACTAAGGGCTTTTCAGGTTCTTGCTTTTAGTGAGGTAACGCCCATTCAGTGAATAGGCCTCTTTAAGAAATGAGTCAAAGGTGGCCCCTTTAATTAGAAAAATAAATGAAACTGAGAGACAAAGACCCTCAGGGTTGGTAGACAAAAGAGAAACAGTTAACATTGACATTCACTCTAAGCCAGGAGGACCCAAAATATAGCCATTAAGAGGAGCTTGGGCAGGGACCTATTGTGGTCCAATCTGTGAACTTCAGAGTGGAAAGAAAGAAAGAAAGAGAGAAAGAAAGAAAGAAAGAAAGAAAGAAAGAAAGAAAGAAAGAAAGAAAGAAAGAAAGAAAGAAAGAAAGAAAAAGAAAGAAAGAAAGGAAGGAAGGAAGAAAAGAAAAGAAAATGGGTGTGACATTTTCTTAGGAAGTGATTAACTCCCTTTCCTCTGCCCTTGGGGCAAAGGTTTTCCTTTCAAATTTAGGGCAGGAGGAAATAATGGGAAAGAAGAAGTGTCTGATGGGATCAAGTCAGAAAAGTTAGCCCTCAAGCTCTCATCTTTTCCCAATAATACTGCTAAGCTACTTTTATTTGGGGTTGGTCCAGATCCCCACTTTTTTCCTCTGCTTTTAGGAAGCTATACACATAGGTGTCCACTAATGTCCTGGAACACAAGAATAAGACAATTTTTTAATTATCTGATTCCAAAGTGTGTTTGCCTTTGTCTCTACTGTCTAGTAGTTCTGATTTCCCCTTTGATTGATTGCCATGTACTTTAAGGGAAAAGATTAATGTTGGAATAGAAATGGAAGTAGGATATTCACATTCTCCTGAGTTAGATGTTTATTTGTAAATGAAGAAAAGGGAAACTACTTGTGGATTAATGACAATACTAATAAAAATAATAGTAACAACAGATAATTATCTGGCATTTTAAAACTGGTGAAGTGCTTCCTAGAAATTATTTTCTTTAAGCCTCACATCTACCTCCTGAGGTAAAGGAATGGGAAGGGAACAAAGATTTATTAAGTGCCTACTATATTCCAGAAAATGTGCTAAGAGTTTTACAAATATTACCTCTTTTGATCCTCATAACAGCCCTCTGAGGTAGGTGCTATTATTATCTTCATTTTTACAATTGAGTAAACTGAGATAGACAGAGGTTAAGTGCCTTTCCCAGGGTCACACAGCTAGTAATAAGTATTATAATTATCCTTATTTTACAAAGAGTTTTAAGTAATTTCTCTTTGGTTACATAGCTAGTATTTATCAGAGGTGGAATTTGAACCCAGATTCTCCTAATTCTAAAGTAGATGCATTGTACACTATTAGCCTCCTAACAAACCCAAGGAGATTACAGTCTAGAAGGGGGATAAGACACCAATGTAGACACTTAAAATACACCATATTGAATGGCAAGTACATAAAATAATTATCAAAGTGTTCTGTGAAGTCTAACTATATAAATATAAATATGCATACATATATATATATATATATTGTACCATGCACACACACATACACACACATATAGGTCCTATACCCTTCTGCTGTCCATAATCTGATAGAAGAACTCAGTGGTGCTTTACTTATATTCTTTTCATTTAGTGCAATTTGCCATTTCTCGCATATATGTACACACACATATATTTGTTGTTCAAAGTGATTATGCTTCATTCTTTTTGAGACAGAATGATCATAGTTTAGGTTAAGAAAAGTGGAACAAGAGAATCTGACAGTGAGATTCTTGGAATGTAACACATGTCCTCTCTGAATAAAGTTTGCCTTGCAGTAAATGATGCAGATGTAGGTAACATTAGACACAGTTATTGGAATCAGCACCTCTGTATACATTAGCATTATCCAGTTACATACAAAGTCTGGACACAAACCAAGAAACCCACCCTATACTCTATATATCTGTGAATCCTCAATACATTACTCAGTTCTATTTGTATTTTTAAAAAGTTTTTATTAATATTTTCTGATCCTTATATCACAAGAGTTATCCTATATATCCCTTTCTCTACCCCTCCCAGAGAGCCATCCCATATGAAAAACTGTATTTTTCAGAGAGGAAAAAAGTCACCACAACTTATGGCTTACACTGGACAAGTCTGAAAACATGTGCAGTATGTAACATCTGTGGATCTCCTACCTCCACAAAGGGGTAGGTTAGAGATGTCTTCTCATCTCGCTTCAATTATATATTGTTTGATCTTTATTCTTTTGTTACATTTGCTTTTGATGTTTTGCTATGTCATTTTTTTTTCCATTTACCTTGTTGTAGTTACTATGTATATTGTTTTCTTTGCTCTGCTTACTTCATTCTGCATCAGTTTATATAGACCTTTCCATGCTTCTCTCTATTTGTCACACACAGCAGAGTAATATTCCATTACACCCATGTACTGCAATTTTTTTAGCCATTCCCCAACGGATGAGAATATACTTCCCCCCGCCAAATTCTTAGTGATCATAAAAATGGTTGCTATAAATATTTTGGAGTATATGAGGATTTTTTTTTCTTATTAATGGCTTCCTTGGAATATAAACCTGACAATGGAATCTCTTATTCAAAGAGGATAGATATTTTAGTCACTTCATTAGCATAATTTCAGATTGCTTTCCAAAATGTTTGTATCATTTCACAGTTCCACCAAAAATGTGAATGTGCCTATTTATTAACAATCCATCCAATCTTAATTGTTACTATTTTTTTTGTCATTTTTGCCAATTTGCAGGGTGTGAGGTAAAACCTAAGGGCTGTTTTGATTTGCATTTCTATTGTTTTTAGGATTTGGAGCATTTTAAAATTATGGTTGTGATTATTTTGTAGCTCTTTTGAGAGCTATTTGTTCATTTTTTTTGTCCATTTATGTATTGTGGAATGACTATTAGTTTATATACAGGGTGTTCCTAAAGTCTGGACATATAGGCAAAAATGTATATTTTCAAGAAATGAAATGAATGAAATTTTTGACAACATTTTATTTAATTGGAATATTAACAAATAACATTTTCAATATAATTTCCATCATTTGTAATGCAAAGGTTGATGTGCTTTGCAAGATTCACATGAATTCGATGCAATAACTCCACATTGCCATCAATTTTAGCACATTCACTCTTTATACGTTCAATCAAGTGTGTTGCATCTGTGACTTTCGTTGAGTACACCTTCTCCTTTAGCATACCCCAGAAAAAGAAGTCAAGTGGGCTAAGGTCTGTTAATATTCCAATTAAATAAATAAAATGTTGTTGAAAATTTTTGCCTGTGTGTCCAGACTTTAGGGACACCTTGTGGTTTCCATATACTATTTATTTATTGTTTATTTATCATGGATATCAAATTCTTATTAGAGAAATTTGATACAAAAATTTTCCCCATTCGATCACATGCTTTCTCATTCTAGATGTATTAATGTTGTCTGTGCAGAAGCTTTTCATTTTCCTGTATCCTCTTCTACTGTAGACACAGTATCATGTTCCTTCAGTTACTTTAGTCTTTCTTTTTTAAAGGCAGCTGTATTCCCACTGGCTCTCTTTCCCTCACCCCCAACTCCTCTCTTCTCATACGGTATTATTTTTTCTTCTCTTCCCCTTCCACTAGTTCTTTTCCTTAATTCTTAAATTTCATTTTTCTTTCATTGTACAAAAAGAATTTATCCTATTTTCTTCATAATACATGCCCTCTTTCTTTCTACTTTAGATTCTCATTCTCTGATTCATGATCCCTAAAATTATCTGGTCTTTTCAGTTCTTTTTCTCATCTGTTCCCTTGTAGACTCTTTTCTTTCTGGGTTCACAAAGATCACTCTTCTCTCATTTCTAGCCCTTGATTTGACCCTGGCACATCATGCACTCCTCTCTATCATTTGCTCCTCTCCCCTAAATTTTAACGTAGTCTTACAAAAGAAACATTCACCTGTGGGCAGTGTTGCTAGGTTTTCCCCATACAGCCCTGTCTGCCTTTTCACTTTCATATCTTCCAGATTTCTGCTTAGATCTTAAAAAGAAGCCTCTTGTTGATCTCTGTTGTCACTCTGTTGCTCTTACAGTCTTTGCTTGCTGCATTTATTCCTTCCTCCTCCATTTGTGTTGCTTGTGGTATTACAGAGGTAAATACTCTGAGGTGATCTTTCAATTGCAATTTTTTCCATTGAAATTACATTTTCTATTTTAAGAAGTTTTGGGCAGTTCTCTTTTGTCATTCCCTTCATTATGATGTTCAGGTTGTTTTTTTATTTTGTCCTGTCATATTCTTCTGAGAGATCTATAATTCTTAGGTTTCTCTCTGTACATCCTACTTTCAAGTTCAGTATGGTTTTTTTTTTTGCATGGGGAACATATTTTCTTTTAGTTATTACTTTTTTTTTTTGCTTTTCTTCCTCTAGGTTGCCTTTCATTTCTGTATATTTGCATTCCCAATCTATTTCTCTCTCTCTCTCTCTCTCTCTCTCTCTCTCTCTCTCTCTCTCTCTCTCTCTCTCTCTCTCTCTCTCTCCCCCCCCCCCCCTCCTTTAATGTTGCTTACCATTACAGATTTTGGTTTTTCAATTCTGTTCATTATTTTTTGCTGTTCAGAAGATAAATTCTGCTCTCATAATTCTCATTTCTCTTTTAGCCACTTAGCATAGAGGGTACCATAGTGTAGGGATGGGTTTTGGTTCAAGTCTGTGTGGTGTTCTTGGGTCTGCTATTTAAGCTTGAAATTCCCTGGTAGCATAGGAGGTGAAGAAGGGGTGCTGAATGAGCTCCGGGTAATAGCATGTTGTGTTTCCATGTTCTCCTCAAAATCCACAGGGTCCTTGTCTCATTAAATGTTGGATCATTTTTCTTTATTTTACAGTATTTGTTAATAGATTCCTGAACTCCCTTACTAGATCTAGAGGCCATATTTCCTTCTGTTGTTACCATTTTTCCTATTGATTTTTCTGATTATATTAAGGTCTGATTTCTGCCCCAGAAACTTCTACCCACCACTCATAATTCTACCCATTGCTCCTTGTTGTGTCCTATGGGTCCAAGCAGAACAAATTTTCCAAATGATAGGCCTTCATCTTCTAACTCCTATCTTTTCTAAGCTAAATATCCCTAATTCCTTCAAGGAATTTTCATAAAGCCATTAAGTACTTCCTTTTCTTGTCCTGATTCCCTCCTTTCAGCCAAAGAAGAAAGTAGTCTCTTGACCCCATGAAGAAGAGGAAGCTGGATTTACAGCAAGTAGGATGAATTCAAAGATGCAAGTCTATTCTGGTTCCAACTGTGCCTACCTACCAAAGATGATATCCTTGCACCAACAATGCGTCAGAGTCCTCAATAATAACATAGACTCAATCTGTCACACTGGGGGTAATCCCTATTCTGTTATTTGAGCCAGTTTTGGAAAGATGTACTCTTGGGCAACTCTATACAATTGAGGAGTGCAATCACATATTAACTTAAGAGACTTAACAGCTTTAGAAAATGTGATTGAGACCCTAAGAGAGAGAGAGAACAGAGGAATTTGTGTCTTAAAGAGAGATGTGTCTTCCACTTTAAGATGCTTGGGAGCAGCGACTACTCCTCTTCACTTAGAACAGAAGTTCCCATACTTATTTAGCCCACTGGCCCCTTAAAAAAATTACTCAGTACCCCCCCTGGAAATCTACTTTAACCTTTAACAATCTTTTTGAAATTTGCATTATTTCAAAATGTGTATCTATATATCAATATATGTATATATATACATATATTTTTAAAATGACATAATTTAAATTTAATAATTTATTGTAAATTTGTGAGGATTTTTCTTGCATTACAATTTTGATGATGTAATATTGCATGATGTAAACTTTAGTACTGTATTGTAAACAAGTCATTATACACATATTCATTACAATGCATGCATGACACACTTGCCTGCCAACACTTGCTTGTTGAGATTTGTGAGTGGACTTGACCACTGATCAGTTATAACTTGCATTTTTGTGTTTATTTGGAAAATAATGTAATCACTATGATTTATACAACAGATGAAACATGTGTGAATGATTTTTCAAATTTTTCTTCTCTTCTTTCCTTACGCTTCCAACACCCCCTTATTTTTATTCAATGCCCCCTAATTGTATTTAAGGCTACTACTGAACCCCCCCCTCATTGTTTCAGGGCCCCCCAGGGGGCAGTATGACTCACTTTGGGAACCTCTGGTTCTTGAACATTTGGTAAGATGCCCTCTCCCAATGAGGGCACGGACTCTCATAGTGGTTGGTAGAAACAGGTGATTATTTCTCCTAGGCCCCATCTTCCTGCCAAGTGCTGGAGGCCCATGTTCATCAAATAGTCTGTCAAATGAGCCCGAGATGGGCAGGGACAGTGGGTTCCAGTACAGTGGTAGCTGCAGGGTCCTACAGGGGAAGGGTGCTTATGCAGTGGGCTGTTCCTGTCTGACTTCTATTCCTTTCCCCAGCTAGAAGTTCCAGAGAAATGGTGGGGTTGTTAGGGATTTCCTCTTGGCAGTTGCTGGGGCAATTAGGAAGGTGCTGGATGCCTCTTATCTCCACTGGAGCTCCAGCACAACCAGAACTATAGGTAGAGCTATGATGGGAACCTGGGCTCCTGGAGTTTCCTTCCCCCATGGGTCTTCAGGGTATCCTGGACACTGACACTCCCCTGTTGGTTGAAGGTGGCACAGGGGTCTTCCTATCATCAGGGCTTTAGCAGCAATCTCATTCACTCCATCAGGGCCATCTCCATTCATCCTGATCTGTATCTTGCCACTGTACCTAGATGGCTCTGTAGAAGAAAGTGAAGCTGGTGACTTTGTACAGCCCTCCCTCACTTAATACCAATTCACTTGCAAGTCATGCACTTTCCTGATGCCCCGGTCCTCTTCCAAAAATGGAGAACATTCAATCAGCTCATGACAACAAACACAAAGGCTGAAAAGCAAAGATGGTCTTTGCCACCTCTTTGGCCAAGTTGCCTCATGATGTCATAAAAAGACAGGAGAAATTTGGTACCGGAAAAGCAGCTGTTCTGGAAAAGATCAAAATCAAAACTGTGGCATACGCCTCCAACAGCAATTATACCTGCAGCAGCAGCAGCAGTTACAACAATGCTGAGGAAGGACAGCCATACACGATGGCTGCAGCACCAACAATACCCAACTCTTCCTCAGCAGTCAGCAGCATAGTGTCTTATGATCCTAGGAAACCACCTGTGAAAATGTTGCCCCAAAGATGGCCAAGATATTCAAGAATGGATTCTTCCAGAGATAAAATGTTCCTGTATGATGGGAAAGGAGGATGGGCTGGTGAGGAGGAAAGAGGGAAGAGAGAGAATGAAGCTCACAGAGGAGTCTAGGATATTTTGCTCCATGGAGCCAGTCACTACCACATGCATCTCCAAAACCTGCCCAACAACTGATACAACCACTTCTCCAGGTTTAATGCCTGCAAACTGCCTACATACAGCCCCTGCTTCCCTGCCCAGAGAGCACTTGAGACTTTAAAAGGAAAGATGTGAACCCTTGGGCCACCCCAGGATTTTAAGGTCAATTCAACTTTGTTAGCAAACCTCTTTGTAAGCGATGAAAAATAGTTTTAATTAATAAATATTTACCCAAATTGTAAAACAAACAAACAAATAAAAAAGCCACTAATTAGCAAAGTGGATAGAGTCTTGGACCTGAGATCAGGAAGACCTGAGTTCAAATGCAGCCTCATATACTTATAGCTGTATAATCTAGATAACATGCTTAACCTCTGCTTCAGTTTCCTCATCCATAAAATGGGAATGATAATAGCACTTACTTTCCAGCACTGTTGTAAGGATCAAGTGAGATAATAATTTTAAGGTACTTAGCACAGTGCATGGAACATTGTAAGTGCTTATTTCCTCCTTTGCACTTTCAGTTTCCTCATCTGTAAAATGGAGGAATAATACTCTGTAAATACCACCATCTCCTCCTCCTCCTTTTTTTATTAACATCATCTTTATTATTAGGCACAATATCTAGTCCCATCACTATCCTATTTTCCTTATAATTTCCTCTGTATAGTCTACAGACTTTTAATGTACTTCCTAAAAATGTCATTCCTGCAAATGAATGTAACACTGCAGATGTGTTAAGATTAGGGCAGAACACAAAGTACGTGCCTCTTTACTTCTTGGTATTCTACATCTCTTTAGTTTTTCTGACCTGCATGATACACTATTGATCATTCTGATCAATTTACTAAAACTCCCAAACCATCTTTGGAGCAAGGATCTACCTTTTCTCTGCAACTAAGGTTAGTTTTCCCTAAAAGACAGGGAAAACTGGTTCGTGGTACTTAATTGGCTCCTCCTCCTTTTGCTTCTTGGTTATCTAAAGGCTTACAGCACACAATTAAAAAAAACCCTAAAAAAATCTCCAATTAAACACCAAATTGAAAAACCTGATTATCAAAGGAGAAATTAATAAAATTTAAAGTTGAAAAACAATTGAACTGATTAATAAGACTAGGAGCTGGTTTTATTTAAAAAACAACAACAAAATAGATTATATTAGAAGTATTGGCATACTTGACCATATCAACAACAAAAACAACAAAAATGATATGATTATCTCATTAGATGAAGAAAAAAAAGCTTTTGACAAAATACAACACTCATTCCTCTTACAAACATTAGAAAGCATAGGAATAAATGGAGTTTTCTCAAAATGATAAGTAATATCTATCTAAAACCAGTAAGGTCAGGGATGAAACAAGGATGTCCATTGTTGCCACTATTATTTACTATCACACTAGAACTGCTAGCTATAGGAATAACACAAGAAAAAGAAATTTAAGGAATTAAAATAGGCAATTAGGAAACAAAACTGTCATTCTTTGCAGAAGATAAGAGGTTATACTTTCATAATCCTAGAGAATCAACTAAAATTAATTTAAACAATTAACAATTTTAGCAAAGTTGCAGGATACAAAATAAATTCATATAAATCATTAGCATTTCAATATATTACCAACAAAGTCCAGCAGAAAAAGAGAGAAAAATAAATCCCTTTTAAAGCAACTTTAAACATGTATAACTTATATTGGATTGCTTACCATCACAGGGAAGGGAAAGAGAAGAGCATGAGAAATGGATAAAATTTGGAACTTAAACTTTAAAAAAAAGTTAAAAATTGTTTTAATATGTAATTGGGGGAAAAATAAAGTATTACTTAAAAAATAATTGTAGATGAAATAAAATACTTGGGAGCCTACTTACCAAGATAAACACAGTGATTATATGTACAATATCACAAAACATTTTTCATACAAATAAAGATAGATTGAAATAATTAGAGAAATATGAATTGCTCATAGCTAGGTTGAGTTAATATCAGGAAATGATAATTCTGTCTAAATTCATTTCATTGTTCAGTACCATCCCAATTTACCAAAAGTTTCTTTTAGAGAGCTAGAAAAAATAACAAAATTCATTTGAAAGGACAAAACATAATGAAAATAAGGGAATTAATGGGAAAAAAGTGAAGTAAGGTGGCCCAGCAGTACCAGATCTCAAACTATATTACAAAGTGGTAATCATCCAAACAATTTAGTACTAAGAATTAGAGAAGTGGATCACTGGAATAGATTAAGTATACAATAATATATATAGTAATTTAAAAATTTTGCATAAACAAAACCAATGGAAAAGAAAGAAAGAAACTGGGGGGAAATTTAGAGCAATTTTTTTTGATAAAGGCCTTATATCTAAAATATGTAGAGAAGTGAGTCAAATTTATAAGAATGCAAATCATTCCCAAATGATAAATGCTCCAAAGATACGATCAGGCAGTTTTCAGAAGAAGAAATCAAAACTGTTCATAGTCATATAAAAAATTCTCCAAATCGCTATTGATTGGAGAAATGAAATTCAAAACAACTTTGAAGTACCACCTTATACCCATCAGATTGGCTACTATGACAGAAAAAAAAATGATAACTGTTGGAGGGATTATGGAAAAATTAAGGCACTAATGCCTTGTTGATGGAGTTATGAACAGATCCAATCATTCTGGAGAGCAATCTGGAACCATGCCCAAAGGTCTATAAAATTGTGCATACCCTTTGACCCAGCAATACTGCTGCTAAATGTGTATACCCAAGAGTTTAAAGAAAAAGGAAAATGATTTATTTGTACAAAAATATTTATAGTAACTCTTCTTGTGATGGTAGAGAATTCAAAATTAAGGGGATGTCCATTAACTGGGAAATGGTTTAAATAAGTTGTGGTATATGATTGTGATGGAATACTATTATACCATAGGAAATGACAATCAGATTCTTTCAGGAAAACCTGGGAAGGCATATATGAACTGGTGCAAAGTGAGTTAAGCAGAACCAGGAGTAAACTGTACACAGTAACAGTGACACTGTATGAGGATCAACTGTGAGTGACTTAGCTATTCTCAGCAATACAATCCAAGATAATTATGAAGAACTTATGATAAAAAAAAATTATCCATCTCTAGAGAAAAAATTGATGGAGTCTCCAGATTAAAGCATAATTTTTTCACCTTATTTTTCTTGTATGTTTTTTGTAACATCACTAACATAAAAATACATTTTGCATGATTTCACATGTATAATTTATATCACATTTCTTGCTTTCACACTGGGTAGGAAAGGAGTGTATAGGAGGGTGAAATTTTGAAACTCAAAATTTAAAAAATATTGAATGTTTAAAATAAATAATAAATATTTATTTTAAAAAAGCTTCCATAGCTTTCTAGGTATACAATACCTTCCAGGAGCTTTCTAGTTTGGCTTAAAACTAGATTATAAAAAGTATTGTGTTGCTTTTTACTTTAGGATAGCTGAAAAGTTGGCATAGATTATTGTAATCATACTCAATTTTTTTCATCTCAAGACTGATTTATGCTATTAAAAATTGAGAATCCCAAATAACTTTTGTTTGTGTGGGTTTTAATAACATAATAATTATGTAGATAATAATAATCAGTGTATACTGTATTGGGAATTAAAACTGATACTTAAAATATATTAATTCATTTAAATTAATATGTTACATGGGTTTACAAGTAATAAACCTATGTATAATATATGATATTTTAATGAAAAAATATTTTTAAAAGAGAACTTAATTAAAAGAGTGTTTAGCATATTTATTTATTTATTGCAAATCACTTTAATGTGTATTTAAGAGAAGATAGCAGAATTCTTTTATCTGCTTCAGCATTTAATTTGTTGCAATATTTATTTTGGTTGAAATATTTTAAGAGGAAAATAAAGTCTACATCATTATGGAAAGTTTTGACCTTATAGACCCAAGGGTCTTCACACCATACTTTGATAATAGCTGGATTATGGCAAGAGAGAAACTATCTAGGAATCTATCACATGATCTAATTAAGTGGAAGGCAATAGGTAGTACTAAATCACTGAGTTCTAAATATGTTCTCTATCTCTCTGTCTCTGTCTCTCTCTCTCTGTCTCTCTCTCTCTCTCTCTCTCTCTCACACACACACACACACACACACACACACACACACACTGAGCTAGTTTTATCTACACACCCTGAATAATCTGGTGTCGAAGTAGGCCCACCTAGACCCAATCTAATTCCATCAATTTACAGGAAAATTTCTGTCTTGTATCTTTAGCTTCTGTTGGGAATTATACTCTGATTTTTTAGATGTCATTTTGATGATTCATATGTTTGTACTGAGCTGGAAAATTTCCTTAACATTTATATGCTAGCTTGGTCTCAGTAAATACCTCTTCCCATATTGCTCAAAGTTGTGTATGCATTTAGTCGTCTTCTATCCATTAAACGTCCTATTGCTCATTGTTTAAAAAAAAACCTAGCTAAGAAATTGCTGGCTTAGAACTACACTTGATGGAAGAATCCAGATACAGAATTTTACAGGGAGAATTTTTTTTTAACAGATTTATTGAAGAAATGTGGACAATATCTTTATCATCTCAACAATGTTACATAAATTCTTTCCATTAAGAGTCATTTGTCTTAACATGAATTACTCAATTGGAAAGGCTTCATATTTGAGCCCAGATATACATGCTCTGTGTCTGTCATCCCAAAAGGGGCCTAGAGAAATTCAGAAAGGTTCAATACCAGAAAGCAAGAAAGCAGGTGATTTTTATTTTGTCTACAACTAATTAGGCTGTTTCCTAATATGTGTAAGTGTCGCATTCTTCATCAGTGGAAACAATGGCCAAACCAATGATACCAACCATTTTTAAAAATAAAATTAACTTGTACTCTAATTTTTTTAAAATGCTAAAATTTTAATTCATTTGCATTTTACATAGAACACATACTCTCTGTTGTCCCAGTCCCCCTTTTCACTTAGTGAATGTGCAATTTTTTATATTAAAACCACACATATGCATTGTGTCATAGTCGGGAGTAGAGAAATTTTGTATATGATATATTATTAACGGAGAATGACTTCATAAATCAGTTCTACGCAGGACCATACAATGCTTTTAGCAAATTTCCAAAGTTTCATAAAAGCCATAAATCTAACTATTTTTATTTAATCAAATAAGACAGGCTATATTAGAGATCCTGTCTGTGCCCTTCTGACTGCTATAGACAGCAACACTTGTGATCAGACTGAGACTAACTGATGGAGAAAATGCTGAATTCTATCAATATAGAAGTGTTCTAATGACAGTCATTACCAGCCTGTGACATTTTTAACTGCTTCTTGACTAACAGCAATAGTAAGTCCTAAATTTACAATGGAAAAGAAGACAGAACAGATGTTTTTTCATTCTCACCCACACTTTATTAGGCTTGAGTTTTCAGTACTCTTGAGACTTGGAGTCCTCTTCCTATGATAGGAGAACTGAAATGCTACTTTATGCCCTTTGTCACATTGAATCCTGACTAGTTTCCTAGCTAAGCAAATCTTTTTATCTTATCTATACACAATTTCCCCAGGCTAGATTCAAATCCTTTACTCAAAATGACCAAGATTAAACTTTTCCAGCCTTCCTACCATTTATCTAGTATTACTATTCCAGAAGACATCACAATTTATATAGAAGGTATAATCAGTGATATAAGTATATATAGTCATGTCAGTGAGAATGACTTGGGTCTATTGGAAGTGAGCATTAGGGAAAGGGTAAGGATCCTTTCTCCTCATCTTATAATAGAGAGACATTGAGTAGTGCTGTCAATAAAACACTAGAAACTGCTTCTCCTTGAAAAACTAGGCAATCTAGCCATCATCAACCTTATTGAACACAGAATGCTACCTATAAGTATTCAATACACAAATTATGATTGGAATCATCTATAGAAAGTTTCAGAAATTTCAGGAACATCATTGATTTAGAGGTAGGCAATTGACTTCACATAAAATTCTTAAAACCCAAACACTCAAAATCTGCAAAGATTTTCTTTAGAGAAAACAAAGAAAATACTCTCTTGTAGTTGAGTGCTCTACATATCATAAAAGACATGTGGCATCCCATCAATATCTAATTGTATTAGATATTCTTTAGGGGCTCCTGGAAAACAGATGGAAAGGGCTCTTACTATTGATCAACATTCAGAAATTCAAGTGTTCATTGTTTACTGAACTGGTCAATTACCATTGAATTTTTCATTCCAACTTAAAATGAAAAATTAACACAAATCAAGACATTTTATATAATGTGTGATTTGATAAAGAGAAAGGACTAGAATTTGAGAGTTACACACTATATGCAAATAAACGTAGGGGTGTGGATTTAAATGAATAAACATCAGTTTAACTTTTTTTTTAACTTCATCTCTCTTTGTCCCCTTCTATCAAATGACACAGAAGGTGAACTGTGTTTTTGAATCTCTTATTCCAACCTCATAATTGCTTCTTTCAAAGTCAGAATAGTGAAAGCTACCATTAAATGTTAATATTATAAGATTTTGTGCCTTTTGATCTCAGGGAAATTCAGATGTAAAAATAACTACGGACAAGAAGACACTCAGAATCCTTTCTTATTAAAAAAGTGTTTATAATTTTAATATAATGAGTGATGAATTTTTCCTCAAAAAAATCTGAGTTCCCAGAATAGAAAATACAATTGAAGAACCAAGGACAATATATTGTGTTTCCTCTCTAAGAGAATCAGCCTTTCTCAAGAAGTGTCACAGATTATTCAGTAAAAGGAATTAAGTAGAAATTTTCACATAAAATCACATCAACAATGAAAGAAAATATTTTACCATAAAGAGAATTTCAGGTAACATATAGGCAGGGGTGTGCTGGAGTCTATTTGAACCAGAGAGTCAGGTTGTTAAATTTTCTGTGTGAACACATACACCTCAGAAATTGACAAAGATTATAAATCGGGGTTTGGTTTGCTGTTTTGCTTATTTTGTAGATTTAAGAAAGTGATAAAAAATGCAGATCTCAATACAGATTAAATTTATAAGTGCATCATGGGTTCAGTTTTTGTTTGTTCATTTGTCTTCTTTTCGAGAGCTGGGTGTTAAGCATTTATAGAACACCCATGTACATAAGACTGACTTTTGGTTATCCATGCTATCGGAGAGGAACAGGAGTGTGGGTAAAACAGAAAGACTGGATAATCCACAAATCATCATGGTGATCTTTGCTTTAGAGAGTTCTATGGCCACTGCTTTGCATTCCCTGCATGAAAGATAACTAACATCCAGAGGCAAGTAGCCAGTGAAAGTGCTGGGTGACAGGGATTTCAGATTGACTTTAAGAATGTGACACAGATTATCTACCCGGTCCGGTCCTTAGATGTCTATATCTCAGTGGGCCAGTTCCTTCAAAATGCAAGGAGGAGGTGGGGGAGGTGAATTGATCAGCATACTTCACCCATCTCTTTAAATGAAGTCACTTGGTTTTAGGTAGTTTTTTTATTGTCACCTTTTAGAGATTTATACTCTGCTAACTGACCTCTGGTTTCCTGACTGCTGTTTTTCTATGTTCTTTTTTTGTTATGATTCCATTTGTTTTTTTTGGTCACCTTTTTTTTTTTAACTTTTTGGGCTTTTTTTGGAGGGGGGAAGGCAGGGCAATTGAGGTTAAGTGACTTGCCCAAAGTCACACAGCTAGTAAGTGTGTCAAGTGTCTGAGGATGGATTTGAACTGAGGTCCTCCTGACTCCAAGGCCGGTGCTCTACTCCCTGCACCACTGAGCTGTCCCAGATCATCTATTTTTATTAATGCCTGACTTCAATTCAAATTGAATCCAAGTCAATTCAAATTCAATTAAATTCCACAAACATTTATGCATATAGTGTCTACTATGCTCCAGGCACCAGATTTAGGTGTCTAGGATACAGAAAGGAAAATGTAAGATGATCAAGGAGATAAAAATACTGGGGAGGGAGGAAGAAGGAAGCCAAGTGAATACAAAATATGTGGTCAGCTTGTCAACGAGCATTTGCTAAGCCCCTACTATATGCTAGGCACTGTGCTAAGCCCTGGGGATTTTGTATTTGAACCTGCAAATGATAGGAAAAACTGGAATTTATTGAGTGGGGGTGATGTAATCAGACCTGTGTTTTAGGAAGATCATTTTGACAGCTGAGTGGAGGATGGACTGGAGTAGTAAGAACTTGAAGATGACAGGCTAACCAAAAGGCCATTGCAACATTTGAGGTGTAAAACCAGCATGGTGGCAGTGTCAGAAGAGAGAGGGAGACATACATGAGAGATTTTACAAAGGTTAAATCGAAAGGATTTGGCAACAGATTGGATATGGGGTTGACATAGTAACAGCAATATCGTAAAAATGATCAACTATGGAAAACTTAGCTTCTCTGATCAAGATGTGATCTAAGGCAACTACAAAGGACTCATGATGAAAAATGCTGTCCAACTCCAGAGAGAGAACTGATGAATTCTGAATGCAGATTAAGTAACTTTTAAATTTTTCTTTATTTATCTTGGGTTTTTTGTCCATTTTCTTTTGCCATATGGCTAATACAGAAATGTTTTACATTATTTCATATGTATAATCAATATTAAATTGCTTGCCTTCTCAAGGAGGTGGGAAGGAGGGGGAGAATTTAAAACTCAATTTAAAAAATGAACTTTAATCTCTTTTTACATGTAATTGGGAAATATTTAACAAAATAAAATGTATTTTAAAAATCCTTTGGATTTTTTTCAGCAGCACATGCATAAGGATAAAGACAAGGGATGGTGGGAATAATCTAAAGCTGAAGTTTGGGCAATAGGATAGCAGGAACTGAAATCAAGAGAAAGTTACCAAGAAAACTAGAGTAGGAGAATTTAGCCAGGGCAGGGGTGATGGCCTAAAAAAGAACTGAGAAATGGAAGGGTTGGAACAGCATCTGGTGTCACAATACAGAGGGAGAGGTGGAGTGCAAATCATCAAATAAGAAGGTGGTACTAAAGTGGTGCATTTGTAAAGTATGAGGGCTTCTAAACAATGGAGTTGATGAGGGATTGTACCTTCTAGGTTTTGGGGACAGAAAGTACAATGGCAAGAAAATGGAAGATGGCATGTCATGTAGAAGCAAATATCTGTTCCTGTTGGCCATTTGAAGATATTGCCCTTAACTTACAAAATAGGTAATCTTCATGTGAATACTTGAAAGTTCATTGTCTTCAAATTCAATAATTATGTCAAATGTTGAACTCTTCAGTCTTGTCCTCTAAATAGGCCTCTCCTCTCCACTTCTCTAATTCTGTTCATTTCATCACTATTTTCTTAACAGATCAAAATCTTCTTTGACTTTTCCTTTTTCCTCACCCACCATACCAAATCATACCAAAACCTCACCCACCATCTCAAATCTATTCTTTTTCCTTTCACATTGCTGCCAATCTTGTTGAAACCTTCATCACTCTCTCTGCCTGAACTCATATAATTACTAAAGTAGTCTTTCTGAACCACACATCTGACACTGTTATTATTTTGGTCAAAAAATCTTCAGTGGCTTCCCATTGTCTATGTTATAAAATATAGATTCTTTCCCTGTTGATTCTGTGAGCTTCCTTATGCTGTGTGATTCTTTTTCATGTTTTCTCAAAAATCCTTCAAAGAGAATACTCTATAACCTTGAAATCTTCTTCTAGGTGTTTTAACATTGAGTGGCTCTTCTAACATTTAGTGAGTATCATTGGAGCACAAACACTTTAATTTCCCACTCTTGCTACATGATCATCCCACCTTCTTTTCTGATTATCCATCCTATGGACCATATGTTTTCTATTACTTCTTTGTGGCAAATCTTCAACTGCAATATTTCTGAAGTTTGACTGTACACACAAAACTTTTCTCCACTGTTCTTTGGATCACATGCCACATTCAAAGGGGGTTATTGTTAAGCTAGAAGATATCTAGAGGTGGGTGACCAGGATTTTAAGGGTACTCAAGCCTTTCCATACAATTGCTTGCAGAATTTGGGGATGCTGTTTAGCCTAGAGAAAAGAAAGACATAGGTCAAATGATAGATGCCTTCAAATATGGGAAAAATTGTCATGTTGTTGAAGAGGGAAGAAGAATTTTAATGTTCAGCATGTTTTCAGAGGATGCAACCATTATTAAAAATAAAAGTACATGAAAACAGATTTCAGACTACAGGAAAGCAGATTTTGGACCAATATAAGGTTGAGGTTCCTATACATTAGCATAACCTGAAATTACAAGTAACTCCGTTTTGATAAAGTGAATTCTCAGTTATTAGAAATATTCAAGCAGAGATTAGGTGAATATTTTGGGGGTGATAGAGAGGTGGTAGAGACAGTGAATTGAAAGTTGGATTTTATGACCTCTAAAGTTATGTACAAATAGCGAGAGAGAGGGAGAGAGAGAGAGAGAGAGAAAGAGAGAGAGAGAGAGAGAGAGAGAGAGAAAGAGAGAGAGAGAGAGAGATTGAGATTTCAGGAAACAACCCTAAAACTCAGCTGCACAAATTCCTATTTTCCCCTTCTTTTACTACTTCTAAAGGATATGTCAACACAAAGTAGAATCTTAATAGCTTTGAAGGTTTTCAATAGAGTTGTAATTTGGCTTATAAACCAAGTCACTGTGTCCTAGATTTACAGTAACATGTAATCTTTAAATATACTGTATATCACTTTGCTGATGGTCATGCAATTAATGGTTTGGACACAAAGAACAATGTACTAAAAAGGAGTTAATTTGAAAAGAGACTCTAAAGTGTTCAGAAAAATTTAGAACAATTCACAAGGTAGGAAGACATCATTTCATGATTTTAAAAAAATGTGTTCCTTAAATCTTTCTTAAAAATTTACCCCTACACACTTTATTTTTACCTAAGTTTAGGATTTTTCCTTTGTGGAAACCACAATTTGCTGATTTCACTGAAGCACGATGATTAAACTATAATACAATTACTTAGGAGTCAGAGTGACTCCACAATATCTATTCTCCAGAGAAAATCTAGTAAAAAAAAATCAAATTCTTCTGGCTGCTTCACACCAATATTTAGGCATTTAGAAATCTATAGGTTCTTGATGAAATTTCTCTATTTTTATTCAGATTGTTTTATTGGGCAGATATAATGTCAATTAATTTGTTAGCCTCACCTCAAATACTACTTTGTTCTCTGCTGTGTATGTTCAGGTACATCTGGAAAATTTAGTCCAGTGTGCTTGGCAATTAAGTTTACCCATCTTTAATTACACTCCTAGCAACTCATCCATGGAACATATTGGAGGTAATATGTAAGAAAGAAGGAGAGCCTGTGGATACATTAGGCGTTCAAGCAAAAAGAACAAAAATAGGAATTTATCAGCATAGTAGGTCAAACCAGATAAGTTCTTCTAAGGGGTAGGGGGTTAGAAAGGAAGGAAGTTCAGCTGGAAATGCAGATACAATTGTACAGTTCTGTACTAGAGAATATGAGTACCAGTTTAACCAATATTACTAATCTGAAATAAAACATATGTCCTTTTTTCAGGATATTAATTTCTATCAAGAAAAATTCAATTTCTCAAGACAAAAAACATTTCAGTCTTTCTTAAAAATAAATATTTTGGATTATAACCCATGTTTGGATATTTTACCCCATGGCATTTCAGGTAAATGAAAGTCTTTCATACGTTTCAGAGAGATAATTTCTATGTTTTAAAACCATTTAGTCTCAGGATTTCTAAGATTTTTTTTTTCCTATTGCACCATAAAGGCCAGCAAAATGTAATATCATATAGTAATTTTTATGAAGAAAAGTAATGTTTCTATAAATATATGATAAATTACATTCTATAAATATATGGTGTACATATATATCACAAATGAAACTAACTAATGAGATAGAATCAGGCATAATGGTACCAGCAGTAGGTTAGAGATCAGGCAAGAAAGGATAAAAAACTGATACTGGTATAATTTCAAAAAAATACAAAGAATGAAGAATTAGACACCTTTTCTATGTTAGCTGGAGTAATAACATTTATAATACTATAAGAACAAGAACAACTCACATTTACATATTGTTTTAAGGTTGTAAAGAATTGGAAAATAGTATTATCCAATATGGCATCTGGGAAAGAACGGCTCCCCACAGTTGACCGGCAGCTAATCCAGAGTCATCTTATGCTTTACTAGATCTATTTGCCATCACAAAGCCCTGTACAATAACAAAATTTCAAATGAGCACTGTTGCTAAAACAGAGTTCATCTCAGCTCTGTCACACCCTCATTAACTTCAATATGTGGAACCACTACAGTTGCCAACATAGTATAGGCAGTTGTTCTTCGACCAGTCTCAGTGTCCATGTTTGCTCTGAAAACTCTTTTAGCACTATGTTCATGACAACATACATTTCCAAGTCACAACAGCATATATTATATCTAGGCAGCTAGGCAACACGGTGGATAAAGTGCTGGGCCTGGAGTCAGAGAAGCCCTGAGTTCAATTCTAGATTTAGAAACCAGTTTTGTGACCCTGGGCAAGTCATAAATCTCTATTTGCCTCACTTTCCTCATCTGTAAAATTGGGATAATGAGGATCAAATGAGTTAGTAATTGTAAAGTGCTTAGCATTTTATTGGTGATGGCTTAAAAAAGAACTGAGATATTGAACTACATAAGAACTACATAAATGTTAACTTTCTTTCTCTTATCTAGCTTAATCCCATTAAACTGAATATCAAACAAGTGTCAGATTAATTTGCCCCTTTAATTTGTTTGTTGAAATGTTATTACATGTAGCAGGATTTGGTTTGGCAAACAATCTTTTCCATTATGTTTCATGCTTAAATTTTTAAAAAATATTTTTAGAATGGTGAAAAACCTATTTTAAAGATGAGGACTCCAAGTCCTAAACTAGCAGTAGTAGTAGTAGTAGTAGTAGTAGTAGTAGTAGTAGTAGTAGTAGTAGAAGTAGTAGGGAACAGGAAGAGAAGGCTGGGGTGGGGGTGGGGGAGAGTAACAATGACCAAAACTCACATTTGTCTAAACTCAAGGCTTAGTGGACGTTTTAATTGATTTATTTAAGCTCACACAGCTACTTCATTATGCAACTCTTTATTTCCATCAGACCAGTGTTTTCCAACCAGTGTCACCTAAATATGTGATGTATCCTTGGAGAAGATAGGAATTGAAAGAAGCCTCACAGGCTGTCTAGCCAGGAGTCACTGCTGCCTCTGCCTCTCCTGGCCTCCACTTCTCTCCTCTCCCCAGTCTAACACCTTACCCCCAGGGCAGCCGTCCTCCTAGAGGAAGAGGGTTTTTGCTCATTTTCCTTTATGATGTGTGCTCCTCCCTAGGGTTTTGCCTAGGCTCCTCGTCTTAGCATATCATAAGATCCTAGGAACTGGGATTTTTTTTCCTTGTCACTTGCTTCTTGTACTGAATAAGCAGTTCACTAAAACACCTATCCAACCAATTTTCCAGCCATGCCTCTCCCCCTGCCCCCCAAAACATCCAAACTTCATTTCCTACTGGCAATTTTTGGCCAAGAAGATGGAGGATGAAGAGGTTTTTGTAGAGAAAAGAGGGATGATTAGAACACATTTACAGATAATAAGGTTGGGAGGAAGGAGACAAGTCAATAACCTGAACTATACAGTAACCAGTATTATCATTTGAATAGTATAAAGTAATTTGCATTCAAAACTATGTAGCATTATCTGAGAAATTAGAAATCAGAACTAAGGAAAGTATTTTTCCTCCAAAGTGAATGTGATATTCACTTTAAATCACTCTTCTAATATGTTAATTGACTTCCTTTACATAGTTGTTGTTTAAGGTGGTTCTAAATTATACTTAACTAATCATATTACATTTTAATCTTTTGAATTAAAAATGCTTTGAGATGCAGTTTTCAGTCAATTTCTTAGTATCTAGCCCAGTTTCACTGTGAGCATCTTTTTAAACCAGGAATGGATATCTGAATGATTTCAGTTCTAGCTAGTGCAGCCATCTCATGTTGCATAGAAATTAAATTTGTATGAATTTGAGTAATGTCTTCTCTATTTTTTACAGCACTTGTTTTATATCAGCATATGATACCCTAGTTAAGCAATAACAAATGAAATGCCAGCTTTTAAAAATGCTGCTACAATTATTAGTATAGGCCAAAGGTTAACAATATCATTTGTTTTTAAAAAAACACCTTCCAGTGTCAGTAAAGCTAAGTCTGTAGAGGCTTTGGAGATGCCACCTCTCCATATTATACTTGAAGACAAAAAAATCTACTTGTAACAATTAATTGTATTTGGCAAAAAAATGAGACATTTAACAATAGAATTATGAATGTTCAAAGCTGATTTATGTACTAAACATTACTATTAAAATAAAATAGACTATTAGGTATTAAATCACACTTTTTACCTTTTTTTAAGGGAAGTGCTAAAAATGTATTTTATGATGGCTTAGGTGCTGTTCAATTTTCATGCGATCAGACTGTAAATACCCACCACGATTTTTCAGAAAACCAAACAGATCATAGTTTCTTTTTGCAGGCTGCGGACTCTAATCTTCTAGATTGATGCAATGCTGCCACCATATGGTAAGGACAACAAAGACGAGCAGATTAGAAACTAGTTTTCAATACGACTTCGCTAATTCCTATATAAAAGGGACTTTTAAAGTCCCACAGTCAAGCAATATGTGACCTTGAACAGAAGGGGAGAAAACACACACAATAAGGGCAGTAAGCACTCATTTCAACAATTTCAACAGAGGAAAAATTCATTCCTTCGGCCGCAGGCATTTCTCAGATTTTATATATTAGAGTTCTAAGACATTATTTTCTCCTAAAAATTTCTTAAATTTTAATCCAAGACAACATTCAAAGCTCAAAGCCAATCAGAAGAGCTGTAAAAAATGTTGACTGTGCTACTGGAATGACACTGAAACGAGTTTCTGGGAAAACTCAGTATTCAGAGCTAAATTGCTTATGGCTTCAGGCAGGAACTTAGTATTGAAGCTGTGAGTCAAGATAACAATAGCCATGATATTCTTAATTAGAATACAAATCTGTTATTTTTGTATTGGAGAATATGCTTTGAAAAATAATTTTCAAGAGATAAAGCGGCATTATCGGCCAAGTTCATTTTAAAAAATGGTGCTTGAGGCTTGAATATTGAGAAAGGTAGGTGTTTAAATTCCTTCATGAGGATTGAAATGTCTATATGTATGAATTGGAGTTTACCTTTTATTTAAAAAAAAAGCACCTGGGTATCAGACTTGCCAATGGTATTACCTTGCCCCTGGCAACCAGTTATATTTACTAGTATTAAGGCTTTTGTGAAATTTTATGATTCTGTACATTGAAATGTGCTGCTATTTGGAAGCCAAATATTTCTTTTAAAGCAATATAGAAAGGACCAATTTTCCAGAGAGACACTTGGGAGAGGTGGTACAACACCCTTCTAAATTCAATGGGCAAATGTCTTTTCCCCTTTGGTTTGAATCCGTAAATTCAATATGAAACTACTGACTTTTGAGCATTTTAAAAAATTCTAGTCATGCCATTATTTATTTTTGTTACTCATGAACAGATTTTAAATATTAAGAATTAAGAGGCAAATGAGCTTACTTACTTTGATGACTAGATTTACTCGACAAGTATTTTAAAACATTCACTTTTAGCTTACAACCATGGAATATTGTTTGTTTGGCAAACCCAAACTTTTTCCATCATGAAGAAGTAACATTTCTGCACATTTCAAACATTGACTAGAAAGAAATATCATCAACACAGGTTATTTCCGTTTGATGATAAAAATAGACACGTATAAGTTTTTCTGGAAATGCCTATGAGCCACCTTTATATAACAGTGAAATGTGTCAGTACATTATATTGTTTCTTTGTCACATTGTTCTACCAGGTATATATGCTATTTTCCCAGATTACATATTCACTATGCCCCTTAGACACATATATTTAATTTTTTATTTTAGAAATAATAAAATTTGATATATATTTATATTTGTGTATATAAATTCATATATATGTGTATACATAAATATAATATAGTCAAAGTTCATGCCTCTTAAAAATATTTTCTTGTCTAGTTAGATTAACACTGTGATTATCACTTATCCAACACAGCTATTTATTTGCCTTGATTGTAATGTTGTATATTTCATTTGACTGGGTGCTGACTTCTACAATTGTGATTCTGGTCAGGATGTGTTTCCTTTCAAGTCCTTACTACCAGGTTTCAGTCTCTGTGTCTTTCACCTGACATGCCATTTGGAAAAAAAAGGCATTTCAAACATTTTGGATCCTTAATATCATTAAGTGAACTTTAAAATTCGAGCAAAGAACCATAAGGTAATGAAAATAGCACTTTCCCACTCCTGTCTTGAGGTCAATAAGAATATATCATATAGTTGTTATTTCACAACTAGGGAAACCAAGGCACCAGCAATTAAGTGCTTATAAGGATGGTGATTCAGAGGAAAAACTGACAGTAGAAAAGTTCCTTGTATGCTAGAAAAAGAGCCCAAAGTCCAAATATTTTTAGTTTGTGATATGATCTGTTCTTTACTCTGAATTTCTTTTCTCTTGAGTATTTAAGTCAACCTGTAATGTTGTTTTAATGCCATTTTTTAAAAAGTTTTTAATAATGTAACCATCAGGTAAATGTACTTGCCATGATTGAATTCAATGGATTATAATGACCTTTTATCTTTATTGCAAAGCTTTAGATCATGGTAGGCAGGGCTGGTTTAAACAGCTCCAGATCGCGAATGTTTTCTAATTGAAAGTCTTCATCAATCTTTAAGGACAGCATTATTATCACTGTTGAATGGGTTCTACCTCTTGCTCTTCCTTCTCGGAGCCATTTTTTAAGTAGGGTCATGGATGCATGTGCGCATGAAGGTTAAGGGAATGGTAACAGCTGTAGGCCAGGTATACACCTTCTACTTTTAACCAGCATCTCCTAAAAATACTCACCTCCAGTCTTGTCTCAAGGGACTCTAATCCCTTGAGCTGTAGTCCAACTCCAGTAGTAAAGACAGGATGCTTCATTGTCACTGACTGTTTAATAACACATATGAAGCTTAATAACTCCATATATGAAAAATCTTCACTTTATGCCCAGTAGTTAATGCATTTCCCCAAAACAGTCATGAATAGCAGCAATAGTACATGGAAGCACCAAGGTCAATATACTCATGAACTTGCTTAAATTCTGATTATGCCCTTTTGTAAAAGAAAAAAATTAAAGAATTATAGTAAGTCAACTAACTTTATTATTAATTATTTTGTATGTATACATGTATAATTTTGTTGTCTATATATGTGATTACATGGGAACTCACAGGCATATGTATCAAATATACATATGCACATTTATATAAAATATATATGCATATCTCTGTACGTATATGATTGGGAATTTGTTCTGTTTTATTTCTTAAGATTTCTCATATGCAGAATAAACTATAAGAAATAGCCATGTGGAAATTGGGTGCATTTTAAATGTTAGGGATTGAAGATATATTTCCATTGAATAAAGTAATTTCATTGCTGGAATTGTGGATCTAGCCTAACAATAAGAACATGAGGAAATTAATTTCCATTGCATTTTATTTTATAGATTTTCATCTTTCCCTTTAGTTAATTGGTCTCAGTGTCACTAATTGAGGTAGCACTTGCCCAAAATAAATATTTCTAGCTGTCTTAGCTGTGGTTGCATCATTGTGAATAATTCATAAGACAAGAAGGCAGAGTTTTTAATTGATAGTGATTAGTGAACTTTCTAAATCTGTAAAACTTCAACGGGCTTAAGCTTCCAATAAATGCCAGAGTCTATTTTTACTCTTCAGCCTCTATTTAACAGAAAGGCAAATGCATCAGCCTGCAGCTGCTGATGCTGCAAACACCAAAAAAGGTCTTTAATTCCACCTACAGTATGGTAGGAGGGTCATTCTGCATCATCACTCAGAGACTGTAGTGTGCATTTTTGACTTGGCATTCTCAAATTAAAGGGAAAACAATGGACTTTCCAGCAAAATGGTACTTTGAGAACTGCCAGCTTTGTATCACTAGTCATTGGAGGGGGTTGTGGTAGATTGAGGAATAGTTTGTTGTTAATACTACATTTTCCTTGCTTAAACAACAAGCTTTGAATTTAATAATAAACACCAGGGAATAGAGTAGGCAAATTTCTAAGTATTTTAGTATACTTTGGATAAGCTATGATGGAGACATTTAATGTGGATGGGCTGTTATATATACTAATATGCAAGAAGGACTTTTTTAGGCAATGATAAATCTCTTCCTTCTATTTTATTTAAAAGTTGGCCTGCATTTCAGTTTCAAATCTCCTTTATTGAGATGTCATACATTTAAAAATACCTAAAGTGAATATGAGATCTTTCTTTTTCAGCCCCTCCCCCCCAAAGAAACTATTAGAATTATATACTTTCCAGAATCTGAGGAAATCATTTTAGGATTTTAAAATGAGTTTATTTAAGTCATCCTCCTAAAACTTTTATTTCAAAAATACATATTCCTTTTATTTTTTTTTTGTAGAATCTGGAAACAGTAAATCCCACTGGGAATGATATTACCTATGTCAATAAGAACTTTTTTTATGTCCAAAAATATCATGAGTTATCAAGGATTAGATGTTCTTGTTTAAACATTTGGGGAATATCTGTTAGGAAAGAGCTCATTTCTATTTAGGTTCTACTATCTCAAATAGTATATTCACTATATACAGGAAAAAATACATAGCTATTAAATAAATCAATTTAATGAGGTAAATCATATTCATAATCTTCTATTCTAACTTTTATAAGAGATACAAAGCAATGATAGAAAAAACTAAAATATTATCATTTTTCTATTACTTTCCCATGAAAAACATAATTTTTTAACGTTATTGATTGAATGAATGAATAACCTCTTCTAGGGTCTTGCTGCTGCTGCTCAGCAATCTATTTCTTCTATCCCTACCAGCTCCTCATCTCATTTACCATAAAGTCTATGTCTCACATTCTCTATTTTATTCTTCCCCAACACTTTGTTTAAATCATTGGGATCCTAATTCAACTGGGGGCTCAGGAGCTATAAGAGAGATAATCTTATTGCTTTAAAAAATATTTTTATAAACTCCCCAAGTAGGGTAACAAGCAGCATGAATTCAGGCCTCACTATCCCTCTTCCCCTCGAGTGCTCCCCCTTCCTCAAATTCCCCACTTCTGTTTTTCTCTGACAGCCTACTCTGCTCTTGAGTGATGGGTGGAGTGGGGTATGGTCTAAGGGAAAGTGATACGCCCCAGCATCTGCTAAGTAATGGGTGGTATGGTCCACACAAATGTCATCCAACAGAACACATCTAGTTTTTTCTTAGCCTAAATAACTCAGACCCTAAAATCCATTAGAAAAAAACTTTCCTTTGAACTTCATATTCCTTTGAGTATTGTTTTATCTCTTCTCCTTCACTGCTAAACTATTTTGGTTGGATAGGGGGACCAAGCAAACCGAAGCAGCTGTCTATAGTCAATGACTCTACTTCCTCAATACCCACTTTCTCCTCAACTCTGATCTCAAAACACTACTGTAGAAAAAAATGCTCTTTAAAGGGTAATCACTCACGTTTCCTCTCCAGTGCATCTTCCATGGTGCTGCTGGGACACACACACACACACACACACACACACACACATACACATATGTACACATATATTTATACATATATACACATTATACACAATATGGAATAAAATATACATATATACACATATGTATGTACACACAGGCATATAGGTATATGTATACATATCTCATATATATATATATATTGCATATGACAAAAAAGCAAGTAGGTGACTTAGTGGCTAAAACACTCGATCTGGAGTCAGGAAGACAAGTTCAAATCCAGCCTCAGACACTTACTAGCTATGTGACCCTGGGCAAGTGAAGTGACTTTACCATTGTGTGCCTCAGTTTCCTCATCTGTATGATTGAGAATGACAATAGTGCCTGTATTTCGGTGTTATTATGAGGATAAAGTGAAATATTATTTATAAATCATTTTGCGAATCTTAAAACACTGTATAAATATTTGTTAACTGTTATTATTTCCTAACATCCTTAGCTAATAGTAAATCCTGAACTTTATATTTTTATGCAAACATTGTTTCCTGCCTGTCAAATATAAGCTCTTTGAGGACAAGGCGTGTTTTCTGTTGTCTTTGTATACCTAATGCCAGATACTACTAGACATTTAACAAATGTTTGCTAAATGTAAATAAATAATGAGGAGTCAGTTTGGATTTTAGGTTTTTGTAGCTTTAATAAATAAGAAACTCAGGCAGTCAAAGCTTTTATGGGCTCATGAATGCCTGCCACAGTTTAGCTGTGGTCCATGAACTAGTAGTTGAAAACATTGGTGTGTATCACAAATTAATGTTTGTTGTATTTAAATCAAATTGGTCTTGAGGCAGATTATATCACCAAGAGACACTGGATTGTGGAAATTCTGCTTGTTTGTCATTTCGACTATATAAGCATTTACTAAAGACCTACTATGGTGCAATGGCCATACTGTTTAGGTCAATTATTCCACCTATTATATTTTTCCAGCGCTAATTACCACAGGTGGTGAATGATGAAATTTGACATACAGTCAGAGTCCAAGACACTGGCTTTACTGAAACTTCCTTGCACATAGCAGACCCAAGGCAAAATGGAAGGTGGGGGCAGCATTAATTAGCATTCTGAACAATAAGGTTCCTGGAAATTAGGACACCTGGAATACTTCTTTCCTGCCCTCCCCATCATTACATTTCCTTCCACCTTCTCTTAACATCCTGGTGGGGAAAGGACCATTTCCCCTCAGCTTCTCCCCACTACCCTGTCAGAGAAGGATTTCTCCTTCCCTCTTAATCTCATTTCACTCAAGATCCCTTGATCTACCCCTTTCCCCCATTACTAGTAATAATAGCAAGAAGGTGCTTCTTATCATACCAGAAATTGTATTCAACTCACCACCTAACAAATTACTTTGCACATAAGAGATGCTTAATAAAGGGCTGTTGAATGAAAGAATGAATAAATATCTAAGGGATATTTGTAAGTCATCTCTTCTTATATTAGAAATTTTCTGTATAAATAGCTTGAAACTAAGTGTTTTACACTAGAAAACAGGAAAAAATAGGTGACAACCATGGAGATGAAACTACCATAGGCAGATTTAAATGCACACACAAATACGCACACAAATACATGACATTTATATATTAAAAAAATTTTAATCAACACTCTTCTGTTTCTATACTGATAGCAACTACCACTGATTCCTCTTTCACATGATTCTCAGATCTTTCTCTTCTACATTTGAGTCCAGGCCCCAATCATCTCCTTTTTAGATTGCTATAATTGGTTCCCCTGTTTCCCACTTTTAGCCAGTCATTCTAATATGTATTTTCATCTTGTCAGTCTCCTGCCTGAAAATCTAAAATTTCCACAAATTCTACATGTAGTATCAAATCTAAACTCCTTTGCCTAGCAGTCGTGACTGTCCATCACTGGTCTCTTCGTTGCTTTTGAATTCATCTCTTACTATTTCTCAGTTTGGCCCCTTTGCTCTAGTAAAACCTATCTTTCACACTATAATCCCACACATAACTTACTTCTTCCTGCCTCTGTGTCTTTGTTCAGCCACCCCCACCTCCACTTTGGAAACTCTCTTCATCATTTCCAAACTGTGTTGCTTACTTCCTAAAAGGTGCAGCTCAGAACTCTCTTCTTCAAGGAATCCTACCTTGATTAATAACATCTTTTATATGCATGATGATATTTGGCTCTCAAAACAATCCCATGATGGAGGTGCCAAAGGTATTATTTTCATTTTACAAGTGAGGAAACTGAGGCTCAGAAAGTAACTTCCCCACAGTCTGACTGCTAATAAGCACCAGAGGACAGATTTGAACTAAATCCAGTTCTTCCTTATTCCACTTCCAGACCTCTATCCACTATTCTCTTCTTTTTTTCCTCCTATTTTCTCTCTCTCTCTCTCTCTCTCTCTCTCTCTCTCTCTCTCTCTCTCTCTCTCTCTCTCTCTCTCTCTCTCTCTCTCACTCTCTCTCTCTCCTTAACTTCACAAAAGCCCACATACTTTTACAGTGGATGGAAATCTACATCCTATCATCTCACATCCATTCTCTCTCTTTCATGGCTACCTCTTTATCCACTTCCTTCCTTCCTTGCATACTAATACCACTAGACTCCAAGCTCTTAGCCTATTTTAATAGATTCCTAACTGGTCTATCTCTCCAGCTCTACTCTATTCTTTCTTCAACCCATCCTTCATGTAGTTGCCAAAATAGTAACCCTGAGGTAGAGTTTTGTCCATGCCATTCCTGTGCTCAAAAGCATTCAATGGCTCCCTATTGCCTATAGAATAAAACACAAACCTCTCAGTATTTAAGGTTCTCTGTAGTCTATCTTCTATATACTTTATCTCATGTTACTCCATTTTATACCCTCTACTTTCTAGCCAGATTGGATAATTATGTATTCTAAAACTCAATATGTTTTTCTCTGCCTCTGTTCCCTGTGCTGAGAATGTACTTCCTACTGCCTAATTTAATTCTAAATTCCATTCTTCCTTGAAGGTATATTCACTGTGTCTTCTTCCCTGATCCCCCAGCTGGAAATTATTTTTGCTATATTAAAATTTTCTTATTGTACTTCAATTGGATATCTTCCCTCCATCCCCACTCACTCCCTATACTGTATTAAATTCAGGTAATATGTACAGGTTTTATCCTACCTTCAGCCAATACAATGTAGCTTCCTTGAAAGTAGGGATTTTTGTATCCTCAGTACTCAGCTCAGTGGCTTCCTTGTAGAATGGCACCTAATGGATGTTTCCTGAATGCAGGTATACCTGAGTGTTATAGTTCAGACCCATCATTTTACAGAGAAAGCAGTTGAGGTATAGAGAGATTAAGTGACTGACTCATCAGGGTCATACAGCTGGTTGAGAGGCTACTTTTAATCATTTGTAGATCATTTTATCAGAGCATATATTATTGCCCAATCGAGAATGGAAAGTTCCCTAAGAAAAAGGACTATTTCTTTTGTTCTCTGTACTCCACTGTTATTTTTCCTCTTCCTCTCCATAGTATTTCCACAGGGTTTCCTTCAGGAACTCAGTAAGTTCATCTTAATTCAACCAGTATTAAATTGGATGGGGAACGGTAGAAGAAACAACATGCTATAGAGATACCAACACTGACTAATCACTTCCTCTCCCCCTACCCAATTTTCACTGTGAAGAATTGTATTTACAAATACTTGCGGAATGAGTATTTGATAGTCCATTTTGCAAAGATGTTGCTACATGGTATATCTATTGTATTTAGAGAGAGTCAAAATATCCCTTGGTAACAACAGATCCTCAAGGAAGAAATACAAGAGTGTATTATAAGAAATAAAAGAATTACTAAATTCTCTGGAGAACCAAACCCGTGTGTCTTTACCTATCCCTGGAAGGAAGAGAACCACAGAGCAAGGCTTTGGGTCACTGAACCAGGGGTGGTCTAAAAATAATCCCAATCAAAAGATAAAGAAAGAGTTAGAGGTTCCAAAGGAAGAAATCTGATAAAATTAAAGTGTAATAGACACTTCAAACTGTGTGATCTGACCTAATAAGTTATTAATAGGGAACCATTACTCCTCATACATTTTTTATTAGGAAGGCATTGCCTTTTTGTCAAGATTAGTGGATTATAAAATATTTGTGCTACACAATATAAATGACCCTACCTATTAATAAGTCTCTAGAAAGATATGCTTAAATTGAATTACATTAAGAAGAGAAGTGCCAACAGAAAATTAGGCATAATTAATGGGAACACATAAATAAACCAGAGATGGAGGGAAAAGGACATTCTCCTCATTGATCATCTGGAGGATTAATTGCTGATATGGCTCTAATGACATACCAACTATTACTGTTTTCATAAGGGCGATTTCATAGAAGATGAAATTCATGTAGCTATGAATATGTATTGTAATTTATAGCTGGAAGATAATTGTGTTGATCACCTACCCCTAATTAGTGGGCATAATTCTGAAGAGCTAAAAGCTACAGCTTAAAACACAATATCAAACTAGGGCTCATTAAATTCTGTTTTGATGAAGCTAAGCAGTGACTTCACAATGATTCACATCTGAGCTGCTCCCTGTGAGCTTTTCGTGGGGCTGCCTAGGACAATCTTTGCTGAAAGTATCAGCATGGGCGGTATTGCTTTGTTATTTTCCATGGGCAAGAACCAGTGATCCACTTAGCGCGGCGATAACTTAGAAATACAGGAAATTATTTTTCACATCTCATTCACGTATTGGATAATGTGAATTGAGTTACACAGTGAATGAGCATCTTGGATCGTCTCCATTTCCCGATATCACAGCCAGGCTTCCAATGTGCCATTGCAGGACGGAAGTAAACACTTTAGATCCCATGTTTTCTAGTGCTCTGGAGCTTAAAGGATTAACCATTTATCAACAATTTAGATATTAATCTCTTCTGTTACTTTTGGGTGATTTCCTTTTGCTACAAGTAGACAGCATGATACTGTATATTGTCTTTTTTGCCCACAGTAAGCAATTCTCATTGAAAAAGAAATGTTCAACAACCAATTTAAAATAATTGCCAGAGTAAAACAAATAAGACTAATCAGGGTTTGTGCTTGCTAGCCCAAATTATCTACACAGAGGGGGAAAGAGATAGATAAAAGTAATGTTAGAGGGCCAGAGAAAACACACTTAAGACAAGCTAGAGCACAAGGAAGTGAGCTCAAATTTTATTTGTCCCTACTGCGACTAGGTACTGTAGAAGCCTGCATATCATGTGGGGAGTTATTATATGCCATATGTGCAGTGACAGGGAGAGACATCAGGGCCTGCTTCACATACAGCAACACCCTTGATTAGCTATTTGTGTTGGGGACACTAATAGCGACTGACCTTCATCTTTCTCTAACAAGTTTTTTTAGGCATGATGTATTTTCCATAATCATTTGAAAAGGGTTGCCAAATAGAAACAGAATTATTTAAATGGGTAATTGCTAGAACTACAGGGCTTCAGATTGAGCAAAGCTCATTTTAATCACTTATAAACTGTTCTCCTTCCCTTATCCATCTGAATGGTGGAATTTCAGACCTGGGAGGGACCTTGTACTACTGCAGAAGTCTGTTCTTCACATAGGAAGTCATTAAATGACCTATATGTGGTGACTTGGACGGATATCAGGGCTTACATGAATTGGCAAGTGAAAATTTATCCTAAGCTCTGGTAATTCAACTGTAAAAATGGAACTATTTCTGCCCTCAAGGAACTTGCATTCCAATGAGGAGAAAAAAATACATACACATCTAAAGGCTGGGTCTGATTGAATAAATCAATCCAATCACTCCACCAACTTTACATAATTGTCAAGATTCTCAGTCTTGATGTCTTAACCAGGTGAGGATTCTTCATTATTGAATTACCCAATCATAGATTTTAGACTAGATTTGGAAAACAAATGATCAGTTGGAGTGACATTGCACATGAAATATGTTCAGATCATCTAAGGAAACTTGGTCACAGCCTATGGATAATTTACAAATTTTCAAGCCATTTTGGGTCTGAAGCAATCTGGTGCCTGGAAAGATGAGAAAGAGAGAAGCTTGGGGCTTAATCCAGACAAAGAACCTTGGGGTCTTGGGGGAGGTGGGGGAGGGAAGCAATAGATCCCTGGTCTTGGCATTGGGTTCTTCTCTTCACTCTTGGCCAGAGAAAGACTTTTTGAACTTTGATGGGTCTAGAGGGTTCCCAGTATTCTAGCATCATCCCCAAAGCACTATTAGCCAGTGGCCATGACCATGTTGGGATCAAAGGACAGACTGGACACAATGAAGGAAGACAGATTGAAGGCTCTGCAATGAGCCCAGCAGCCAAGCTATATGGTGCCTAAGGGGAACATCTTGGGTCCTTTATCCTAATGACTTCTGGGAGTTGATTTAAAGCTTTGCCACCTGTGCTTTCTAAGCTTGAGAATACTTTCTCCTGGATTCTGTATGTATTAGTGGAAAAGTACATCAAAGACTTTTGGGTGGATTTTTTTTTGTGCCTACTCTTCTTACTTAGTAAATATCTCTTGCTAAAAGTTAATTAAGTCTGTATGACTAAATTATATCAACTTATAACCATAGTGGGATGTACCATTGTGGGAACTTATGAGCTATATGGTACTAGAAAATACATATACCCTCCCCCTCTCCTCAGAGTTAACCCTAGAGCCCTGAGGGGAAACTTATCCAGCCTTGCTCTGGGAACCTGACATGACAGTGTATTATATTTGGGATAAAGATTCTCAGAGCTTAGATTTACTACCCAGAGATAAATAAATACCAATAGACCAAAACAAAGCAACTTTTTTCGAGGGGGGAGCATCACAACAAACCATACCATTTCATAGAAACAGCAAAGAGGTGAAGTGATTCCCCAAGGTCACTACAATTAGTGATCTGGAAGAGGGGCAGGAAATGAAACTGAAATATTAAGATCATCCTGAAATTCAGTGGCAGAGTATTTTAAAAAATCTTTCCTAAGGTGTAAGGAATATTGGAAAGATGGGAAAATTATGAATCTGCTGCAATATGCCAACTACCGCTGACTTCCTATGTATTTTCACATAAAATTCTTTAAGTTAATGCAGGGATAACCTTAGGAAACAATTGAATTTGACACATCTTGTTAACAAGTTATTGCATTTTTTTTTATCACCGTGCTTACTGAGGGCTCAGATGATTTCCTTTTTGTCTTGATTCCCATTATCTACTATAGTGCTTTGCAAAGAGCGAGGCCTTAATAAATATATATAAAATGATCTGAGTGGCTAATTAATAATTTCTTTTATTTTTCTGTTTTGCATTCAACAGGTTGAGGTGTCCTTTCAATATTTTATTCAGGACTAAATTTAGTTTAAACAATACCTTAACCAAAGCAGAAAAGACACAAATACAAGCAAACTAACAATGACCTTAAACACAGTCTTCCCCAGTATTTCTTGAATTTTCCTTTTAGGTTTGAAATACCTCTCAGGCAATGCAGTTGAAAAGTCTCCTTGCATTTTTTAATAAAATATCAGTGATGATTTTGTGCCCTTCTCTCCATTGGCAAGGGTATGGGAACAAAGAGGGTCCATTCATTAAAAATAATCCACCCAAAACCAAACACCCTATAATTCTTCCCCAAACCCAAGTTTCTGTGTCCTTATACCGCCAATATATTCAGTGAATTTTAATTAGAAATTGAAGAACATAAGAAGATCTTTGAAATTAATGAGTCTAAGAATTTTTCATCATCCTCATTATAGTCATAATCAAGGAAGGAGGGGGAAGAGAATGAAGCATTTATAAATACCTACTATGTGCTAGGTGCTGCTTTCAAAATATTATCTCATTTGATCCTAACAATAACCTTGAAAGGTAGATGTTATTATAATCCCCATTTAACAGTTGAAGAAACTGAGAATAGAGGTTAAGTGACTTGCCCAGGGTCACACAACTAGGAAGTATCTGAGGTTAGATTCAGCACTCTGTCCACCAGGCCACTTTGCTGCCAAAATAAGGAAGACACTTCAGAAATACACCAAAAAAAAAGAAGTGGGTAAGAGAAGACTGCTTCTAGCCCTTGGTATCTGCAATGCACTCAAATATTCCAAGGTTAAAGCAGTTATATTTCAGGCATTTTGAGCTTATAAAATAAACAATCCACCCACAGACAGTGCCTGAAATATATTTTTCTGCCCAACTTCTAATGCCAACCTATAATACAGTGCATTTGCCCCAGCTATGTGCTTCAGTGGTTATAGGAACATAGAATTTCAGACCAAAAAGTCAACATAGAGATCATCTAGTCCATGCCCCTAATTTGGCATATATAGAATCTAATGCTCAGAAATGTCAGGTGACTTTCCCAAGGTCACAAGGGTAATTAGCAGCAAAATCCAAGGTTCCAGGCTCCAATTTCAGGGTCTTTTTTGCACACCTCTTCAGTTGCAGTATTCACCCATTGAGATGACCTTACCTGTCTCTTTCTCCTTCTCCCTCCAAGGGATACCTCTTTATACAGGTGCATGCAAAAAGCCCATATCAGATAGCCATATCTATCATGGGATTTTGTGCTAAACTTTGTACTGAAGTTCCAAAATGCTAACGTCTAGGGAAATACTTCTTCCTAGAAGTGGCCATTCCCTCATCTTAACTGTTCTCCAAAATGCCATACAGGGAGTGGAGGGGGTTGGGGGTAGGAGCACGCATTTATTAAGCACCTACTATTTGCCAGGCACTGTGCTAAACATTTTACAAATATTATCTCATTTTGTTTATTATTCAGTATTATTATTTACGTGGTATTAATCAGTATTCATTTTAGCATGACTTAGCATAGTATCCCTATATTCTTTTTATTTAAACCCAAGGAGATAAGTTGAAGATGTCACAGAGAATGGGCTGCCCATCACCTGGAACAATTGTATCTGCAGTGACACTGTCCTCTCCACTATTCTTATAGTTCCCATTCAACTCAATTTGACCTAGGTAGTTGGATTTCCAGTTATGCCACCACATTCAGAGACATACACCCATGTCTTTTACTTCCTCTCAGAAGAGTCTAAAGGTCTGAAGTAGAGTACTAGAAACCTCTGAAACTATTTTCTCTTTTTTCCCATCTACTCCATGGCATGTATGTGTCTGTGTATGTATGTATGAGTATGAATACACATTTATGTGTGTATATGTGAGTGTGTATATAAATATATATACATATATGTGTGTGTGTGTGTGTGTGTGTGTGTGTGTGTGTGTGTGTATTTCCCCTAGCAAACCTCAGATACTTCTATTTTGTTTTTTTACCCCAGAGTATCCAGTATGTTATGCTAGCTCTCCTAATAAAATACACAGAGCAGCCTAAGGTTATTTTTTTCCAAAATGAATATGAAACTTACTTTAATATTTTGTATATCCAGAGATTCCAATAGAACCAAATTTTTAACTTTCACTAGAGGTAGAAGGGAGAGTAGGGAAGATGGGTGATGTGACCACAGGCAGATATCTTTTGATTCACATCAGTTGAAATGAAAGGCAAAAATTTGGAATTATTTAAATAAACTGGTTAAAATGTTCATTTTTTTGATCTAGTGATTCAATTTCTAGGCATATACCACCTATGACCAAGACAGTCATTGACAAAAATAAATATTCCATGTACACCAAATGCTTGTAGCAGCACCTTTTCTGAAAGCAAAGAACTGGAAACAATACAGGTACCCATCAATTTGGGATTGGCTAAAGAATTTGCAGCAGACAAATTTAATATAACATTTCTGTATTAAATAATAGGTGGCACAGTGGATAGAGTAGAGGGCCTGGGATCAGGAAGACTTGATTTCAAATCTGGCCTCAGGTACTTATTAGTTGTATGATCTAGGGCAAGTCGCTTAATCTATCAGTCTCAATTTCCTCAACTCTAAAATGGGGGTAATAATCGTATCTACCTCACGGGATTGTTGTGAGGATAATGAGACGATACTTGTAAAGCACAATGCTTGGCAGTGTAATAGGTTCACTAAATGTGAAATAAATGCTTGTTCTCATCCTCATTCCCTGTAAGAAGCGAAAATGGTGAATGTAGAAAACCATTTACATGGAGATTTACATGAACAAAGCAAACATGAACAAAGTGAAGTCAAGAGATCCATGAAAACAGTAAACAGGACTACATGAAGGTGAATTGAAAGAACAAATGGGAGGATGAGGGAGGGATTGCTGGAGAGGGGATAGGTTAAGTAATATGAGGGCAAAGTAGCAGGTAGCAGTAAAGTAGATGAAGTAGAAGAGATTGGAAAAAATAAATATCCACAAATATAAAAACAAAATTAGGAGTAGAATCTCTTAGGGAAAGCATATGTGTGTGTATGTATATATATATATGTATATGTGTATATATATATACACCTGTATGTATATATCAATACCTATATATATCTGTATGTATATATCAATACCTATATATACCTGTATGTATATATCAATACATACATACATACATACATACATATATATATATATATATATATATATATATATATATATATATATATATATATATATGTATATCCATGCTCAATTGTAGCCTTGGGGTAGCAGGGAGTGGGGGGGGGAAGGAAGGGGGAAAAAGCAAAGTAAAAAGTGTACAGCAGAGAACAAAAGAAAACCTACAAGGAAGCAAAGAAAACATGGACAGCTTTTAACATAACTTACAGTATTTAATATATAGACTTTCCTGAAATAATAAGTTATTGCTATATATTCTGAATCCTCTCCTATGTTCTGCAGTGCACATGGCATTTTTTCTTTTTTCTTTTATATTTAAATTTATAATGTTTTTTTCTTTTCTTGTTATGTATTTAAGTTTTTAAGTATTTGTTTTAGAAAAAAAGAAATAGCTAACATTTACATAGTGCTGTTGATTTTCTTTTGCTTTTCCACATGCATTTTCTGGCTATTTGTAGCAGTTAGGGGGCATATTGGATAGAGTGCTTAATATGAAGTCAAGAAGATTTTTATTCAAATCTTGCCTTAGACACTTACCATCTACATGACTGGGAAAATCACTTAACCTTTGTTGCAGTTTCCTCATCTATAAAATAGGGCTCATATTACCATCTAAGGCCTGGAGTTGTTGTGCTGATAAAAAAACATAATATGTTTAAAGAGCTTTACAAACTTCAAAGCACTTTAAAGTGCTAGCTAACATCGTCATCATCATCATCATTATCATGTCTACAAATTTGATTCCTACTTATAACTTGGTTATATTTTATAACTACATTTCTGTGGGAAAATGGGCTCTCAGCTCTGCCCAAAACTACTTAGGGTACACAATTCTTTCAAAGATAAGAGGGGTGGAGGAAAATCAATCTTTATTATGTGTTGCCTTTAAATAATGTTTTAGGAGCAAAGGGATGGTGAAAATAAATTGAGATATTTGGTGATGGGGCAGAGGAGGCAAAAGGGGGGGCTTGTCTTACTATTTTTCCTTATTTTTTCTATGGAAATTAAGAAAGCAAATGAGGCCTTCCAAACTTCTCTGAATGTGGTGAACAAGTTTTGAAGCTAGAATTCAAGGCTCACTTCTGTCTCCTAAGACTGCTAATGTAACCACCATCTTACACGGCTTCCCTTCATGAAGGCCTTTGCTTTAACCAGCCATTAATTACTATTCTTTTTTTCTTTTACTTTTCATGAGCCTCTGTTTTGTGTCTTCAACTGGACTGTTTCTTTACATCTTAAAGATTACAATAAAACTCTAAGGCACCAATCAAAGAAACCCAGAGGTAGTGTAGTTAGAAAAGTTAGAGGGATCCATTGTAGTACAGCAGGACCTTAGAAGTATGTGTCTCTGTGGTCTTTTTTATGACATCTGTTATACAGTGGCTATACACCTGCCAGGTGTCCAGTAAATATTTGTTGAATGAATAAATTAATGAATTGGTCCAAATGGAGTTGAGGGGATGCTTTTGCCATGTAGATGATGTATTTGAGATGCCATATATAGCAAAATAAAGATTAGGGAATTGAATTGCTGATAATTGAGGTCTCCCAAGACTTTTATCTGATAGATAGCTTGCTTTGTATGTATTTGTTTGCATGCTGCCCCTAACATTAGATCATAAAGTCTTGGAGAAGACAGTTTTTTGCCTCTTTTTGTATTCCCAGCACTTAGCACAGTGCCTGACACATAATATTCACTTAATAAATGTTTATCAATTGATTGATTCATTGAGACAATAGGAAATTAGGAGTTTTTGGGGGGTGGGATTACATGGATAATTAACCTATTTTCTCTCTACACTTTTTTTTGTGCAATAGCCTCAGAGTGGGTCTTTTCTCATTTTTTTTAATGAATGAGAATATAAACAGGGAAGAGTTGAGAGTTGGCGAATATGTATCATTTTTAATGAGTAGAATTTGAACATTCATGCCACACCATACAGTATTCCTTAGTTGTGTTTAGTTGATGTTTGAAAGCACATAATATGCAGAAGCAGTAAATTAAATATCTTAAATCACTCATTCATGAAGTTCAATCGTTCATTCATTCTCTGAATAATGAATGTGGCCTTCCAGTTGAGATTTGTACCATTTTTTGGTGTTTTGGTGGCTTTTGTAAATAGAATTCGTAGAGGATGGATTATCATTAGTTGATTCCTGAAGTTTCTTCCAACTCTAGGCATATAATTTATAAGCACAAATTTATTAAATACATACTACATTCAGTATACTGTGTTGGATACTATAAGTTATATGTGGTCAAATAAGACATGATTAACCTCAACCACATCTCTATAAGATTTGGAATAGGAACCTTAAAACTGCACTAAGTAATAACAAATAATAACAAATGTGTCTATTGCTTCCCTTTCTACTCAACATACACATTCTGTTCTGTTTAACAGAACAGAATCCTAAGCCATTGTACATTGGAAATGACTTCATGTTTGATGAAAATATCCCCACAGGGTTTTACCACCATTCACACAACACACTTGGTATTATAAAATTGATTTTATGCATTCTTTTCCTTTTGATTTGAATTTAATCCCACAAAGTATCTTTTTACGAAAATTACCAACTCGATCCTTAGAAATTTAGGATGCCAATTATTGAACCTCTGAGATTACCATTACTAAATGGGAAACTTTTTTAATAGGAAAAGAAAAAAAATAAAGTGACTGCTATATTTCCAGCTTTGCCTGACTATAAATGGCAAGGAAACATTACTAACTAGTCACTAATTGCTAAGGTATTACAATATTCTGATTCTTCTCAACCAAACCCATGCACATATCTGCACTTCTAACTCAGAAACCTTTGCTTGAAAATAATTCTCTTTTATACATGTGAGAACAATAAAGCAAAGAGGGGAGGGGGAAGGTAAGTGAAAGAATGTGTATGGTGGTGATGTGAGGATAACAGTAAGACATTCTTCAATTCATCGAGTTCTCCCTAAGCACTGTATGTAACAAAGCTCAGCTACCAGCTCATCCCTAACTCCTTTAGAAACCATACCTAAATGGCAGCTAGATGGGGAAGTGGGTAGAGCATGGTCAGGAGGATCTGAGTTCAAATTTGGCCTCAGTCATTTACTAGCTGTGTGACCCTGGGCAAGTTGCTTAGCCCTGTTTGCCTCAGTTTCCTCATGTGTAAAATGAGTTGGAGAAGGAAATGGCAACCCACTCCAGGATCTTTACCAAGAAAACCCTAAATGAGGTCACAGAGTTAGACATGACTGAACAACAGCAAACAACTTGTATGATTTTGAGCTAGTTGTGTAACCTCCCTGGGTCTCAGATTTCTTATCTCTGAAACAAAGGGGATGCACGAGACAGTTTCTAATAATTCTTGTAGCCTGCGATGAATGAATCTATGAATTAATCTGCCTGAGTTAGTTTTGTTAGAGAGACCCAAGGAAACTATTATTACCCCAGTAATACTGACTACTGTTAGAGGTGTGAGAGATTAGGATTCCCAGTCTCAGGACTCCCATTTAAGCTAGCTACCACACTAACTTTGTTTCTGGGCAGAAGCACATTGCTCCTCTCCCCGTCTCCATATGCTCTTCTGGTGTGACAATGACAGACCCCATTCACTATAGTTATTAGTTTGACGTTAACTTCCATTGTCTTGTATTTACTTTCAGACCCCTGAGAGTTTCCTTCTGTGAATAATTAAGTTTTGTTTTGTTTTTTACATGCACACATATAGTATAAAGTCACTTTATATTTATATTTTTATGGAAAATGAATGAAGTATGTCACGTGCAGCCAAACCAACCAACCATCCCAACCAAAGAAAAAAAGAATTGACCCTTTTAGACAACCAGACACAGGATCTGAACATTTTTCTAAAGAGTGACCTTTCTTTAAATCTCTAAGTATTCTCTATAGAGATACATTTCCTTGGCAAAGCATACCTAAAGGTCTGTATGGTCTTGTGGATAGAGGGCTAGTCTTGAAGACAAAAACAGCTGGGTTCAGATCTCAGTAACTCCTAGCTGTGACTGTGGGAAACTCAACTTTTCTGAGCTTTGGTTTCTTCAATTGTAAAAACAGGAAGATAATATTTGTTGTAAGGGCTTCATAACATTGATATGAGGATCAAATAAGGCAATGTGTTGAAGAACTTTGTAAATCTAGAATTAAAGGACTGTATTGTAAATGTTATATTTTTTTCTAAATATAGAATTTTGTAAATGTAGAATTAAAAGGATGTATTGCAACCATGGGGTAGCTAGGTGGTATAGTAGGCAGAGTGCCAGACCTGGAGTCATAAGATTCCTCTTCATGAGTTCAGATTTGGCTTTAGACACTTATTAGCTGTGTGACCCTGGGGAAGTCACTTAACCCTTTTTGCCTCAGTTCTTCATCTGCAAAATGAACTGAAGAAGGAAATGGCAAACCATTCCAGTATCTTTGCCAAGAATACCCCAGATGAGGTCACAAAGAGTCGGACGCGACTGAAAAATGACTGAACGTCATTACAAACATAGGCAAGTTACTTATCCTCGCTGTTCTCAAAGACTATAATTTGTAGCTGTTGAATTGCATCAGTGGAGGGATTTTCAGTGGTGTGAGTAATTTCCTGATAGCTTAAAACTTCATTTAGATTTCAGGGACACTCTTTATTCCACGTGTTCATATCTAGTTAGACAAAAGTTTTAGAGGTTTCTTTGCTTTTTACTATTAAATCCATCCTACCCAGCATTCACAACATGGTTTTATGAAATAATCATTTAAATACATATTTCATTACTTATCAGGAAAGATTCAATTTGTGTACACTATGCATCTTCATACCAAAAGAAGTAGAAAATTCAAAATTGATTTTTCATTGAATATCTGTAATTTAGCTTGCCAATCATATTTTTAACTGCCTCATGCAGGACTTGGCTTGCAGAGTGACACATGTCTTTTTTGGGGGGGTGGGGGGTGGGGTGAGGTCTGCCTTTTTATCTGTCTTCACTTAAAGTCTCATTTTTTTAAATATACCTCCTCAACTCAGTGTTTGCATTGTCTACTTTAAACACATCCTGCCAGTTAAAAAAAAATAGAAGATGGTTTAGAAATGAAATAGTTCTTCTGAGTTGATAAATACAGCTGGCCTGCCTTAGTGCCATGGTGGATTATATGCCAGTTTCCCCATATGTTTTGTATTACAGGCCAGCATACTAACACCAGACCACCTCACAGTTGGAATCATGAGGGTCACTGAACATTGAGCTTTTTCCGCAGTGTTTGACAATTGCAGAAACACCAGCGATAAATATTAAATAATAACTTTGTGCCAAACCACTGTGAAAATGAAGTGAGCGTTCAACAGCTCTCGTAATTTCTCCTTTTATACCTGCTGCGTGGTGGTCTAGTGACTGCACACTGAGCAGCAGAATAAAATAACAGGGACAAAGGTTCAAGGCCTCTCACAGAGTTATTTTTACACTGATTGCAAGGTACACCTGCGCTGCTTTATTTAGGTTTGTGCATTTCTTTGTTTCTGCATTTATATTTAGTGGACTGAAAAGGGGGAGAAAACATTTTAAAAGCATCTATCAATACACACAACTCTTTCTGGGAAAGTGTTGTGAGTTTTTTTCTTCCTATTGCCAGGAATCAGTGTGTATAAGCATGTCAATTTCTTTACGTCTAATAGATTACTGTTGAACTCTCATACAAGTAATCAAAAGACTTCTGTCATATTTGAGTAAGAAATAGTACCCCTGGAAGTGTGGTTTTTCCAGATACGTGAACATAAGAAAGTAAGTTCAATATTTATAAAGCACGTTTTTATTATGAAAACACTACATAATTGCCTCAAAATACTAGGAAAATTCGAAAAATTTCTGAGAGTTAATCCGTATTGGTCACTATTAATGTACTTTCTCAAATCTATAGTGCCACTCTCTCTCTCTCTCTCCCTCTCTCTCTCCTCTACATATCTATCTATCTGTCCATCTTCTGTGTATCTATCTATCTATCTATCTATCTATCTATCTATCTATCTATCTCTAATACCTTACCTTTGTAATGGATAATTTCAATTTTCTGTTTTTACTTAAGGTTTTCTTTTGGCCATTTATGGAATACATTCTTTACTTAAATTGTGTCCACTGCCCTCTAGTGGACATTATAAAAAGTTTGGCATTCTCTTTTTATTTTTACTAAAATTAAATTTCCTTTCTGTGAATTTCAGACATTAGATAGAAAGAATAGCAGTACATTCTTTTAAAGAAAGATAATTTCTAAAGGACAGCTAACATTTAATTTGATTTTGCTTAGAACCCATTTAAAAGCACTTTTTAGTGGAAAGATAATTGTTTTATAATCAAGGGACCTGAGTTCAAATTCTGGCTCTGCTACTTACTACCCGTATTACTTAATTTTCATGTATAAATCTATCTAGAGGTCAGTTTTCTAATCTTTAAAATTAAGGAGTATCGGAAGAGCCAAAACAGAGAAAGAAAATTACAGACCGATTTCTCTAAGGAATATAGGGGCAAAAAATTTAAATAAAATATTAAGAAAAAGATTACAACAACTTATCATGAGAATAACACACTTTGATCAGGTAGGATTTGTGCCAAGAATGCAGATTTGGTTAAATACTAGGAAAACTATCAGCATAATTGATCATATCAACAACAAAACTAACAGAAACTATATAATTATCTCAATAGATTCAGAAAAAAAGCTTTTGACAAAATACAACACTCATTCCTAATGAAAGTACTGGAGAGTATAGAAATAAATGGAGCCTTCCCTAAAATGATAAATAGCATCTACCTAAAACCATCAGCAAACATTATATCTAAAGGAAATAAGCTAGATGCCTTTACAACAGGATGGGGGGGGTGGTGAAACAAGGATGTCCATTATCACCACAGTTATACAATATCGTAGCAGAAATGTTAGCTTGAGCAATAAGAGAAGAAAAAGAAATTGAAGGAATTACAATAGGCAAAGAAGAAACTAAGTTATCACTCTTCGCAGATGATATGATGTTATACTTAGAGAATCCTGGAGAATCAAGTAAAACACTACTTGAAATAATAAACAACTTTAGCAAAGTTGCAGGATATAAAATAAATCCACATAAATCATCTGCATTTCTATATATTACTAACAAAGCCCAACTGCAAGAGATAGAAAGAGAAATTCCATTTAAAGTTACTGTAGACATTATAAAATATTTGGGAGTCTACCTGCCGAAACAAACCCAGGGACTATTACGAACAATTTAAAAATACTCTTTACACAAATGAAGTCAAATCCAAATAATTGGAAAAACATCAGTTGCTCATGGGCAGGTGTATTAACAACCCAGCTAACAGCTTCTGTGGGGGCGTAAGATGCACCCACAGCTAGCACCCAGGAGGCTGCCGGGACCCAGGAGGCTGCCAGGACCCAGCAGGCTGCCGGGACCCAGGAGGCTGCCGGGACCCAGGACACTGCTGGGACCCAGGATGCTGCCGGGACCCAGGATGCTGCCGGGATGCCGGGAAAGCCCAGGTTCTTTTTATCTGCTTAAACAAGGAAAGCATGGTGAAGGGGTTGACCAGCTTACTTTAATCCAGCATTCAGTTAGCATACAGACAACATTCAATTAGTTCAGGGGAAAACACCAGCATTCAGTTAGCATTCAGTTAGTCCAGGGCAGCAAAGAGATAAGCATCAAGAGATATACCAAATACAGATTCATTCACGTACTTCAGGGGAAAAAGTCAGCACCCTGAGGTTCAAAACATTCTTTTAGTTTGGGGGAAAACAAACCAGCACCCTGAACCTCAAAACCAAAATACAAACAAATTATAAATATCAACAGACAGACCCAATACAATTCATAGTTACCAAAATCTGGGCTCAGCCCGAGAGCAAGGGCTGGCCCAGAGTCACGCTCCCCATTGCTCCCACACCAACTGGAAAAGGAAAGAGAGCTCTTCAAGCTGTCCTCTCCCCTCTTATAGAGTTTTTGACATCATCAAGTGCCGCCTGAATGACCAGAGCCAATTGGTTCTTGAGCTGGCTCCTCCCCCTAGCGTAGACCAGGTTAGACTTCCTGCCCCAGAAGAGCAAGCCACAGCGTCCAGAGATGCAATGAGGTAAGCTGAGTCACTCAAAGAAAACAAAGGCCATTCCGGTTACAGTAGGCCAAGCTAATATAATAAAAATGACAATTCTAACTAAATTAATTTACTTATTCAATACCATACCAATCAAACTACCAAAATATTTTATAGAGCTAGAAAAAATAACAACAAATTTCATCTAGAAGACAAAAGGCCCAGAATATCAAGGGAATTAATGAAAAGAAATGCTGGGGAAGGTGGACTAGCCATACCAGATGTTAAATGGTATTATAAAGCAGCAATCACCAAAATCACTTGGCACTGGCTAAGAAATAGAGGGGTAGATCAGTGGAATAGGTTAGATACACAAGGCATAGTAGTCAATGATCATAGCAATCTACCGTTTGATAAATCCAAAGACTCCAGCTTCTGGGATAAGAACTCACTGTTTAACAAAAACTGCTGAGAAAACTGGAAAACAATATGGCAGAAAATTGGCGCAGACGAACATCTGACACTGTATACCAGAATTAAGTCCAAATGGGTACATGATCTTGTTGTAAAGGCTGAAATTAGAGGAATAAAGAGTAGTTTACCTGTCAGATTCATAGGGAGTGGAGGAATTTATGACCAGACAAATGATAGCGAACATTATGAAATGTAAAGTGGATAATTTTGATTACATTAAATTGAAAAGTCTTTGCACACACAAAGCCAATGCAACCAAGATTAGGAGAGAAGCAGAAAACTGGGAAAGAATTTTTACAATTTTTACAACAGTTTTTACAAAATTTTACTAGTGTCTCTGATAAAGGCCTCATTTCTAAAATATGTAGAGAACTGAGTCAAATTTACAAGAATACAAGTCATTTCCCAATTGATAAATGGTCAAAGGATATAAACAGGCAGTTTTCAGAGGAAAAAATTAAAGCTATCTATAGTCATATGAAAAAAAATGCTCTAAATCATTATTAATTAGAGAGATGCAAGTCAAAACAACTCTGAGGTGCCACATCACACCTATCAGATTGGCTAACATGACAAAACAGGGAAATGATAAATGTTGGAGAAGATGTGGGAAACTTGGAACACTAATTCATTGTTGGTGGAGCTGTGAGCTGATCCAACCATTCTGGAGAGCAATTTGGAACTATGCCCAAAGGGCTATAAAATGTGCATACCTTTTGACCCAGCAATACCACTTCTAGGGCTATATCCCAAAAAAATCATAAAAATGAGAAAAGGATCCACGTGTACAAAAATATTTATAGCAGCTCTTTTTGTGGTGGCCACAAACTGGAAAGTGAGAGGCTGCCCATCAATTGGGGAATGACTGAACAAGTTGTGGTATATGAACGTAATGGAATACTATTGTGTTATAAGAAATGATGAGCAGGTGGACTTCAGGAAAACTTGGAAAGACTATATGAATTGATGCTGAGCAAGGTGAGCAGAACCAGGAGAACAATGTACACAGTTACAGCCACGTTGTGAGATGACTGACTTTGATAGACTTAGCTCTTCTCAGCAATGCAAGGATCTAAAACTTTTCCAAAGGACTCATGATGGAAAATGCCATTCATGTCCAGAGAACAAACTATGGAGTCAGAACGCAGAGTGAAGCAGACTCTTTTCTCTTTTGTTTTGTTTTGTTTTGTTTTGTTTTCTTTCTCATGGTTTTTCCCATTCATTATAATTCTCTTATGCAACATGACTAATGTGAAAATGTGTTTAATAGGAATGTATTTGTAAAGCACATATTGGATTGTATGCTGCCTTGGGGAGGGAAGGGAGAAGGAGTGAGAGAAAATTTAAAACTTATGGAAGTGAATGTTGAAAACTGGAAATAAATTAAATATTAAAAAAGAAAGAAAAAAATTAAGGAGTACTCCTAGGTCTCTAAGGGTCATATAATTTAATGCATATACAGCAGATGTGTCTGCAGCACCAGTCAGATTTCTCTTTTCACTCAGAAAACTTGAATAGGTTGGGCATTGGGGCAGCCTAGCACAGGAGCACATCCAATTTGGATCTGTCTGGAGTACTTAAGGATGATTATTTGCGCTAGAAGAATTCTGGTCTCCATATACTAGCTACAGCCCTATTGCCTCTTCAAATACTTTCATTGACACATTGTGTGTGTGTGTGTGTGTGTGTGTGTGTGTGTTTTTCCTTACTTGGGTTGTCCCCAGGGTGGGGGCCTCAGAATAGAAGCTCAAGATGCACTTTCACATAACTGACTTCCAGAATAACATTGCTAAGGATGAAGGTCACCAGCACAGTTGTTTTGAAGGAGTCCATATCCAGATGGAAAGATATACAGAGCATGTGAAAGCCACTGTACCAAGTAGTAGGAAAACATATATATATATATATACACACACATATATATGTATGTATATATACATATATGTATATATGTATGTATGTGTGTATATACATATATACACATATATAATATGTATGCATATTATATATATATTATTATATATATATACACACACACACATAAATGAGGAAACAAAGCATTGACTACTCTCAAAGAGCTTACTTTCTAATGGGAAAAGAACCCCTAGAAAGGAATATTAGAATCTGGAGTGGTGCAGAAGCATGACGAAAAGATAGCAGAAAGGGACACGATTGCCTGATTTCTGGTTTTGTTGTTCTACTGTTTAGTTGTTTCAGTCATGCCTGACTCCTTGTGATCCCATTTGGGGTTTTTTTGGCTAAAATACTGGAGTGGTTTGTCATTTCCTTCTCTAGCTCACCTTACAGATGAGAAAACCAAGGCAAATAGCGAGTTGCCCATGGTCACATAGCCAGTAAGTGTCTAGGCCAGATTTGAACTCAGGTCTTCCTGACTCCAGGCCTGGTGTTCTATCCATAGCACCACCTTGCTGTCCTCGACTTCTGGCTAGGTAAGGTAAAAGACTCCCCTCTGATTCAGAGAGGAAGAGCCACAGATAGAGTCCTAGTGTACAATGCAGTGGAAGTGGTTGGAGAGTGAGGTCATGGTTGGGAGACTGCTGGATGTTTACATGGGGCCAGTACTTCCAATCCTTTAGACATTTTGCTTAGGCAGCAAGATAGACTTATTGACAAAGCCAGTATAATAGTGACCTTCACCTCCAGCACTGTTACAAATCAATCAATCAATCATGAAAGATTTATTAAGCATTTACTCAGTGTCAGACACTGTGCTTGGTGTGGAAGATAAAAGACAAGAGTGAAACAGTCCCTACTGCCCCTTCCCATAAAGAACTTGAAGCTTGGCCAGGGAAGATAATATGTACATAAGTATGTGACATACATGTTCTGGCCCTCTTTCTCAGACTGAAGCTGGTTGCATCTTCCTTCAGGATTTGTTCATTTCCCACTAGTTGAACTGATTTTGCTCTTCTTTGGACTTTCCCATCATACGATCATGCACAATGAATCTCATCACTGGGAAATTTTATCATTCTGCAATATTGAAACAACCTTGGTGCTCACATCTCATCAGTACCCTCCGACCATCTGATTAGACTCTCTGATTGGGGAATGGGGCCATGAGTTTCAAAACCTCCACGATAGATTTCTCCATCAGCCCTTTGGTACCTTCATTCCCTTTCCTCCCTCCCCACCTCCTTTAGCTTCCTTTTCCTTTTGTGTGCTGTCCTTCCTAATTAGATTGCAGGCTCTTTGAGCACAGGCACAGTCCATATTTCTTTTTATTTGTATTTATATCCCCTGTGCTTAGCACAGTGCCTGGTACATAGTAGGTGCTTAATAAATGTTTAGGTTTCAGGGTACCCTGAGGAATTTGTGAGTATCTCTTTATTGACATAAGCTCAAGTCTTCACTGTCTGGGTTTCCTCCATTATTAGGAGCTGTCACTAGCAACCTAATTCCATTTAACATCTGGTGGTTTATAAACAGAGATGTTTACTTCAAAGATGAGAAGGAAAACAGTAAAAATATTTTCTCTAATACCTCAGAAACTCTCCCCTATGCTGGCTCAATCTTTTGGGGAATAGGCTTAAAACTGAGCTCAGTTCCTTCATAGAATCGGTCCCACCAACTTCATTTCTAATTGTAGCATTACTGCTGAATGAATTCTTCTGCCAGGCTATGGTCTTGAAGGTCATTCTGGAAGACTGCTCATTGTATCTCAGGCAATCATTGCTGGGATGGATGAAATACACAGCCTAGATTTTTACTCCCAGAGTATGGTGGTTTGCTTTCCTGACCTTTTCTTTTTAAAAAATCTGTCTAGTATTTCATTTTCCCCAATTACATGTAAAAACAACTTTAACATTCATTTTTAAAATTTTGAGTTCCAAATTGTCTCCCTCCCTCCCCCATCCCCCTTAATTGAGAAGGCAAGCAAATTGGTATACATTATACATTTGAAGTAATGCAAAACTTATTTCCATATTAGTCATATTGTAAAAGAAAACATAGCCCTCCCTCAAAAAAACCCTCAAGAAAAATAAAGTTAAAGTATATTTCCATCTGTGTTGTGACACCATCAGTTCTTTCTCTGGGGATGGATAGCATTTTACATCATAAGTCCTTCAGAGTTGTCTTGGATCACTGTATTGTTGAGAATATTTAAGTCATTCACAGCCAATCATTCTACAACATTGCTGCTACTGTGTACAATGTTTCCCTGGCTCTACTCACTTCATGGCATCCATTCACGTAAGTCCCTCCAGGTTTCTCTGAGAGTATTCTGCTCATCATTTCCTGTAGCACAATAGTATTCTGTCACAATCACATAATGACTTGTTCAGCCATTCCCCAATTGATGGGCATACCTTCAGTTTCCAACTCCCTGCCATCAGAAAAGAACTGCTATAAATATTTTTGTACATACAGGTCCTTTTCATTTTTGTTTCTCATTTCTTTTGGAATACAAACCTAGTAGTGGATGCCAGGTCAAAGGGCATGCACAGTTTCATAGCCCCCTAGACACAGTTCCAAATTGCTTGACAGAATGGTTTAATCAGTTCACAACTCCACCAACAGTACAGTAACATCTCAATTTTCCCATATCCCCTCCAACATTGGTCAACCTCCCTCCATCCCATTAACCAATCCAGTAGTGCCAGTTAGCACCTAAGAATTTTTAAATTTTCATTTCTCTAATCAATAGTGATTCAGAGCATTTTTTCATATGGTTATAGCTTCAACTATTTCATCTGAAAACTGACTGTTCTTATCCTTTGATCATTTATCAATTGGGGAATGGCTTTTATAAATTTGATGCAGTTCTCTACACGTTTAAGAAATGAGGCCTTTGTCAGAAAAACCTAGTTTCAGTTTTGTTTCTCACAGTTAAGGTTGCTAACTGTATTTCTCTCCATCCTATTCCCTCCCCGCATTTATTCTATTGTCTCTCTGCTTTCACCCTGTCCCTCCTCAAAAGTGTTTTGTTTCTGATTACCACTTCCCCCAATCTGCCCTCCCTTCTGTTACCCCACCTTCTCTTGTCCCTTTCTCCTACTACTTTCCTGTAGGATAAGATAGCTTTCTATACTCAATTGAGTGTATACATTATTCCCTCTTTGAGCGACTTCCTATGATTGTGAAGTTTGAGTATTCCCTGCCACTTCTCCCATCATCCCCTCCACTGTAAAAAGCTATTCTTGTCTCTTTTATGTGAGACAATTTACCCCATTCTGCCTCTCCGTTTCTCACACTGCATTCCTTTTTCTAATCTCTTAATTTTATTTTTTAGACATCATTCTTTCATATTCAATTCACATTTTGTGCCATCTATTTATACTCCTTCTAATTGCCCCAATAATGAGAAGTTTCTTATGAATTACCAGCATCATCTTCCCATGTAGGAACATCAACAGTTTAATCTTAAGTCCCTTATGATTTCTATTTCCTATTTATCTTTTTATGCTTCTCTCAAATCTTGTATTTGAAAGTCAAATTTTCTATTTAGTTCTAGTCCTTTCATCAAGAACACTTGAAAGTCCTCTATTTTACTGAATATTCATTTTTTCCCCTGAAGGATTATAGTCAATTTTGCTAAGTGGGTGATTCTTTGATGTAATCTTAGCTCCTTTGCCCTCCGGAATATCAAATTCCAAGCCCTGTGATTTTTAATGTAGAAACTGCTAAATCTTGTGTTATCCTGACCTTGGCTTCACGATACTTGAATTGTTTCTTCCTGGCAGCTTGCAATAGTTTCTCCTTGAACTCAGAGCTCTAGAATTTGGCTATAATATTCTTGGGAATTTTCATTTTGGGATCTCATTCAGAAAGTGATTGGTAGATTCTTTCAATTTCTATTTTACCTTATGGTTCTAGGATATCAGGGTAGTTTACAATGATAATTTCTTGAAAGATGATGTCTAAGCTCTTTTTCTTTGATCATGGCTTTCAGGAAGTCCAATAATTTTTCAGTCACCTCTCCTGGGTCTATTTTCTAGGTCAGTTATTTTTCTAATGAGATATTTTACACTGTCTTCTATTCTTTTTTCATTCTTTTGGCTTTGTTTTATTGTTTCTTGATGTCATAGTTATGAGCTTATACTTGCTCAATTCTAATTTTTAAGGAATCATCTTTTTCAGTGAGTTTCGGTGCCTCCTTTTCCATTTCGCCAATTCCATTTTTTAAGGAGTTCTTCTCTTTAGTAAACTTTTGTATATATTTTTCCATTTGGTCAGTTCTGCTGTTTAAGGCATCATTCTACTCATTGGATTTTTGCACCTCTTTTGCAATTTGACCTTGTCTGTTTTTAAAGGAGTCATTTTCCTTAGTATTTTTTTGTTCCTCCTTTACTTTTTAAAAATGATTTTCTTGCATCACTTTCATTTCTCTTTCTGTTTTTTGCTTTATCTCTCTTACTTGATTTTCAGAATCCTTTTGAGTTCTTCTATGGCCTGAGACAAATTCTTATTTTTTCTTGAAGCCTTTGATTGTAGAAGTTTTGACTTTGTTGTCTTCTTCTGAGTGTATGTTTTGATCTTCTTTGTCATCATAGTAACTTTCTATGGTCAGAATTTTTTTGTTGATTACTCATTTTTCAGCCAATTCTTGACTTTTGACTCTATGCTTAAGTGGGTCTCTGCTTCTAGGGTGGAGGGCATACTGTCCCAAACTTCGAGGATTTTATGTAGCTGTTTTCAGAGATACCTCTAGGGATCTGTAAGTTTTCAGTTCTTCCAAGGTCATATAATGTAAGGAAAGGTGTGTTTACTACCCTCCTGGCTTGTGCTCTGATCTGTGAGTTACCACAAGCACTCTTTTCTGCCCTGGAACTGTAGTAAGCGTCCCTGATCCCCTCTGACTACATGATATGGTAGAGTTTCTCCTCATCCTTGGACTGCCATCCAGGGCTGTGACCTGGATCTGAGTATAAGCAAAGCAACAAAGTCCTGCCCCCAGTGCCAGCAAAGAGACCCTTGTAATCTTCTGAACAGTTGTTCGACCCTCTTACCATCTGTGGGCTGAGAGCTCCGTAAGTAGCAAATGCCACCTCTAATGCAGTGGCTCCCAAGGCTTGCTCCTGGTTTGCTGGGGCCCAGTCTACACTGGAGTGGCCTACACTAGACTGTGCTGAACTCTCACCCTGATGCACCAGATTTTTCCTGCCAACCTTCTAAGTTGTATTTGGTTGGAAAATTACATTATTCCAACCTTTTGCGGTTCTGCCACTCCTGACTTTGTTTTATGGCATCATTTAAAGGTGTTCAGATGGGTTTGGGGGGAAAGCCCAGGTGAGTCCCTGCCTTTTCTCTACCATCTTGGCTCTGCCTTCCCTCTCCTGACCTTTGAAATTCCATTCACCTATAGAGGAAAAAAATGAACAAAAAGATGAATGAATTCCCATTTTTTGTGGAGGAGGAGAACTTCATGACTTTAGAAAGTGAGGGCCTTACAGCCAATTCTTTTAAAGCATGGGCTCTTACTAGATGCTGGGAAAGAGTGTCACTGAGCTCCTCTAGGTGGGAATGAAACATAGGGCCAAAGCTGACTCACATTTTCTTGAAGATGACAACAATTCTGACTGTACAACCAACTGAAAAAACCTCCCTCTGTCCACATGGTTAGATAACCATAACCATTTCCGTAAGGTCGCCCACAAACTTCACAGTTTCTCCATGGCAGTTACATTTTCCTTACAATTTTCTAGGAGGCAGGTTTCTCAGGTTCTCCACATGGGGAAGTTTTATCAATCCAGAAAGCTGATAGAGTCTACATAAGTATTCAATTCCCATTACATATAAAAATATAGAAAATAAATTGAAAGATAATTTGAGGGGAAAGCATCAGCAACTGAATTAGGAAAGACTTTGTATAGGAAATTGAGCGCAGCCTTGAAGGAAACTGGTTATTCTAAGGGGTGCAGGTAAAGAGAGAGTACAGTTCGGATGTGTAAAATAGTACAAAGGCACAGGGATGAAATGGAAAAAGCATCGTGAAAAACAACAAGAAGGTCAGTGCAAATGGACTGTTGAGTATGTGAAAGGGAGGCACAGATAATAAGACTGAAAAGGTAGGTTGGGGACAGGTTATGAAAAGCTTTAAGTGATTAAAAGAAGAGTTTATATAGCATAGTAGAGACAGTAAGGAGTCAGTAGAGCTTAATGAATAAGTGAATGACGTGATGGGATTTTTGCTTTAGGAAATTCATTTGGGACTTGTGTGGAGAACAGATTGGAGATGAGAGATGCGATATATCAGAAGTAGGGAAACTGTTTTGGAGGTTTTCACAGGTAAGAGATGTTGAAATGTTGCACCTGAACTTGAGTAATTGCTATGTGGCTAAAGAGGAGGATATGAGAGATATGGAGACAAAAACAAAATTTGACAATGGATTGGAGAAGTGAGGTGAATGAGAATGAGAAGGCAAGGGTGACACTGAAATTGTGAATGAATGAAAGAAAGAAGGTGGGTACCCTCAACAGGAAGAGGGAAGCTGAAGAAGGGTGGGTTTGGAGGAAAGAAAAGGAATTTTATTTGTGACATACTGAGTTGGAGATATCTGTGAGACTGTGTACATACTTAAGTGAAGGGAATGAATGTAGACCATTTATTTTTTTCTCAAAATTTCATTGAAAAGGAGAGAAAGGATTTTAGGATGATAATTTGAGGTAGGAGCTGGCGAGGATTTTTTTTTGAGGTGAACATCCTTGGTCTTATAGGCTATAGGGAGGGAAGAGAGAGAGAAAGAGACAGAGAAGAAGAGAGGGAGAGAGAGAGAGAGAGAGAGAGAGAGAGAGAGAGAGAGAGAGAGAGAGAGAGAGCGTGATTGTGAGTTCAATCTCTTGGAGTTTGGCCTTAGGATCAAGGTTACATGTTACAGGATGAACTTTGATAAGAAGGACTACTTCTTCCTCAAAGAATGGAATAAAGGAGTTCCACAGAGACTAATGAGGTAAATACCATGGGAAATTGATCCCGAATCTATGCTAAGCTTATTGTTCCAAACAGATGAGCAGTATTTTAGAAATTACCATTACACATATGGTTGTGTATAGCTTTTGCAGTGTTGTGAACTTGTAATTTAAAATAGATATAATAATCTATTTAAAAATATTTCTGTCTGCAAACTGTTTCTTCATGAGATTTGTAATTTTTTTTTTAAAGAAGATTTAGGCTTTAGATCTTTCTTCATTTAGTGGATATGTTTGTGACTCAAACATTAACCCACTGTTCCTGTTTTGATTTAATGTTATGAACAGAAATACATGTTTAAAGAATAATACCAAAGACTTTACTGAGCTATTCTAAAGACTCAAAAGAAAGGTAAGAAGTATTAAAAAAAACAAGGAAAAATTTCACCAGCTGTAATGGGACTTCTAAGTACATCTCCAATCTTTTCTTTAGTTTGCCAAGATGCCTAATAGAAAAGAAATCTTAGCCCTTTTCCTTTTTTCACCCTCAGTCGCCCTTTAGCTTATTCTACTCCACACAGGGACTTAATTGTCACCACCTGTCCTGTTTCCTGTTCTCATTTCGGGAAAACAAGTATAACTTGATGAAAATAAAACAAAAGTAGGTACTCCCAATCTAAGTACTATGCCCCCAAAATGGAATGAATTTGACAGATTCTCTGTTTGATTTATGTTATCAGAATATGTGTCTCTGCAGAGTTTTCAGGAAGTTTAATGTAGACATAATAATCCCATTGGCATGAAAAAAAATGGTTTTATTAAGGGGATTTGTTCTGTGAAGTTGGAATTCAATTTAAGGGCTGAACTTGAGGACCTAGAGGGCCACATGGTGCCTCGAGGCCACAGGTTCTCCACCCTTGTAAGCTTGTCTCTGCATCTTGTTCCAGTTACTTACCAAGCCTGGTTGATCAGAGGGATTCTGCTATATGTATTCTCCATTCTGGTCCTGGTACTTCTACGAACTGTTTGGTTCTGGGCAAGTCTTTTCCCATCTGGGGGCTTCTGTTTCCTCGTCTACAAAATGAGTCAATTGTACCAGATGATATCTAATGTCCTTTTTCAGATATAAACCCTACAACTGGGCTTTAGTGAGTTAAAATTGTCTGGTCATTTTTATTTCTTTATTTGTATTCCATGCAGCCATTTTGAGAGCAATTTGTCCACTTTTGTTCTCAGCTGTGCAGCTTTTACAATTTAGCCAACAGAAGCCAAAAAATGTCTTTCAAGAAGACAATTAAGCCCAAAAGACATATCCAATGTCATTATGGATCCTTTGGCCTGCTTTGTTGGCCAACTACAACCTGGGGCCCAAGTTGTTAATCAGTTGGTCCTTATAGGACAAAGGGTCAAAGGAGTTTGAGCCAGAGATGAAATAGCCCAACCCCCTCATTTAATAGATGGAAAAAAAACAATGCCTAGAAAGTTAAAATGATCCTCTCTGGGTCAGAAAATATATCTTGGGGTCCTGGGTTCTAGGTAAGCAACTTACTACCAAAGGTTTATGTTTTGCCAGGTGGAATAAGTCCTTTTAATTCCTTACTTCCATTTATGTCATATCGCTTCATTCCTTGTCTGACATTGTTAAAAAACTACGTCCCCTGATTTGAAAATGTGAATTTTTTGTCTAGTTTTCCTAAAAGCTAGTTCTAAGCTGAGCTGAAGTGTGTGCCACTTCTCCCATGAATCCTTCCTTGATCCCCTTAGATAGAAGTATTTTATTCCTTCTCAGACTTTTCTAGTGCATGTTGCTTGTGTATCCACTTTGCCCCCATTACTTCCTACCCATTATTGTAATTGTCTGCATCCTATTCCCTTTCTGCTACCCTAACCAAAAAAGTAGAATATAACATTATCAATGGTCCAGTGTAATTTTTTTTTAAAATTGTGTCTCCTCAGCGTCTGATACACTGATTGATCCAAAGCAATGATTACTAAATGTATTAATTTGATCTGAATGGATGTACAACTGCCCAGACATTGGGACTAAAAAACTGGAATTGATGACTGTTAGTAAGCTTGTTTCTAATTTTTTTTATGAGATATTCACAAATGTCCAACATGTTTCAAGGCCAATGCTTTTCTTCTTTAAAAATTGCTTAAATACTTTTATGTCATTTTTGTTTCTATTATTTTGTTGTTTTATCTCTAGCATCTGGTTTCCAAACTTCTACCCTATATCATCATCATCTCGGTATTTCAATCATTGTTTACGCATATGCCTTTAACTATGTTTTTCTACCACTCACAATCTTCTTATGACTCTCTATCACCCTCAATATTCAATAGACTCTAAAAAATAACTAAATATGAGTTGTTATTTTCAATAGCACATTTTCTTTTTCATATAAACTAACATATTTGGATATTAGTAGGTACCAGATATCCCCAATCCAACTGTTCGTTCTTATCTCTCACTATGTCCCAATGCACACTCACACTTAGTTCTTGCTGTTCCTTTCTTCTAACCTTAACAAGGTTCTCCTTCTTTTACCCTTAATTCTTTGCTCCACTTCTCCCCAATATATGGAATAGCTTTCCCCCTGCTGTTCACTATACCACATTCCTTCCTCCCTTTAAATTGCAGGTCATCAGCTTACAGAAAATTTCCCCTTATTACTTCTGACTATTCTCCAACATGCCAGGATGATCTGAACTGCCTTTTCCACTAAACACACCCTGGTGATTATTGCATTATGTGCACAATTTGTGTGGATTAAATGTTTATTGGACTTCTCTCCCTGGTTAGATTATAAACTCCTTGAAATAATAACCATTTCTAGTCATTTCACACAAATGCTTGTGTTAGGAATTAAGGAGACAGTGTGATACAGTAGAAAAAACAATGGATTTAGAGCCAGGGAAAATAGGTTCAAATGCTGGCTTTGCTACTTACCACTGGTGTGAGGTTTGGTAAATCACTTAATGTTTCTGGGCCAGTTTCCTATATTGTAAAATGAAAAGGTTGGGCTTGAAGGCTTTTGAGGCCTATTCCAGATCAAAATATGTGATCCTATCGATTCTTTGGCTACTTTTTAGAAAGCTGATGAGAAAAGTGCTCATTATATTGTTGGATATCCTTGGAAATATGGGATTAGAACATAGGAGAGAGCTTGTTAGTAGAGATATGGATGTTAGAGTAATCCAAAGACATATTGATTTATTTATTTTAAATTTTATTTTAGATTCAAACACCAGAATGCAATTACAGAATAGAAAAAAGAAACAGCAACACAGCATAAATTTAAATATTGGAACTTAAATACAAAGTAAGAAAGAAAAAAAGCATGTCATAGCAGAACATCAGAGAGGATTCAAAATATGTAACAATAAATTTTCATTTCAAGAAAGTCTGTATGATAAATAATATACATTGTGTTTAGAACTGTCTATTTTTCCTTTGCTTCCTTGTAAGTTTTCTTTTGTTCTCTGCTGTGTACTTTTTTACTTTGTCTTTTTCCCCTCCCCTCCCCTCCCCAAGAAGGCTACAATTAAGTTTGGATCTGTTTCTCTCTCCCTCTCTCCCTCTCTCTCTCTCTCTCTCTCTCTCTCAACATATATATATATATATATATATATATATATATATATATATATATACACACACACATATATATATGTATATGTATACACACACACACATAAACACATACACATACTTATATAGACATATACTTTCCCAAACAAATTCTACTCCTGATCTTTGTTTTTATGTTTGTGAATATCTCTTGTTTCCTATCCCTCCTGCCTCTTCTGCTTTACTTCTATGCACTATCTTGCCCTCCTATTACTTGCCTACTCCCCTCCAAAGATCCTTCCCCTATCCTCCCATTCCCATAAATCTAAACACCCTTCTATACCCCATTTTTACCTATTGCCTCACCCTCCCCTCTAAAGGTCCTTTCCTTGTCCTTGCCCCCATCCCTATCCCCTACCATTTTTTTCTTCTGAATTTAGAAGACTTTTATACTCTTCCAAATACATATGTATTGCTCCCTCTTAAACCCATTCCAGATGAAAGTAGGTTACCAGAACTGCCAACCTTCCTCCCCCATCTAATTCTTCTGTAGCAACTCTTCCTGTTGCACTTGACTTGTATAAACAGTTACTCTTTTTAGCAGTTCCTAAATGGTTTTACTTTTAAATTTATATCATACTCAAGTTTATCCTAATCTTTCTTATGAGCTATGCAATTATTAATAAGAATCAGACATATATTTTACATTTTACAGACACAAAAAGTAAATGGTCTCTCCTTGTTGAATCGCTTATAATCAGTCTTTGATATATGCCTTATATTTCTCTTGGCTCTTGTCAAATCTTCTATTAAATTCAAGTTTTTTTTAACAGTCTTGAAAGTCTGACAGTCAATCAAATGTCCACTTTTTTCCATTCAAGATTATGTTTAATTTTGCTCTTTGATATACAGTGTTCCAAGATTTGCAGTCCTTTAGTGTCACCACTGCTAGGTCTTGTGTAATTTTAATTGTGGCACCATCATATTTAAATTGTTTTATTTCTGTTGCTTTTAATATTTTTTCCTTGAGCTGGGAGTTTTGGGATTTAACTATGATATTCCCATGAATTTTCCTCATAGGACCTCTTTTAAGAGGTGATTGATAGATTTTTTTCTATTCCTACTTTCCCCTTGTATTCTTTAATTATTTCTTGTGTTATTGCAACAAGATTCTCTTTTTTTGATCATAACTTTCAGTTAGCCCAATTATTTTATGTTTTCTCTTCTTGATCTATTCTTCAAATCTATTGTTTTTCTTATAAGATGTTTCACTTTCTATTTTTTTCATTATTCATATTTTGTTTAATTATTTCTTGATCTCTTACAATTTTTGTGACTTTGCCTTGCCCAATTCTAATTTTCAAGGTGTCATTTTCTTCCTTAAGATTCTAATTGGTTGATTTTCCTTTCATAACCTTATTTTTCTTGGATTATTCTTATTTTTTAAAGTTTTTCCTTCATCTCTTCATTTGATTTTTAAAGTATTTTTAAGATCTCCTGTGAATTCTTTTTTGGGCAGGTGACCGTTTGGTGTTGCTCTTGGGGGTTTCTTTACTTCAATATACTCTCTGAAGATGAATCCCGGTTTTCTCTATTCCCATAATAGCTTTCTATGTTTGGACTCTTTCTCCTTTGCCTGAGCATTTTTTGTGGTAATTGCTTAATTTTTGCAATCACCACTAGCCCTGGGCTATGGAGAATCTTGCCCCAGATCTTCAGTTCTCCACTGTAGCCTGGAACCAAAGCCAAACCTCCAACCTCTTGTAAGTGCCCACAGCAGGGAGTGAGGGGCATTCGGCTCCACTGGTTCTGCACTCACCTGGTATGTTCTGATTCCTTCTCACCCCTGCCACTCTTTGCAGCACAGCTGGGTCTGGTGTTTATCATCAGCTGACATTCCACTGGTCTTCCAGGGCTCAGATGACCAACTTCCCTCTCTATTGGGGGTAAAAGTTCCCGTGGCTGGGGCCGAGGCAGCCTCTCAAATCAACTAACCTCAGGGCTTGCCCCTTATTATTAAAGGGGACCCTAGCCTGGAGGTGTGTGCTCTTCACAGGGGCCAAATCTCATCCTGGGATTTTTCTTCTGATCTCAAATTGTCCCAGGAAGATCCCTGTTGTGCCCCTATTTTTATTTATTTTTTACCCACACTTTATTTACCCTAAGGTGCTATTTTATCTCTTTTGTGGGGGAAAATCTTGAGGGCCTGGAATTTTCTGACCTACGACTGCCATCTTCCCAGAATTCTCTCCTCCAAAGACATATTTATTGAAGCCATGGGACTGCATAAGGTCTCTGCAGAACATGTAAAAAGGAGAAGAGGAAAAGGCTTAGGACAGAAACTTGGAGACGGACACAGTTACATCATGGGAGGAGAAACGAACTATTGAAGCTTTACATATAGGCATAAATATCATAATCTCTCATCAATTCAAAAATTTTTGATACCTAGTGGCTAGTGTGTCACCTTCCCACCTTCTCAAAACAGGATAGCCTCGGTGAATAAAATTCAGATTTTTTAAAAAAATACACCTGGGATTTCTGTAGTATAGGAAACTCCCAGTGATAAAATTCCCTCTGGTGATGAAAACTGAGATTAAGTAATGTGGACTGAGAGATTAATTTACTCAGGATCACAGAGTTAGTATGTGTCACACATGCAACCTGGACCCAGTTCTTCATTACACTGAGGCCAGCTCTCTATGTACTATTTCCTAGTATCTTAATTGACTTTGTTACTGCTACGAATAATACTTGGGTTTTGTAGGAGAAAGCAGTCTGAGTTGCTTTATTTTAATGTGTTTCTTCTCTCATTTCCTCCAAGCATTTTGCTTTAATTTCAATTTCAACTCTGATTTTGAAACAATATTAAAGCCCACCAGGGACATTTCACCTACCCTGAAATCATAGATTCTCCAGTATATTTATATACTTTGGGATAACCCAATTTGGCTTGAATAGTTCCTTAATCTCAAGCAGTCTAAAGCACCTGCCAATCATACAATGATTTCTATAATACCTTATTTTGGGCCCTTGTCCTCACGATACCACCAACTGCAAGCTTCTTCCCCTACAGAGCATTCTAACATTAGGCAATGTAGCATTCACAATAAATAGGGCCTCAGAGTTTTAACTCCACTTTTCCTAAAGAGATGGAATGAAGCAAGACTGCTACAGAATTTGTTGTCTTCTTCAGCCAAGTGATGTATGCAGAGAATAAAAGCTTCAATAAACCCTTTGTTGCCTGCTCCCCTGAGAACTATTCCATCAGTTAAAGTTTTTTGGGGCGGGATGGGATGAGTCCCTTGATTTGCATAGGATAGGGCCATACTGCAGCCTACACCGTACCAAAGTACCCCTGTTTGCTTTTCTTTGCTGGTGTTGGTTCTCTGTTAACAACTAGTGAAAATTCCAAGATATTCCAGTAAACATTTAAAATCATTGGGAAGTCAGGTCAATCACTGACCTAGCCCTAGGCCTATATCATTGAAGGTTCACTGCGGAGGGGCAGCAGGTGTCAGTGAAGCCTCAGGGCCTTTGTGGGGTGAGAGGCTCTGAAAGTGTATTTGCTACTTGTTGAATTTTGTTGATCTTTACCATTTTTTTTCCAAAGTGAATAAACTTCAGCAAAACTTTTTTTTTAAATAGAGGATGTTTGCTGGGCAAGTATAAGAAGGAGGTATTAGTTCCACTTTGAGGTAGTTTCATTATCATCTTTCTTTCCAGGTGGGTAATAGTCTTTTGCCTTAGAAGCAATAGACAGTATTAGCTCCCTGGACAGAGGGGTATGTCAATTATGTGCTATTTCAAACGACTTAATTCTTTCAGAGTTCAACATCAGTGCAGTAGTTTAGTTTCTCTCTCAAGACTCATCTTCCTGCCCACATATTCAATCTGATTTTGTTTTACTTATTCTGTTTGGGTGGGTAGGAGAGAACAGAGTCCACCCTTTATTGGACTATTTCCTTATTCATCTTGATAGAAACTTTTCCTTGTACAGGTATTTTGTGTGTGCTAGCTTATTTGTACGCTTGAACAGAATTTGATGAGATTCTAGTGGAGGCCGCAAGATAAAGTTATTTTCTGCAAACCTCATTTTTCTTGATTTTCTTTCTATTCATCAGATAATAACTTTGAAAAGACCACCTTTCTTCCAGGCCCTACCAGTGTTTGTTTTGTTAGTAGGCTACTTAACAGAGTGGGGTTTCAGTACCTTTCCTCAAAATGTCGAAAATTGTCAGGGGATTTATCAGGCATATACACAATTTTAATTCTATGATTTGACAAGGTCACTTTCTTCTTCCTCTTTTAAGTTATGCTTTATAAAATGGTGTTGTTCACAACTCCATTGAGTCACTGATAGAATTACATCAGAGGTTAAGTGCCTCATTCCCAGCCATGAAGGCCATTAAAAATTGCAAATTATAATTCATAGTCTGATTTTCCAGATCATCTATTAGTTCAGTGAATGTGTATCTTGTTGAATTTTAAAATCAGGACATTTATTATATGAAATGTTTAGTCTTTGAGACGAAGGGCCATTCCTTACTCTATGGAGGCATGAAAGCTTTGAGAAGACATTCATTTAGAATTTTAAACATTTGTATCTCAGGATCAGGGCATAAGTGAAAACCAAAGAGACTCTGTATTATTTCACTTTATCTTCAAAAGAAACAGTGCTAGGTCATCACAAACAAACAATCTATGAGATTTCTGGCCCTTGAGAGAAGAAAGTCGTGCAATGTTCTTTAATAAATGACTGCCAGGTCTAATTGTCAAGTAAGAAAATCATTCCTTATGTTGCCATTTGAATCATTTCTTCTTGGTCCACTTACTTGGAACTAGCATCCCAATATAAAAAAGATAATAATTGGGCCTTAGAAGACAATTTAATCAAAGGCTTATACAGGGAAACTCAGGCCTTGTGCAGGTTCATAAAAAATAACTTGTGGCAGAACCAGGAATTGAGTTCCAACTCTTCTCTTTCCACTATATTATCCTGCTTCTCAAGCTCATGGACTGATAAGAATGATTTAGTACTGAAGGGAACTTTAGGAACTACCAAGTCCAACCTCCTCACTGGAAAAAAATAAGGAAACCAAAGCACAGAGATGTTAAGTCTGACAGTATTGAGGGAGAATTTGAACCCAGGTTTCTTGACTTCAAGAAATGCCATCATGTACTTATTTGATAAACTAGGAAAAGGGGATTGAAATACCTGCTTCAGTAAAGCTTCATAAGAGATTTGGAAAGACAGCTCCTTAAGGGAAGAGTTCAAAAGCATTCTCTAGTGCCAAAAGAAAGCATTCTTTGATTCTAGGTCAGGTATCTTAACATTTTTTTTCCTGTTTTTGATGTAAAGGTAAGCTGGTAAATATTTAACAACTGGCTTTCTTGGGGGGAAATACGCTGGAATTACTTTTAAGTTTTATCTTAATTATTAAAATTTTCTCTATCACTTTAAGTCTAGACAACCCACAGAACAATAAATTAACCCTTGATTTGTAGCATTTGCTGAATTCTAAGGCATAAATGTTCACACTGAAGAATTTAACTTCCTTTGGAGCCAATTCATACTGGCTCCAACATATCTCTGAGATACTTATGGCAGTGTGGTGAAGCCTATGGACCCCTTTTCATAGGATTCTAAAGAAAACCAATTATATTGACATAGTTACCCAAAATTTTTAAAAAAATAAAACAAGGTCATGGACTCTGGGTTAAAAACCCCTGTATTTAGAAAGAGACATGTTTTCTATCATCACAAACTATTACTATTTTTGTATTTGATAAGAACATTTAACCTACATTCTTAATTTTGTAATTAAAGCAGTCTATGTTGATATATCCAAGTTGTTATATATGTGCATTTGCTTAGTGAGAGTAAATGAGGGATCTGTTTTTTATAAGGAAGAGAAACTGGCTCATAGAAATGGACAGCAATGCAATGCCAAACTTGAGGGGAAAAGTTATTTTTCCCCCACTGAGATAGGAAAGAATTCCATTATCCAAGTGAAAAGTGGTTTAAATAGTCCATTGGTTTAGGCCAGAGGATGGGGAATAGTAGGGTTTTTATTTTTGTTTTTTGCCCTTCATTAACCATATTGTGTTAATGTTCAAGCATTTGATAGATGTGGTTAGTAGACAGATTAGCTTATAAGCTACTTTCTTTGCCCATTGAAAGCTTATGAACTGATTTTTTCCTATGGCCATTATGAATTTGATGAAATATTTGTTAATTATGTTATAATTTCCTTTACTTTAGTGAATTTTCCCCTTGAACTGCAACTATAGTGATCTGAATATGACATTAAATTGGGGAACGCCTCCAAACATTACATTTTAAATCAACTTTTTTTTTTTTAAAAAGGTAACTGTCTACATTATTTACTTTGGGAATTGGGTCAAAGAAAATAACTTTCCATGTCTTGCAATTCAGTGTTCTTTAATTTCATCAGTTCTCTGCAGACTTATTTTCAACTTAAATGAAACTTCTCTTTGGTGATTCCTATAACTGTCTTCACTGACCTTCTCTGGAAGTTTTCAATCTCATCTAAGTCTTTGGGGCTTAGCCCTATTAATTTGTACTTATACAAGTGTTGAATTATTCTGTCCTTAATTATACTATGTCAGTTTCTTGGCTCACTGATCTGTAATTATGGAGGTCTTTCCTTATGGCTGGGTACCATGTTGGTATCTTTCCATTCTTGAGAAATGGTTTCTATTCTTGGAAATGCAGATCTACTTCCTTCAATTTTAGTTCCTTCAGAACACTTGGATGAATCTTTCCTGAACCTAGTAATTTAATACCCTTAAAACTTGCTCCAAAATATATGCCTTAAAACTTTTCATTTTTGTTAATGCCACCCCATAGAACCATAGGCTGATGGCACTGGAAAAGGTCTTGAACATTCATTTACTCCATCCTGCAAGACAGCTATCATCAAAACAAGTAGGAATCTATTCCATTTTTTTTCTCCCAAGCTCTTTTAGAAGAAAAAAATGGACACTTCGTTGCCTCCTTTGTTATTTAGAGAGAATATATACTTTTCTTTGTATTTAATCTAAATATTTCTTGTCACAGAACAAATACAATTTGATCTTGTTTTGTCCATTATGTGGGGACTAAAGGGGTAATATGTATTCTAGAGTACTGGGTTTGGATTCAAGGGGATCAGGGTTGAGATCTCACCTCTGTGTAATCTGGGACATTTCACATAATCTCTCTGGTCCTTAGTTTCTTTATATGTCAAATGACAAGAGTTGGACAAGACGGCCCCTTGAGGTTCCTTCCAGCTTTAAATCTATGGTCTATGAACTAAATAACTTCATATAGAATCCTTTTATTTTTAACTAGATTCCTTAGTAGTATAGAGAAACTGCATAATACCATTTTATACACACATTGCCGATCAGTCAACAAACATTTATTAAATACTATGTGTGGTAATTTCTGGAGATACAAAGAAAGGCAAAACTTTGGTCTCTACTCTCAAGGAATGGACATTCTAAATGGGGAGAAAACCTGCAAACCACCATGTACAAACAAGACATCTCTAGAGTAGATGGAAGGAAATCTAAGAGGGAAAAGTCTCACAACTCTCTTATTTCTGCCATTACACTGGGAGGGAGTGGGATGTAGGAAAATATGTGCCAGGATGAAAGTTAAAGATAACTTTGGGTAATTCACTAAGACTTGCTAGACCTCAGCTTGTTCTTCTATGAAATGAAGGGGGTAGATTAGATAAACTTGCATATCCCTTTCACATCAGGATTTATGATCCAACAGTTATACCACCAAAAATATTTTATACAGTGTTTTCTATCAATTTAATGACAGTTACTTTTAGCCAGTTAGCTGTTATTGATCTACATAGTTTTTTTAATGCATGTTGATACAATTATTAAATTTTTAAATAAATAAATAATTTTTTTTTGCTGGAAATTGAGGACAACATTTCTGTGTTGTGCATGTGCATGTGTGTGTGTGTGTGTGTGTGTGTGTGTGTGTGTGTATGTGTTTAGAGAGATTTTCTTACAGACACAAAAGACAAGAGGAGATAACTTAGACCACAAGAATCATGTAGGGTTCTGCTGGTTCTTCCTTTCTCCACTGCCAAGGGCTGTTGCATGGAAAGCCATTATTTGCTAAACATATTTCAAGAAAGTTGTATTAAAATAATATTGTAGGATAATATGGGCCCTCTTGAATAATTTATCTTAATTTTCATTCATTTTATTAATCAAGTCAATTATATTATTTTCAATTTGTTTAAAATAATTACATGCTAATCCTGAAGTCCATTAATAGTCTAAGTTATTAGGATAAGTGATGGAAGAGCTGTAGGTAATCAAAAGTTTCAAGCATTTTCCTAAGAAAAAACCAATCATCTTTCTATTCTATAGTCTATCTCTTTTGTTTTAATGCCATTTTGCTACAGCTGAATTGGGAATTTGTGCTTCTCTTAGACAATTCTCAAGTCTCCTCTAACCCATTCCATTGCTTCTGCTGGCTTTTGGAATGAAGAAAGGAAATAGGCATTTATTGGGCACCTGCTATGCTAAACCTGTGCTATAGCTAATATGCCATATTAGGCACCGGGCTAAATAGTTTCTTTTGGTTTTTTTAGTAAGCTTACTCAATGTGGTACATGGAAGATAATGATTTATTTCTTTCAAAAACATTTTTCCAGGTTTATAAATATAGGTCATTATCAGAAACAACCACTATTTTAAATTATAGAGTTTTTCATTGAGGAAGCTCCAAGAACAATGCCTCATTGATCTTAGCATGCTTGTGAGAAATGTAGGTTGAGGTATAAGACTTTACAAGTGAGAAACTTAATATGCAGAAGTTAAATGACTTAGTTTCCTTTCTAAGTCAATGCCAGAACTTAAGTTACAATAGAGATCCCTTACCTTATTAGTTCCCCATTGAAGCATCTTAAATGGGAATATGAAAACACACAAATAAGCATGTAGAGGTTTTTTCAATATGCAAGATATAAAAATGATGAGCAAACACTTTGGGATACATTTAGAATTTAAGATTATATTTCTGTTGAATTTGAATGAAAAGATTGATTTGTAGAGAAAATATAATAATAGTATAATATTTGAAATGGAAGTAGAATCTTACTTATTTAGACTTTAACAATTCATAATTTTTGCTTAAATAGACACAATGCAGGTGTGGGGCTTTAAGTGTGAAATGGAAATCCTGAATGCTAATGCTTTTATATGTATTGACTGGTATCAGCACTGACTGTATTCTTGTCACAGATGGCATATGGTTTATGGTCCTGGGAAAGAATAGGCAAGGGTAGGCTTATAATAGGGAAACTCTCTTTACTCCTTTTAGAAGCTTACATCCTTGGTTGTAATTTTTGTAGTTTATGTAATTCCTGGCTAGATAGCCGTGGTGATGCACCTAAATTTGCAAACATGATGACTAATTCAGCTGACTTTGGATATACTCACCAACCATTTGGGCAAAAACATGTTTTTATTGCAAAACAAATTTCATTACATATTGATGTAATTATCACAACATTAGATTGAACTCCTTGAGGAAAGGGACTGTTTTTTGCCTTTTTTTTCTTTTTTTTCCTTTCCTTCTTTTTTTTTACATCTCCAGCCCTTACCATAGTACCTGGCTCATAGTAAATGTTTAATAAATGTTTGTCAAATTGATTTGATGACAACAGGTGTTTATTTAGAGATTTAAAGTTTTTGAAGCACTTTCTTATCAACCCCATAAAATAGGTCTATATTACCAGGTTATTGAAATATATTGGGAGCTGTAATAGCAATTTAGATTTGAAGCTGTTTACCACCCATTAATAAGCCTATCACCTGATTATGTCGCAGGAAGCCCAAGTCACATGTGGTAGGAGGAGCTTGCTGAGAGGAAAAGGAAATTGTGTCACAGGAAATGCTGAGAGAGAGCCATTATGGCTGTTAATGGGCATCATGATAGTTAGAGCTGAGGTAGAGAAAGTTGACCTGTGATAGCTGTACTGTGAGTTTTTGGGGAAGATCCCAGCAGGTAGTCAGAGAGGTTTTAGGGTGGTGAGGCTCCATGTTGTGATATTGTGTTTTAAGGTCCTTGCTGTTATGATAAAGTGGGCTTACTGGTTGTGGGAGCAGATTGTTTGGTTATGGGATATGGTTATCTGGTGTCTGAATAAATGTTTTACTTCTTCTACCTTTCATATGGAGAGCCTTTCATACTTTGCAATACAGAACTACGTAGGCATATTCACGATTATCATTGATGTTGTGTTTATTGCCTTGCTGTTACAGGAGCTAACATTAAAATATATTATTTGATTCTTCAAAACAGTCCTTTTCCTTCCTTGATACATATGCTATAGTGGAAAAAATACTTGACAACTAGGGTAATTAGTCCTGCTGGCTGCTAACTATATGATACTGGGTGAATTACCTAAGCTATCAGATCTGGTCCGCAGGTCTTCCTGTGCAAAATGAAAAGGTTATACCAAATATTATTTCATATAAGAGTGGCAGGGGGAAAAGTCACAATGGCAGAGTAAAGGCAACAATTCACCTGAGCTCTCCCAAATTCTCCAAACACCTTTAAAATAATATCTCAAATTGAATTCTGGAATTGCAGAATCAACAAAAGGTCATGGAGAAAGAATTTTCCAATTCAAGGCAACTTTGAAGATTGGCAAGAAAGGTCAGTATCATAGGGGTGATGATTGGGCCTGGACTTCAGTGCAGCTCAGGCTGGATCCTGGGAAGCTAACAGCAGGCCTTAGAGGTCATTGCAGCACTGGCAGCAGCAGCTTTGGAAGCACCCAGTCCATAATTAGTAAAGTAATCAGACAAATGGTCAGAGGGAGATTACCAGAGACCCTTTCGTGGCATGGGTGCAGGAACCTGTTGCAATGCTCATATGTTCAGGAACACTAGTGTACTAGTCACAGGGATCCAGGAGCCCTGACATGTCTGAGGCAGAGAAGAATGCTTGTGGTCACTCACAGACCAGAACACAGATCGGGAAAACAGTGGCCACACATCACCTTAGATCATACCACCTTGGAAGAACAAGAACCTTACAAAACACCAGAACTAGCTCTGAAAAAATTAGCATGAAAAACCTCAAGCTACACCCTGGGAACAGACCCCAACTTTAACATAAAGTTAAAATTTAAGAAATAAGCTAGAAACATGAGCAAACAATAAAAAACACTTGACCATAAAAAATAACTATGGGACAGGGAAGATCAAAAAACAAAGTCAGAAGACAAAAATGAAGTCAAAACATGCAAAACTTCAACAAAATATATGAAAGGGTCACAGGCCCAAAAAGCATTTATAGAAAAACTCAAAAGGCATTTTAAAAATCAAATAAGAAAAGGTGGAGGAAAAATTGGGAAAGGAAATGAGAGTGATGCAAGAAAATTATGAAAGAAAGTCAACAGTCTTGTTAAAGGAGGCACAAAAAATACTGAAGAAAATAGCACCTTAAAAAACAGAATAGGTTAAATGGTAAATTCACTGATGAGAATAATTGCTTAAAGAGCAGACTTGGCCAAATTAAAAAAGAATACAAAAGGTTGCTAAAAAGAAATGCCTTAAAATTAGATTTGTGCTAGTAGAAGCTAATGATTCTATGAGACATCAAGAAAAAAATAATGCACAATTTTTTAAAAAGTGAAAAAAAGCCAAGAAAATATGAAATACCTCATTGGAAAAAGCACTGACATGGAAATAGATTGTGGAGAGATAATTTAAGAATTATTGATTTGCATGAAAGCTGTGATCAAAAAGAGAGCCTGGACATCATATTATAAGATATTATCAAAGAAAACTATCCCGATATCCTAGAACCAGAAGGTAAAATAGAAATCAAAAGAATCCACAGATCATCACCAGAAAGAGATCCCAAAATAAAAACTCCCAAGAATATTAGAGCCAAATTCCAGAGCTCCCAGGTCAAGGAAAAAATATTGCAAGCAGCCAGAAAGAAACAATTTAAATATTGGGGGGCCACAGTCAGTATAAAACAAAATTTAGCAGCTTCTACATTAAAGTATCAAAGGGCTTAGAATGTGGTATTCTGAAGGGCAAAGGAACTGGGATTACAATCAAGTATAACATATACAGAAATACTGAATATAATCCATCAGGGGAAAAATGGATATTCAGTGAAATAGAGGTCTTTCTAGCAATTCCTGATGAAAAGGCCAGAACTGAATAGAAAATTTGACTTTCAAATACAAGACTCAAGAGAAACATGAAAAGGTAAACATGAAAGAGAAATCATAAGCAATTTAATAAGGTTTAACTGTTTACCTTCCTACATTAGAAGTTGATACTATTAATTGCTAAGATCTTTATCATTATTAGAGTAATTAGAAAGTGTATACATAGAAGGTATTGTGAGAATTGATTGTGATGGGATGATTTTAAAAATAAAATTTAGAGGTGAGAAAGGGATATAGTAAGAGAAGGAGGAAGGGAGAGGTAGAATGGGGCAAATTATTTTATATAAAATAGGCGTGAAAGGATGAACTTCTTGCAGTGAAGAGGAAGATATGGGCATGGCAGGCAACATGTGTACCATACTTTCATCAAAATTGGCTCAAAGAGGGAATAAAATACCCACTCAGTGGGAAAGGATAAGAAAGAGGGGTGCTGATAAGAGGAAGGGCAAATTGGGGGAGGCAGTAATTAGAAATGAGAGAGACTTTTGAGGAGAGAGAGTGAAAGGAGAAAGAGAGCAAAGGATAAAGAGGGGAAAAATAGGTTGGAGGGAAATACACAGTTGCTAATCATAACTGTGAATGGGAATGGGATGAACGTACCCATGTAATGGAAGCAAATAGCAGAGTGGATGAAAAAACAGAATCCTATAATATGCTGTTTACAAAAAAAACACACTTGAAGCAGAGAGACAACCACAGAGTAAAGCTAAAGGTCTGGAGAAGAATCTGTTATGCTTCAGCTGAAGTAGAAAAAAAAACAAGCAGGAGTAGCAGTCATGACCTCAGACAAAGCAAAAGCAAAAATAGATCTATTAAAAGAGATATGTAGGGAAACTACCTTTTGGTAAAAGTTCCCATAGACAATGAAGTTATGTTAGTACTAAACATATATATATATATATATATATATATATATATATATGCATACCTATATATGTATATACCTATCGTATAGCATCCAAATTCTTAAAGGACAAGTTAAATGAATTATAGGAGGAAATAGACAATAACACCATACTAGTGTGGGCCCTCAATTTTCCCCTCTCCAAACCAGATAAATCTAACCAAAAATAAACAAGAAGTTAAGGAGATGAATAGAGTTTTAGAAAAGTTAGATATGATAGCCTTCTAGAGAAGAATGAATGGGAATAGAAAAAAATATGCTTTTCCCCCCCTCAGCAGTACATGGCACCTACACAAAAACTGACCATGTATTAGGTCATAAAATTCTCACAACCAAATGCAGAAAAGCAGAACTATTACATGCATCCTTTTCAGATCAGTGTGGCTTAAGAGATAGAATGCTGGACTTGGAATCAGTAAGACTTAGTTTCAAATTCCAAGTCAAGCCCTTGCTAGTTATCTAAATTTATGCAAATCATTTCACTTTGTCTTGCCTCAGTTTCCTCATCTGTATAATGGGGAAAACAATACTTATAAAACCTGCGTTACAGGGTGTTTATTAGGATGAAATTAAGTGATATGAGTAAAGGACTATGCAGACCTCATAGTGTTATCAACATGTGAGTTATCACTTCCAACTATAAAATTAGATGAATCTATAGAAATAGTGTATGCCATCCTTGATGAAGCGATTTTGTCAACCCAATAATTTAGTTTCTGCTTTCTTATTCCATTGAAAAAATACTTAACTATAGTTATTGATTTCCATTTTTATAATTGACCAACTGATACATAATACTTATCAACTAGCATAATGTAATAAAATAAGCAATAAGAATAATTTCATTGGGAGGAGATGTTTTGGGGAAAAGGAGAGACTGATGGATCAACTGGAGTCAATTTTGACCTCGGTCCTGGTGGTTTTCCGGCTGTGTGGATATGAGTGACCCTCAGTTACATGTGGCAAAGGAAAGAAGTTACTTTTCAAATTTTTGCCTGGAATGATTTTTGTGTGCTATACTAGGAAGAAGCAATGCACTCAGAGTTAGGGGACCAGGGTTCAAGTCTCAGCCCTGTCATTTATTATCCATGTAACAGTATAGTAGAATAGAAGTATAGTACAGGAGAAACTTTGGGAGATAGAGGTTTTGAGTTCAAATCCTACCTATCTTGCATCAACCTCTGAGGCTATCAGCTTCCTCTTCTACAAAAAGAGAGCATTGAACTAATGTCTTTTTAAGTCCCTTCCAATGCTAAGCCTGCCTCTTTTCTTCTAACCTGGCCTCTAATCTTATTAGATACTGTGAGAGGTCCCTTACAGCTTGAAGTCTACAGTGCTCCCTGGCCTGACCTTGGCTGCTAGACAGACCTTGGCATGTAGTGATGCTGCGGTTTGTGGTAGCACTAACCACAGAATAGGATCTTCCCAGTGGCTTCATGTCAAAGATTTTTTCACCAGCTAATGGCGGGATTGGGATGATAAAAGATATGAGCAACAACCCCTTCCCCCTCCCCCATTTTGGGTTTTTATTAGTGTGAATAAATGAGTATGCAGACAAAATTGGATTTCCATTGCTTTCAGAGGAGACTTATTAATTGAATATTTGCAGAATCTTAAAGGAGGAACAATTAAGTATAAGGTAAAGCATTCCGCTTAAGAATAATTAAAAGGGAACACTGGGGTTCCAGCTTTCTTGATCCATGTATTCCTTCTTCTTGCCTTCTATAATCAGAAAATTAGGGATGCTTTAAATAAAGATCTAAATAAGTAAAGGTCTAATTTAGATTGACATACCGTTAGGCTTCTTAAACACCAAAGTCCATTAAAAATGTCTTTCATTTGCCAACTTGTAAGAGGTTAAAAAATCAATTCTCTATATTTTGACTATGTAATACAGTTCAGAAATAGTAAGCCAATCAATTCATGGACCAATAATTACAATGCTAAAAATATCTCTGTAATATAGAACAATCAGTCAACAAGAATTTATTAAATACTCTATGTGAGACACTGTGTTAGGGACGGGGGCAAAAATTCAACAGTCCCTGTCTTGGTTCTCAGGTGAACCCAAGCAGCCTTCCCCTTTGAAGACAAAACTACTTATATATCCCTCCAACTTCCCATCCTGTATTCAAATTTCAATATCAGAGCAATAGTAAAGTATATCATCTAAGCTAAGAGGTATAGCTAACACCTTGGATGGCAGAGTCAGGGCTCAAAAAGGTCTCAACATCCTGCAATATTGGGCTGAACCGAATAAGATGAAATTTAACAAGATAACTGCATAGTATAACTTTGGGGTTAAAAAAATCAACTCCATAGACACAAGATAGGGAGGCATAGCTAGATACTTCTTCATATACAAATAAGATCTGGAAACTTTAGGGGATTACAGGAGTCAGCTATATGATATGGCACCCAAGACATCCCACGGTATCAGGCTGCTTATGAAAGGGAGAGTTCTGGGACAAGGAGGCTATAGCCCTGATATGCTCTGGACTAGTTGGAACACATCTAGGGTATTGTGTTTACTTTTGGGTGCCCTGTATAAAAGAGAACAGTAAGATGGAGAGTATTCAGGGTGAGGCAACCAGAATATTGAATGTTGCAGACTAGGAAGGAGAGAAGCAAACAAGCATTTATTGAGTGCTATGTGCCAGGTGATGTGCTAAGTTTTTTTTTAAAAAAATTGTCTTTTTGAATCATCATAACAACCATGTGAAGTAGTACTATTTTTATCCACATTTTATACTTGAAGAAACTGAGACAAATGCTAAGTGACTTGACCAGAGTCATCCAGATAATAAGTATATGAGGCTAGATTTGAACTCAAGTCTTCCTGACTCCAGGTTCAGTGCCACATCACCTACATACCATCAACACTTGACTGCATTCTCACCACAGATAGTTTGTTGTTTATGGACCTGCTTCATTGCTTGAGCTTACTGGAATTTTTTCTTGTATCTTTGTATAGTAACACTTGACCAGTAAAAGATGGTGCTCTTGGTGGGAAGAGGAAGAAAAAGAAACCTAATAAGCTTAAGGAGTAAAATATAATCAGTTCCTGTTTCTTCATGGTGTGACTTACTTTCATCTGTTGATTCCTGTATCTAAGTAGCAATAATCAGGAATATTAGAAGATTGTCCCTGCCTTGACTGCTCAATTCTCAACTGAATAGTTTCTTTATTTGCTCTAATTAATACCTACTTTTCTCATTAAGGGCTACTTGATATTTGTTGAGGTTAAGGTGGTGTAGATTAATGGTTAGCTCTTCAAATCACATCCAATTGAGCCAGGCTTTTCAGCAAGGGACAATAGTTGCCATGGCACTAGGTATAAGTACAGACCAATATTTGTACATTCAGAGGGTCTAATTCCTCTAAGCAAATTCGTGACTCAGTCAATTCCTCATGGTTGGGAATTCATGTAGTGCCAAATGCCCTATGTGGACAAAGACTAATGTGGAATTCTTGCAAAAAAATTTTAAAAACATTGTAGATAACAATTTCTGATAAGGAGATGGGCCATAGTGGTTTAATGAGTTGAGACCCCCCTCTAGACTTTTCTACATTCTGATACTGTTTATTTAACAGAGTACAGGCTATAAAGATGTCACTCTTTCCTTAGACAGGAGGAACTGGTTTTCTCAGCTACCTGTTTACCACATTAATTCATATCCTCAGATTTAGGAGACTGGCTCTTTTCTACAATTATAGTCTACTATGTTTTCATCAGCAGAATTCTCATTTTAGGAAGGAGGTAAAACCCAAATCAGGTGGCTTCCTTTGAAAACCTAGTCTATTTATAAATGTTTTGTGGCAAAGCAGAAGGAAGCAAACAGCTATTTCCACCCTTCTCTACTCCCATTCCACCCCACCCTCCAAGATATTCAGAAGTATCAGTCAGGGTTTAAGAGTGCTCCATTTAGGATTTAGTCATTAAATTATATCACCATGTATGCTTTAATCAAGTTGTTGTGAAGGCCCACAAAGGTACAACATTTACAAGGCAAGTAGAAATTAACTGTGAGACAGTAGAGATGAAGTCTGTACCTAAAGCAGTGCCCAGATTCCACAAAGAAGGCCTTCATTTAAAGATGTGTTTTTAAATAATTGATCATTACCTAATTAATAGTGAAATTTGTGTCCCTTATAATTACTAACATTGGTTAAACTGGACACTAATAAATATCCCATCTGGCGTTGAAAAGTTCATTTTGGTCACTATCACTAATCCTGCTCTCCCTAACATCGCCGGATAAATTATAACTTTGGAGGCAAGATGTTCTTTTTCCTCTCCTTTCTTTACAAAAAAAACCCAAGAAATTGATTGACTATGGAGATAATTAAATGTATTCCTTTATGTACAGACTTTAAGTTATTGCTATAGCTGTAAGTTCAGACAAATATAACAAAATACATAGATTAGTGAAAAATTTTAAGGAGCAATAAATAGATTCTCATTCCTATACTTTTTATCTCCCTTGATTTGTCACTCTTGTCTGGCTTTCCACATTCCCTTTTTGGATAGATTTTCACATATAATATAGAGTCTAGTAAGACGTCTCCCTCCCTTGATTGGTCATTGTGCCCTTAGCCATCCCACAAAGGTAAAAGTAAGACTCTGCTCTCCAATATGCTCAACACTGGATGCCACATTTTAGAAAGGGCATTGACACCCTGAGAAACATTCAGAGGAACAAATCAAGATGATGAACAGATTGGCATCATGTGATGTTAGGAACAAGTGAAGAGAATGGGGATGGTTTGCATCAGGAAGAGAAGGCTATGGGTTGGCGTCTTAGCTGGTTTTAAGAATTCAGAAGCTGCCACATTCAATAGGGACTGCACTTGATTGGAATGCCATAGAGAGCAATCACGTTCCAAGTAAGTTGTTATATTAGATGACTTCTGAGGTCTCTTCTAATTCTAGCATTTGGCGATTCTGTGAGTCTAAATATACAAGCTCTGTATTTTATGGCATGTTTGTGTAGAAAGTAAATTTTAAATCATCTGAAGTAAGAAAATGAAAAAATGTTACTTAAATTTCAAAAGACAAACCTTATTTACTCCCTAAGATTATAATCCCAATGGATTATACAACGTTTTCAACTAAAAATTCTTCTTCTTTGAAGTAAAAGTTAAATTATCTTAGATATCATTGTATTTCAATATTTTCTAGTTTGTCATGTGCTAGGATTTTCTATTTTGGAGAAAAATATTCCAGCAAATTCTAATTACTTTAATAGTCTAAGTTTTTACTCTCTGTTAAATCTTATTATTATGAATTTTCTTGCCCACCTGAGTTAGCAGATTGTCTTTAGCTAAAATCGACACAGCTGAGATTATAGAAAAGTGTGACCAGTGACAACTAATTTTAAATAATAATCTGCCTACCATTTGATGGCATTCTAAAATGTCTCCTAAGTAACTAAGAGTTTGTGATTTGTTAAAGGGGAAAGCTCTTACTAAAATCATGAATCCTTTGAATATTGGTGCAATTCCATGCCCAGACACAGTTTGTTATGAGCATCACATTTCATTAAAATAGCAAAGTGACCAAATACAAATAAGATCAAGTGTAGATGAAATATAGTCTCATGCTAGAAAAAAAATAGATAGAAGTAAGATAGAATTCTGTGCAAAATCACTAATGGATTTTCTTTGCCCCATTTTTCAATGACGATCTATATCCAATGAACATTTCCAGAATATTTCGTAGCCCTGGTTATTAAAACGTGATTAATTCCTTTTCTGATAAATGGCAACACAAATTTCTACCTGTAGAACACTTTGAATAAATATTCTAAGTAAGGACGGGATCAGAAAAGACGAATTACCTGGTAACAGCAAAAAGACTTAGATGAACTCTTTTTGAAGGGTCCTCATATGTTACTAAAGTTGTTCTTGGGCATTTTCTTTGCCCATTATGCAAATATTTCAACCCATTAATAATTCAAAATAGGCAATCCATTAATAATTAGGATCTCCATTACAAATCTGACCTTTAATTGAATTCTATAGGAAGACTGTGAAAAATGAGACTCTTGATTTATGCTAAGAATAAAGGTTAAAAACCGTTTTCCTAGCCAATCTAATGTTTGTCACTATTGCTTAATCAGAAACATTGAAATAAGAAACTTTTTGTTCAGGTATGCTGAAACTCCCTTTGTTCAACATCACCATTTCTGTAAGTCTTAATTTCTCCTTTTTCCTATAACTCACAGACATTCACTCTATAGCTATTATGAGGATGGATCCATTTTTAAAAATTTAATCATCACTAAGTGGTTAAAAATGCATCCCCACCCACATTCCTCTTTCACAGATCAGGAAAGTAAAGTAGTTAACTGAGAAGGTTATGATTACACAGATCCACAAATGGACTATGTTAGCCATTGTGAGTTGAAGGACCAGTCAGATCAGTTAAGTTATGACTTAATCTAGTCACTCAGTTTGATGAATTTTTCCCCATTGAATTATTCAATTGTTCATCTACAGTGACTGAGGCTGTCGGCTCTTTTGCCATGTGGTGTGACTCTGTGACTGGAGTGCCAGAGCAAAGGAGACCTTTGAGACATAGTGGCAGAGCGGGGATTAGAATCCATAGTAACCTATTTATGTTTTAGTGCTAAGGACCCCAGGCCTAAAGACATGTGATAAAGGGAAAAGTGATCATTCCCTATGAGAAAAAATAGAGTTCTTTTTTTGGCATATTTTGTAGGCAATGTCTGTTCCATTCTCCATGTTCATTGACTCGTCTGCCTATTCACCCACATATACTTCTCTTTATGAAGAGATTTTGATTAAGTGTGAATCTGAAGGGAAGGGGGAAGACCAAAGTGGGAATTTGAGAAAGAAAAGCAATACTCTTTAGAGTCATCTTGTTTCCTTACCTATAATACAAAAGAAAAACCTCAGTAGTTAATAGAGCTAGGGAGAAGGGTCATACAGGATTAGAGTAGGAAAGTAGCTTGGAAATGGTTATTGAATGTTATGAAAGTAATTGATTTGCTCAATCAGCCTTCACTGATATGAATTAAATGGTGAGCAATAGTAATTCCTGGAGGACACTGAAAAAAACAACTCATGTCCATTTATGTTATATATTTCCTTCCTACATTCGTCTCACTGTATTACAAGTCAAATAGTTTCACTGTACATTATAGACATAGAGATAGAAGGATAGACTATAAAACATTTGTAATATTCTGGGTATAAAAGCATATCTTTAATAATTATGCTTATATTTGTTTTAGTGTATGTAGAATGGAAGAGAAACTTCATCTTCTCCCTTTTCCCCTTTTCCCCTTTTCCCTCCCTTTGTAATACAGTAGAAGACACATGCAGAATATGCTACAGAACACATTACATAGAGGAAAGGAACTCTTTTCTCCAGAATGACCTGGGATGCTGTCCAGTGCTCTACTTCCTGTAGTGCTATATCTTGCCACTGGGCCTAGATGGCTCTTGAGGAGAAAATGAGACTGGTGACTTTGCACAGCCCTCCCTCACTTGAATCCAATTCACTAGCAAGTCATGTCATTGCCTTCCTGTTGTCATGGTCCTCTTTGAGAATAAAGGACAAACAACAACCTGTGAACAGTACCGGCTGCCCCACTGGGGACCCAACTGGCCAGTTCCAGTTGCACAACACAGCTTCTCACCTTCCCTTCCCTCCCTTCCTCTCCCCTCTCTTCCCTCCTCTCCCCCAGCCCTCTCCTTCCTTCCCCTCCCCTCCCCCTCCCTTTCCATACAGCTCCCATTCTCTCCCCTCCCCCTCCCTTTCCTTTCCCCATTCCCTTCCCTCTCCCTCCCCTCCTTTCCTTTTGACTAGATCAAAGAGGTAATTCTTCGTCTTATTTCATACACAGCCTTAATTACTTCATGGGCATTGCCTCAATCAAACTGAGACCTGGGAAAGACCTTAGCTCAAAAAGGCCAAGGTCTCCCATGGCATCCTGGGCCATCTCCAGTCCTCCTGATCTAAATCTTGCCACTAAATGCAAATGGCTACAGAGGAGAAAGTGAGGCTGGTGACTTTACATGGTCCTCCCTCACTTAAATCCAATTCACTTACAAGTCATGGGATCATATTCCTGACTTCATGGTCCTCTTCAAGAACTAAGTACAAACAACAACAACTTCCTGTAATAACTTATCTTGAGGTAAATTTGCTAAGCACAGTAGTTTCATTTCTATTGAATCATCTGTGGATAACCTTGCCACTGAGATTTGATCTCGATTTATTTTCTTCAAAAGCAATTTGTTAAGGAAAAAAAATAGTAAATTAAATAGACTGAAAGTACTTTTTAAAAAATAAGCTTTAATATAGAAAATTTGGACAAGACAATCTAAAGGGCATGGATATCAAATAAAACTCCCCTCAACCTCCTCCCAATTTGGAGAAAAATTTCAAATTCGTATCAACAAAAATATATTGACATTTCTTTTAAAATTCATATGTGTAAGAAAAACAGTGCTATTCATTTCAGAGAACCTGAGTTGGAAAGGACCTTAAATTTCATCTACTTTAACTCTTCAACCCGTGTAGGAACCCACACAATATCCCTGACAAGTTGCCATTCAATGTCTACTTGAACACAATCAGAATTACTACAGAGGCAGACCATTCCATTTTTTTTAAAGCTCTAATTGTTGTTCAGTTGTTCCATTTGTTGACCTGAAATATGCATCTTTGTAACTTCCACCCTCTGTTAATATTTTGGCTTGTGAAACTTAACACACAATTCCTTTTCCTAAATGAAAATCCTTTAAATATTTTAATGCAACATTAATGGCCCCGACAAAGCCGTCCCTCTTCCAGGCTAAACAGGATCAAGTTACTCGTATTTCTTCATAAAACATAGTTTTAAAATACCCTCACCATCTTGGTCACATGATCTTCTCTGATTTTGCTTTTGTCTCTCAATATTGCATTGAACTTTGACAAAATTGAGCAGATTCCTTTGCTCAGGTTGTCTTTTCTTTCTGAAGTATTCTTTCCTCTCTCTTCTCCATCTGGAAAACTTCTAGCTAACATTCAAGGCTAGGATCATATCTTTTTCAGGAAGCTTTCTTTCCTGATCCGTTTATTAAAAAGTGATTTTTTCCTCCAATAAGTTGTTCTAAAACACCATTAATCTCTCCTGGATATTTATAGTCTGCTTTAAATTATATGATTTGTGTGCTGTATATATATATTTTTATAGGTTGCCATAAATATGAGACAGGAGATAGGACTTTGTCATTTATCTAGTAATTACTATCAAGCATATTCATCAAAGATATTCACCATTTTCATGAAGGATCTCTAGCATATATCCATATAGGGATTCCATATAGATGATAAAATCCTTCACATGCTCTTGTTTGCAAAAAGATATTTTCCTGATTGCATCAAGCTCTGGAATGTTTTATAATTCCCTAAGAAGGAGTATGCTCATTCTAATGAATTTGGCCCATCATTCCCAAGAAAAACTAAGTAGATAAAAAAAGCCAATTGTCTAGACTGAGATGTAGCTGAAGGAAATACCTATTGACCTCAGCTATTTGTGTGTGCGTGTGTGTGTGTGTGTGTGTGTGTGTGTGATACGTACTATCAGCATATGTAGATATATGTATGGTTCTGTATATCTAGCTATTTAGCTATCAGTTCTGGGACACATTGCCATAGACATTGCATGAGAGAGGGCTTCATTGTGTTTGTTGTTATTTTAACAAATTCAAATTTCCCCTGGAAATAAAGAGCAAACTTTTCAAAGCAAAAACACTTCCTTGCTATTGTATGGCTTTGACTCATGAAACGCTATGTTTTTCATAAAATTAAAATTTAAAATCATCTAATGGAGAAGAACAGGAGGCATGTGATCTGGCTGTAACACATTGCAAATAAGGATTCTGAAGGAAAAATGGTCAACTAGATGTCATCTTAGAGATGAATGAGCAAGAATGAAGACAGGGGATGTGATAAGAGTGATACATGAAAGACAACTCTAATACACCATTGGTATTTTCACAATGAGCAGATGGGTGGCACCATAGACCACAGAGCACTGGGCCTAGAGTCAGGAAGACTTTTTTCCTGAGTTCAAATGTAGCCTTAGACACTTGTTAGCTGTGTGACCCTGGGAAAGTCACTTAACCCTGCTTTCCTTATTTTCCTCTGTAAAAGGACATGGCAAACCACTTCAGAATCTCTGCCAAGAAAACCCCAAACAGGATCATGAAGAGACAGGCACTACTGAAAATGAATAAGCAACAAGAATTTTCACAGTGTCAGGAGAAAGTGAAGTAGACCCCTACAATTTGGATCGATCCTGTGACATGAATTTCGAATATATACGAACAAATACCACACAGAATATGTAGGCATGACTGGCTGGTAAACTGAAGTAGTAGAAGAAACACCCACATCAATTAGTACACAAATCAATCTAATTATTTTAATTTTTTTAATGTCTTCTAATAGATTGTAGGGTCCCAGGGGGCAGGGACTTTGTGTTGTTCATTTTTTGTACTCCTGTCAGATCCTAATGCAGTTCTATGCGTATAGTAAGGATTCTCAATAAATATTTGTCAAATTAATTAATGAATTATTAGTATTAATGGAAATTGTTAACCACAATCATCTTTGAACATAGTTAATTATTTATAAACTAAGAGTGAATAATGATTTACACTGGGTAAAAAAAAGAACTGGTAATTTTTGATACATTATTTAAATAGCGTTACTAGAACCTAAAGAATTTTTCATATATACATATCATCAAGTAAATGTTTTTCTACTTCACAAAAAAGTCATGTCTAACAATAAAACCTTACCTCCAAACTAAATGGATGGGTTCAATAGAGGCATCGGACTTGGCTTTACCTGGGAGTAAATTGCTGGCATTTTGAAAGAGAATCAGCTCTTTCTGGGGTGCTAAGCAAGATTTATCTTCACCATAAAATATTTACTCTGGGCCTCACATATACACTACATTAGGAATTAAGGAGAGGAGAAGTGGCCCCTCCATTTATAATCTGGGGTTGCCATGCCAAGCTACCTTTCAGAGTTTTGTATAGGACATCAGGGAAATGAATTCTTCATGTAAATGGTTTTCTATAAAGTTGATTTTCCTTTAAAAGGTGTGCATTTTACTACCAGGTTGTAGTTTACTCAATAGTAAAATATAATCCCTTGTGGTCTCCCCCCAATACAGTACTGAGTTTTCATTTATTAATTGAAACTTCAAACTCATATAGGTTACAGGAAATGCTCTGATGTTCTTCAGCATGAATGAACTCAAACATCCCCCCAATTTTTAACTGAGATTAAATATTTGGACAGATGGGAAGCCTTGGTTAAGTTTCTGTTTGACTGTAAGCCAGCTTCAGTTGGTTTTGTAGAATCTTGAGAGTTTTATACAATATGACCTGTTTGAAAAAGCCTTCCATGAAGGCAATCATTCATACTATTAAATGGCCCCCTCTGTATTTAGATCATAGAAAGAATTCCATTGCAAAGGCAAGAAGTAGCTAGTGAAAAATTGTAAAAACGAGTTGTATGAATTGCAGCTGTGATGACAAGTCACCATGTTCTTTTAAGGAGAAGAGAGATCCAATTCCATTAGCTTTTTCTTAAATCAGAGTCTCTTTAAATCTACACCAGTAAATGATTACACGAACCTGGCATTTTTCTCAATTGCCCTATAGGGAATGTGTTCTCCCATTTGTAGTAGGATGAAAAAAGCTTTGAAAAGCTTCGAGTGAGACATCAATGGCCAAAATGTTTAAGTTCTCATTTCTTCAACACTAAAAATCAAAGAGTTTGCCTTACTCAGATACACTATTTAGAGATTTTTACAGTTCACAGCTGTCCTACAGAATACAATGAATCTCTGCAATAGGAAGAAAGCATTTTATGGATAAATTTTATTTATAGTCCATTTTAATTAAATAATAATTCACCTTTGCATAGTGCTCTAAGGTTTATTTGCATCGGGATAATCCTATGAACTAGGTGATATCTCTATTGTGAAGAGAAATTGAGTTTCACAGAGAATAATTCACACATTTATTGCTGCCAGCTCTGGGACTCAAAACCAGGTCCATCTAACTCCCAGTCCTGTGCACTCAGTACCAATCTACTTTTTCTCCTTTGAATTTTTATGTTTAAAAGAAGCATGTACAATGCCACGGAGTTCAAAAGTTGGTTTAAAAAATACGTTAGTCATTGTCAATTTTTTTCTGCTTGTTCTCTATTTAAAACATGTATTCTGCTTAGCATACATATGCTTAAATATGAATAAAAAATAAAGTGTTTACTATGTGCCAGACACTATGCAAAATGCTATTCATATAAAAACAAGAAGAGAGGCAGTCTTTGCACTCGGGAATATTACTTTTTTGGGGGGGAATAACATTTATAAAAGGGACTTGAAAAGAAGAGAAGGCATCTGTTTGGGGGCATGGTGTTAAAAGTCTGAATAATAAAGGTTTATTAGACTCTGCCTTCCTTCAAATTATTGGTTCTGGGAAGAATTCACTGATGGAGAGTCTCCAAGGGTGGATGGAAAAGGCACCTGAGACATATAGTAGGGGAGTCTCAAGAATGAAGGAAAAAAAGTAGCTCTTGGATTATGTGATTATAATACAGGAATGACTCAGATCCAGTTGGACATTAGCTGGAGGTATTATTGGTAGATGAAATAGGCCTAGGCCCAGAGGACTGGGTCAGAAGTTGTCCCAAACTATCACAAGTGAAGGAAAATGATTTAGAACCTGTTAGCATATGGAAAAATATGCCCAAGAGTGTGGTAGATGGATTAAAAACCAGTCCTGAGATGGCAGACAGATAGTTAAACACTTACTGTTCTAACTTTCCAATCAGCTTAAGAGCTTTGAACTAATACTATAATAAAAACTTGGTATCTAAATGATAATGGATTTTTAAATAAAATTTAGCTCAGATTGACTTTTTAAGTGGTGACATCATCACCAACTTAATAGTCCTACTGTGAGATAAGTGCAACGCAATCTTCTGATGGGCTTTATCCATTTGGAAGATTGTCTAAGGATAAAGCCAGTTACTGCCCTTTGCACGGGATTAGAGCTGCTGTGATCCACACAAAAGCTGCTGGTTGGAATAGCAGCAGTTAAATTTGAGCATTGCATAGGTCTAATATTTCAATTCAGACCTGTCATTTCAGGGGTGATTATGACTTTGAAAAGAGGGATTTTGGATTACCATCTACCAGATTTGTTACATTTTCTAGGAAACATTATGGAGCAAATGCTTCTATCATGGGATGAAATGAAAATGAGTATTAAGAATAATCAACATTTTGATCCCATATCATCATAGTACTATTTTCCTATTGCTGTTTTGCCTACATGCATAAATATTGATAAAAAGGAAACCTTTTTTATACTTTAATTTGATATTTTCCTAATTTTTTATACTTTGTGAATTGTGTAAGGATTTTTAACAAAATGAAATAATAAAGCTTTCCAATATATATGTCTAATTCCTTAAACACAATTAAATTTAATAAATGACTTAGGGTGCTTTTTATTGTTTTCCTTATTGGTTCCATACTCCCTCACACTCCAAGTGAAGGCGAGGTTTAGTAATTATTCATTTTATGCTCTTTGGTGAAGGTGTCGCCGCTGTAGCCGCGTGGAGTCGGCAGTCCCTGCCTCTCCTCCTCCTGACTCACCGCTGTTTGCTCTCACCGAGGAATAAGTCGGTCAGGAAGCCGCTCCATTGTCATGGCATTCAAAGACACCGGCAAGACCCTTGTGGAGCCCGAAGTGGCCATTCACCGGATCCAAATCACCCTCACCAGCCGCAATGTGAAATCACTCGAGAAAGTGTGTGCTGACCTAATTAGAGGAGCCAAAGAAAAGAACTTGAAAGTGAAGGGACCTATTCGAATGCCCACCAAGACACTTCGGATCACAACTAGAAAAACTCCTTGCGGTGAAGGTTCAAAGACTTGGGATCGGTTCCAGATGAGAATCCACAAACGCCTTATTGATTTGCACAGTCCTTCTGAAATTATTAAACAGATCACTTCTATCAGCATTGAACCAGGTGTAGAAGTTGAAGTCACAATTGCAGATGCCTAACCAATCATCTCTTTTAATAAATTGATTGCAACTATAAAAAAATTATTCATTTTATTTTACTCGTATTGACATACCCATCTTCCATAAGCAACTAGGCAGCACATTGAATAGAGAGTGCAGGGCCTTGACTCAGGAAGACCTGAGTTCAAATGTGACCTCAGACACTTAAATAGCTGGGTGACTCTGGACAAATCACTTCATCACTATTTGCCTCAGTTTTCTTCAAATGCAAAGTAGGGGTAATGATAGCATCTACTTTATAAGGTTGTTGTGAGGTTCAAATGAGATAATATTCATAAAGCATTTAGCATGTACCTGGCACTTGGGAAGTGCTGAATAAATACTTGTTTCCTTCCCCTCTTTCTCCATCTGTCCCTCTCTCCTTTCTTCCATCCCTTTCTCCTTCCTCCCTTCCTTCCTTCCTCCCTTCCTTCCTTACCTTCTTCCTTACCTCCTTCCTTCCTCCTCACCCTCCCTCCTTCCTTCCTTCTTTCCTTCCTTCCTTCCTTCCTTCCTTCCTTCCTTCCTTCCTTCTTTCCTTCCTTTGTTCCTCCTTTCGTTTCACAAAAGCATCATAGCAAACAGATAGCCACAGATTGTCAAAAGTTATGTGAATTGAATACAAGGTCTTGCAGATTATAAAGTGCTAGCAAAACATCAGTAATGGTCCTGGCAAAACACTAGTTCTGATTCCTGAGGATCGCCCTAGTTCAGTATGGAGAAAGCCATCATCAGCAGGCCAGGCACTTGGTCATGAATTCTTGGGTGATGCCAACACATGAATCAACAAGAACAAAATACAAACTAGCCCTCCCTCTTGTGTGGCTCTCTTATGTTGTGATGGTGTCAAAGGAGCAGAAAGGGGAGGCAGAAGATACTCAGAATCATATTTTTAAACCTTTTGTAAATTTAAGCCTACCTATTTTTTCACTAAACGTGAGATTCTTGTCCAAGGACCAATAAGATTAAAAGAATTGAATCAGAGTGATCTGATTTTGGGCAGCTAGGTGGTGCAGTGGATAGAGTGCCAGCTGAATTCTGGAAGACCCGAGTTCAAATCTGGCCCGAGGTACTTATTAGCTGTGTGACCCTGGGCAAGTTGCTTAATGCTGTTTGCCTCACTTTCCTCATCTGTAAAAGGAGCTGGAGAAGGAAATGGAAAACCACTCCAGTATCTTTGCCAAGAAAACCCAAAATGAGGTCAAGGAGAGTCAGACACAATTGAAAAGACTAAGCAACAAAAATAATGGCAATCTGACTTTATCTTTATAAATGACCCTAAGAGAAGGGAACCTATTGCAACTTAATTGAAGGATGGCTCACTGGTCCTTTTCAGAGAGACAAAGAAAGTAATTAATAGAATCATTTTTGTGGGATTCTCCAAAGCCAATGAGACATTTCTTATTGCTATGTGTAAGATAAATATTTGCAGAGATCATCATGAAAATAATTGAAAGTTATATACCAACACTTGATGCAGTAAATGAAGAATTTTATGCAGTACTTCATAAGATCCTCCATGTTAAATACACAGACATATATTTGGTATTAGCTAGTTTCATTGCAAAGATAGGAATAAGTGATCGCAAAAATATGCATTTAGAAAACGTGGGTCAGGAAATGAAAGACATAAGAGAAGCCAAAAACTTGTAGAATGCTTAGAAACCTTATGACTATATTTCATGAAGGATTTTCTCCAGAAGAGAACCAGTAGGCTCAGAATATAGTGAATGTTACCAGATAATATCATAAAAATAAAACTGGTCAAATTTTAATAGATAGGAATTCATTCATGTCTGATGTGAGTTATTCCACAATCACTTGTCTATGTACAGTCAGTCCGCTGATATTTTAGATCTAAGATCAAAATTAAATACTTAGGAATAAAAACAGAAATGACAAGTGTTGCAACAATTCAGCTAGCAGCCGTTATGGGGGTGAAAGACCAACACAAGCCCAATAACAAGAGTGCTGCCAGCACAAGTTCTTTTGATCTGCTTTACTAAGGAAAGCAACCTGAAGGGTTTAACAATCTTAATTTAATCCAACATATACATATAAACTCACTTAATTTAGGGGAAAAAGCCAGCACCCTGAACTTGAGAGCAAATGCAAACAAACTACAAACATACATTATAAACAGACCAGATACAATTCATAGTTACCGAGCAACCATCAACATCTGGGTGAGCTGGGAGGCTCTTACAGCGGCTGCCCAGAGTCCCATGCAAACACTCCTCTAGGAGTTAGAGCCTCAAGCAAATAACTCTGTTCTCTCTTTTTATACAGTCTTTAGACATCATCAAATGTCATCTGAGCCACCAGAACTTAGGTGTATACTATTGGCTCTGGTCTTAGCAACTCCCCTCAGGGCCCTGAGGGCTTCATGCCCACATTGGCTTAGCACCGAGCAGATAGGGGTTTGGGCCTGGGGCTTTACACCTAGTAAGGCTCAATAAAAGACACTTAATTAATTTAGCATTCTAAAACAGTAAATAAAAAGTCCCAACTTAATTGCCAATACACAAAAAATTGTTTAATTATAACAACTTAGTCCTGAGCCTTTCAAACAATCTATTGAAAATGAAAAATAGGCAATGGATAGAAGGATGTACATACATATATATATATATATATATATATATATATATATATATATATATATATATATATATACACATATATAATAAAAACACAATACAGAAGTGTATTGGCAACCAAAAATGGGCTCCTTAGCACTTAGTCAACAAGTGCCCTTGACTAGTTTGGCTTTTTCCCCTGAACTGAATGCTGTTTGTATGTTGGACTGGAGTAAGCTTGTCGGCCCCTTCACCTTGCTTCCCTTGCTTAAGCTGATGGAAAGAACCTGTGCTTTCCCAGTCAACCCCTTCACCTTGCTTAAGCAGATTGAAAGAACCTGTGCTTTCCCCGGCGTACCTTACACCGCCCCCCCCCCGCCCCCCCCCCCCCCCCCCCCCCCCGCAGAAGCTGGATGGTTAAAAGCAGCTCCCGTTGGAGCCAGAGGCTGCTACAGCCACAGCCACAGCTGAAGCAGGAGCTGCCAGTAGCAGAGCTGACCTACGGGAGGAAGCTGAACAAAGACTTCAGGCCAGTGGGTAATCTTTTTACCATAGAGGGGGAAGCATGATTTTGCTTTATGCAATCATGCTTCTCTGTAGCCTCCTGGTTACTCTTTCAAGGCGTACTTATTGGGCCTGGAAGCTTTTGATCAATATATCAAAATGGGGTTGCTGGTTCATGGGTTGGTTACTGTGGAGCCTAAATATAGGTTTTGATTCTTCTGCCTTCTACTTTGAGAGTTTCTTATATCCGGCAGTTCCGAACCTTTCAGACATGTTTATGATCCTCTTTGAAATTATAAACTCTGCCCTCCTAATACATTTGGCGACCAGGATGGGATCACTAGGTATAAGATCTCTATTTAGAAGCAGAACAATTCCAGAGGAAGAGATGAATATCCCAGGATGGGAGGATCCATTTTATTCCTCCCTAGCAAAAGAATTGGCTAAAAAAGCTGGACCCTGTGAAAACTGGGAACCAAGGCTACGGAGAGGAGATCCTAGGGATTTAGAAAAGTGTTTACAAGAAGTTGGGATTCAGTCAGGGGCATCACTATCTAGGCAAAGCTGGATAGTGTTATCAGCCTACCGGCTAGTATACGAAAGATTGAGATTAAGTGAAAGACATGGGGGCACTCCTACCCCACAGCAAGAAGGGGAATCTCAGATAGCAGGAGACCAAACTGACTCAAATGAGAACTTTTCTATTAATGTGGCTAAGAGCAACAGGAGACCAAAAAAGCCCAGAGTGCATTTCAACCCAGCCCAGAAAGAGCCTGACTGCCTGCTTCGTCCTAGCCATGGTGGCAGAGGAAGTGAGTGGGGGGAAAATGAGACAATGTTAGGGGCTGAGGCACAAAACACTACTGGGGTTCAGGATGTCCCTCACACAGAGAATAGGAGATGGTTAAATGATCAGACAAGGGCTCGACCCATACAAAGGAGGAAGACAGAAACCCGAGGTGAAGATTCAGTTACAAGGGAAATTCAGGAAGATTTCTCACCGCAAGAGGTCACAGATATTTTGAGTAGATTCAGCCAAAGAATAGGAGAACCATTGATATCTTGGATGGTAAGACTCAGTGATCAAGGGGCCAGTGGAATATCAGTAGATAGGACAGACTGCATGAGATTCATAGGTATCAGCCATGATCCTCTAGTTCAACAAGCTTTTAGGGAACATCATCAGCAAGGAGATGGTGATAGCAGGACTACTCTGTTGGCATTAGCCGCTGTGGGATGCAATAAGAGATATGCTACTGATTCTACGTGGCCCACTGAGCACAGACCCTGCTATTCACTTAGAGATTGCATCATGAGACTAAAGGAGGAGGTAATGAAGACTGCCATTATGATAGGAACTGCAGACAAATATTACAATGATCCAATGGGACTGCCTCATAGGAATTTAATAATTAGGACAGCTCCCCCTGCTTATAAACAACTAATTTTGAATTTATTACTTGGAGAAGTAGGGAGCCATCTTACAACAGTGATAAATAAGATTTTACAGTTACATGACTTAGGTGACTGGGGAAGGGATAGATCTCCTCGAGAGAGAAGGGTAAATAACCAGCAAACTTGGCGCCAAAGGAAAGTAACAAGGAAAGAAATGTTTACTGCTCTATTGAGAGCAGGGGTAGGTTTTGAAATGATAGATGGAATTCCAACCAATGAATTGTATAGAATGTATAGAGATAAAGGACTTGATAACAGGAGAGATAGGGAAATAAGAACTGCTCCTGCAAATACTACAGATGTTGAACCTTCAAACCCAAGTGAATCACATGAAAGGGAATACTAGGGAACAGGCCGAGCCCCAGTCCAAATTAAGGAAATACACAGGCTGGATTGCAGACCTCACATTAACCTGACCATATATTGGAAAAATGGGTCAAGTACGGTAACTGAGGCATTAATAGATACTGGGGCCGAGGCCACCCTTATTTATGGAAATCCAGACAAGTTCAGCCATGGAACTCCTATTACCATTACAGGACTAGGAGGGACTGAAATATCAGCCAGGCAAGTTAAATTAATGATGAAAATTGGACAGTTGCCCAAGAAAGAATATAGTGTGGTTATTGTGCCTATTCCTGAATACATCATTGGAATAGACATATTGAAGGGTATGACCTTAAATTTACCCGAAGGGAAATACCAATTTGCTGTGAGGAAAATAGGCATTAATGCAGTCTTAGTGGGGAAAATCAAGATGGATCCAATCACTTTGCCCGAACCTTCTAAAATAATTACTTTGAGGCAATATCGTGTGCCAGGTGGGCAAGATGAAATTGCCAACACTATAAGAGAATGTGTTGAGGCAGGAGTGTTAGTCCCTACAACTACTCAATGGAACAACCCTGTCTGGCCAGTCCGAAAGTCAGATGGGACATGGAGGATGACAGTAGATTATAGACAGCTGAAAAAAGTGACTCCTCCCTTGTATGCTGCTGTTCCAGACACGGTTACTTTAATAGAGAGAATACAAAAACATGAAGGGACTTGGTATGCAGTTATTGATTTGGCCAATGCCTTCTTTACAATCCCAATAGACCCCAAGCAATGGAATCAGTTTGCTTTTACTTGGCAAGGCCGACAGTATACATTTACACGCCTGCCGCAAGGATATATTCATAGTCCAACTATTTGCCACAGGATTGTAGCTGAACATTTGGATGAATTAAAGTTACCTGGTGTACAGCTTACACATTACATAGATGACATCATGATACAGGGAAAGAATATAAAGGAGGTGGAGGAGAGTTTAGCATTATTAATTGACCATATGAAAAGCAAAGGATGGGAAATCAACCCCGCAAAGGTTCAAGGGCCAGCTCAAACTGTAAAATTCTTGGGGATACAGTGGAATAGAGGACTGCGAGAAATTCTCCCACAAGCTCGACAAAAAATCCAGGATTTTCCCACCCCTACCAATAAGAAAGAGGCCCAAAAGTTCATAGGGCTATTTGGTTATTGGAGACACCACATCCCACATTTGGGACAGATTTTAAAACCCTTGTATAAAGTCACCAGAAAGAAATATGAATTTGACTGGGGACTTGAACAAAGTAGAGCTTTTGAGGAAGCAAAGGCTGCTATCCAATTAGCTCTAGACTTATGGCCTATGCAAAATGGGCCAGTGGAGTTACAAGTGACTGTACAAGATGACTATGCAAATTGGAGTCTGTGGCAAAAAAAACAAAGCCGAAGTGTACGTTTAGGCTTTTGGTCAAGGAAACTGCCCTCATCTGGAGTGCAATATACACCTTTTGAGAAGCAGCTGTTAGCTGCTTATTGGGCTTTAGTAGAAACTGAGGAACTAACTCTGGGTCATGAAGTGGTATTAAGGCCTGGAATTCCAATTATGACTTGGGTAATGAGTACCCCAGCTTCTCACAGAATTGGACATGCACAAGAGGCAAGCATAATCAAATGGAAGTGGTATATTCAGAATAGGTCCAGAGCAGGCAAAAATGGAGTTTCTGCTCTACATGAATCTGTGGCGAACATTGATACTGAGAGCAATGAAAAGCCCCTTGAATCTAAGCAACAGATGGTACCATCCTTAGTGAAATGGAATAATGGATATGACGGACTAAATGAAGAACAGAAGAAACATGCTTGGTTTACTGATGGGACAGCAAAATATTTAGGACAGAAGAGACATTGGAAAGCGGTAGCCTATAACCCCTGTACAAGGAGAACTCTGGAAAGTTCTGGGATAGGTGGAAGTAGCCAATATGCTGAACTGATGGCAGTGCATCAGGCCATCAGAGCAGAGAAAGGAGGACAGTGTCATATATTTACTGACTCGTGGGCGGTAGCTAATGGATTAGCTACGTGGATGCCTATATGGAGGAATCAGAATTGGGAGATTCATGGCAAACAAGTTTGGGGTAAAGAGTTATGGGAAAATATATGGGACATGTCTTTGGTTACAGATCTGTCAGTTTTTCATGTTGATGCTCATGCAACACTGACCACACCAGAACGTGAGTACAATGCACATGCGGATCGACTAGCAAAGATTGCTACTGAATGCATTGTCCCTACTCCGACTCCAACTGATGACCCAGCCTTAGCAAGATGGGTCCACCAGACTGCTGGCCATTTAGGGGTCCAGGCCACCCATCGATGGGCACAGGATCGAGGTATCAGTATTTCTCATGCGTTGTTAAAACAAATAACAGAGGAGTGTTGTATATGCCAATTAGAAAAAGAACGAACTCTTCCTAGGATAGTTACTGGAGAAATAGCAAGGGGAAAAGTTCCAGCCCAAATTTGGCAGATAGATTATATTGGCCCACTACCCCAGGATAAAGGATGTAAATATGTATGTACGTGTGTTGACACCTATTCAGGTATACTAGTGGCTTGTCCTTATAAAGACGCAACTCAGAAAAACACCTGTAAAACTCTAGATATTGTAAGTTTATATTATGGAACCCCAATGCAGATTCAAAGTGACAATGGGTCACATTTCAAGGGCAAAGAAGTGAAAAGATATTGTGTGTTGAATAATATAGAATGGATATATCATATTCCATATTACCCACAAGCATCTGGGCTAATTGAAAGAATGAATGGATTGTTGAAAGAACAGCTGAGAAAACTAAGCTCTAATAATTCATATCAACATTGGAAGGATAATTTGTCTATTGCCTTACGTAATTTGAATAATAGGCCCTTAGGGGGGAGTACACCTCTAGCCAGAATGATGACCCCAAATCTGCAGATCAGAGAACAGCAAACATGTGAGATCCAAAACATTGAATTTTGGACTGTGAGGGAAGACATCCCACTACCAAGTCCAGGAACACCTGGTTCAGCAGGATATGATTTACATTGTATAGAGAATTTTAGGTTGAATAGGAAAGAGATAAGAAAAACCCCTACTGGAGTATGTATGAGAATCCCCAAGAATCATTTTGGACGGATATTACCTAAACCAGGATTAGCGGCTCAAGGAATACATGTATTGGCTGGAGTGATAGATTCTAATTATCAAAAAGAAATTGTTGTGACACTCCAGAATATGGGTAAAAAACCTGTACAATTTTGTAGAAATGATAGGATGGTTCAAGTGATTATTATCCCCTGTGAAAAAATACCCTTCGTGAAAACTGACCCTCCTCCCAAAATAACTACTAGAGGGGCAAAAGGGTCTTGCTCCATTGATAGAATAAAGTCAGGAGCTAAGGTATGGGTAAAACGGAAGCCAGATGATATTCCAAAGGCTGCAGAAGTTATAGCCCATGGGAAGGACAACACTGTAACAGTTGTCTATTCAGGGGAATAAAATTACCAAATCGTACCCCTGAACCATATATTTTACCGTGAATAGGTTATAATAATAGATTCGCAGACTCCACAGGTATAGCTGATGCTGGTAAATGCCATAAGCCACTCAGAGGAAAGGTGACCTTGTGTGATTAATGGATGAAAACTTGTACATTTGGGGAAAGGCTGGGAGGACAATCCTAGTCTCTATCTAGGATAGGATCCTCTTAGTTTAATTTTCCCATTGTGTTTCCTTGTACATCTGGGGAAAGGCTGAGAGGACAATCTTAGTTTCTATCTAGGGTGGGATCCTCTTGGCTTCCTCATTATGTTCCTTTTGAAAAGAAACATTTCCCACCTGAGTTTGGCTCTGATGTTGGATCTTTGCATAACTGAAATCTCAACCAAACTTGAGATGATTTTATTTGAAGAATAATAGTCCATACTTGTCTACTCTTTTTGTCCTTTGTTTTGGCTAACGTTGTTGCTAGTTTTGTTTCCTTTAGGCTTAAGCACCCTGCACTTTCTGGTGACTGCCTAAGCACATAGCATTCTTGGAATTCCTGCCAGCTTGTTAAAGAACTGACCTCTGGAATGGGACTTTTTGGGGCAGGGCCATCTCTACATCCAATTTCAGCATGAAGAAGCTATGGAAAATGAGACCTTCACCCCTTACCCCAAGATTTTGAGCCCCAATCATTCAAGGGGGGGTGGGAATGATGATAGTGTTCTATGTTTACTTATTTTGTGTTATCTTTGCTATGTTGTTTTATTATTATGATATTATTGATCCTATGTAATGGATACAAGGATCTAGGGGTGGACATTTGAATTATTAATAATTATTTTGGGGATGATTGATTGAAGAGATTATCTTGCTGGGACCTAGGGGTGGATCACATTTGAATCGTAAACCAATATTTAGGAATGTCACCAAATGATATGTTTTGCTTTATAATGAATGATATGTTTTAGTTTCCTTTGTAATTGGATCACGATGTATGTTCTAGGATACATGGCTGATTAGATTATGTATCCTATAACAAGGGGTGGAGTGTATTGGCAACCAAAAATGGGCTCCTTAGCACTTAGTCAACAAGTGCCCTTGACTAGTTTGGCTTTTTCCCCTGAACTGAATGCTGTTTGTATGTTGGACTGGAGTAAGCTTGTCGGCCCCTTCACCTTACTTCCCTTGCTTAAGCTGATGGAAAGAACCTGTGCTTTCCCAGTCAACCCCTTCACCTTGCTTAAGCAGATTGAAAGAACCTGTGCTTTCCCCGGCGTACCTTACACCCCCCCCCCCCCCCCCCCCGGCAGAAGCTGGATGGTTAAAAGCAGCTCCCATTGGAGCCAGAGGCTGCTACAGCCACAGCCACAGCTGAAGCAGGAGCTGCCAGTAGCAGAGCTGACCTACGGGAGGAAGCTGAACAAAGACTTCAGGCCAGTGGGTAATCTTTTTACCATAGAGGGGGAAGCATGATTTTGCTTTATACAATCATGCTTCTCTGTAGCCTCCTGGTTACTCTTTCAAGGCGTACTTATTGGGCCTGGAAGCTTTTGATCAATATATCAAAATGGGGTTGCTGGTTCATGGGTTGGTTACTGTGGAGCCTAAATATATGTTTTGATTCTTCTGCCTTCTACTTTGAGAGTTTCTTATATCCGGCGGTTCCGAACCTTTCAGACATGTTTATGGTCCTCTTTGAGATTATAAACTCTGCCCTCCTAATACAAGAAGTTTAATTGATACAAATTAATTGCCATAAAAAGGAAAGCAAAACAGCCTAAAAAGCACTGTACTCAACAAATATTTAATGTATATTAAGAGCTGGTGGGTAAAGGCATCACTGGTTTAGTATATAAATTCATTTGTCAAGTTTAAAAGAAAAGGATAATGCAAAATTATAATCTGTATCATGTAACTGAATCGGAGAAGAAATAGAGAGTAAACATAGTTTGAAGAAAGCTTGGTAAGAGACTCATCTAAGTCAATCCAACTTGAAGGCCCAAAAGGATGAAAATGGAAGGAAAACAAAAAGAATAAAAGTGGAAAAATGTTTGTAAAGGTTTTTTAAACCATTTATTTATTTATTTTTAACATTCATTTAAAAGTTTTTTGAGCTCTGACTTCTGTCCCTCCCTCCCACCCCTCCTCCGGCCATTAAGAAAGTAAGCAACAGAACATCAATAATACATGTTAAGTCACGCAAAACATAATTTGTTATTAGCCATGTTACCAAAAAAGCAAGAAACATAAAGAAAGTGAAAAAAATATGCTTCAATCTGCACTCAGGCTTCATGAGTTCTCTCTCAAGGTGGATAGCATTTTTCATCATGGGTCCTTTGGAATTGTCTTGGATCATTGTCTTGATCAGAGTAGCTAAGTCTTTCACAGCTCATCATTTTGACAATGTTGCTGTTACTGTTTGTAGTGTTCTCCTGGTTCTGCTCATGTCACTAGCAAAGACTTTTACAACAAACTTATTTACCTTGAAGGACAATTGAGCAGTCAAATATTGATTTTTATACCAAAGTCCTTTTATATTTACAGATGAAGTAGAAATGGAATAAAAGCTACAAAGGTGGCAAAAGTGGATATACTAGACAAAATGTACATAGAGGAGATCAATGATAGAGGTAGAAATTTTGAGAGTGCCGAGGTATTAATTCACAAGTTATCTGAGAGAAATATGTCAAAGATGTGGAAAAAATTGTCTGACATTATTAGTACACAAAAAAGTGACTTAGAAAAATGAAGCAGTGACTTATATGTCTATTTTTACATCTATGTGAAATTTTCATGACACATGCATTGAACATCTCCTCACTGAGAGTATTAGTAAGGAGTTAGTAAGCTTTTGCAAGTGCTATTCCAAAGAAAAAATATATCTTTATTATCATATAACTGAAAGATACAGAGAAAAATTTAGAGAATGCTAGATCCCAATGGTGCATGGAAAGATATGCTCATCAAAAGTCTTCTCTGTGTGGATAGGGGAGCTTCAGAAGAGAACTGAGTCAGAGGATTCTCTATGAATGGTAGGCTCCTCTAGATATTAGTGTTATAGAATGACAGCAAGCTGATTAGGTACCAAAACATTCCAGAGCCTCATGGAAGGGTACTACAACCAGTGAAAATAATTTGGCTTAACCATCCACAAATAAAACCGAAATGGATTAAGAATGTATATTGCTCAAATTAGGAATGCAGTTATGTGAACAATTTATAGTCTTCCCATTTTTATATCTATCTTTATTTTTACCTTTATATTTGGGATAGATGATAAAAAATAAAAAAGTAGGGCATGTAATTGAATAGGTCAAGCAGAAAAGGTTGCTTTCAGGAAACTGAAAATATCCTTCAAGAAATTCAAACTTCTGCCATTGCATTCTTGTAGCACAATTTGTCCAATCAGTGGGCACTCCACTATGCTTCCAGGCTTTTTCTTTGTATTTGTTTTTACTACAGAAAACTGCTACTATAAATATTTTCATATGGAGAATGTTTTCCCAGCCTGTGATCTCTTGGAGTATATGTTCAGTAGTGATAGAACTTGGTCAAAGGACATGAAACCTTTAGTCACTGTTCTAGTACAATTCTAAATTATGTAGAAACACAATTAAGCTCCCTGTGTGCCCATCTTTCTAGTGTCCTTCCAAAGCTGACTATTTTCATTTTTACTTTGCTGGGTATGAGGTAACATCTCAGATTTGTTTTATTTTACATTATATTCCCCCTTCTTTAAAATGCTATTATATTATTTTCCAAAGATATTTTTATAAGTCTCTCGTGTTAAGCCTGATCCTTTCAATGGAATAGTATGAAGGAAAGAGGGAACAGAATGTCACCATGGTTTGCAAGAATACCCATCATTTAGAGTGAGTCTGATTCTATAAAGCTAAACACTTACTGAGGAATAATGAAATGCAGAGATACAGTATCACCAGATGAGCTATGGAACTGCTTACAATCAGGCTCTTAGTCACCTGATATAATCATTTGCCAGGGTCACAAAAAAAATCTAGATTTCATTGCTGGGGGGAAAAAAAGAAAAGAAAAATGATTACCTGATAAAGGTGTTTTTTAAATTATTTTTCTTGTTTTTCTATGGGGTAGGTGCACTGGCCAATCTCTATGATTTGTTTTAGTTGTGATAATGCAAGTTGAGAGAAAAGAAATGATTCATTTCCCACAGTTCTTATTCATGTCAGTAACTCTGATCATCTCATGAACTCCTTTTTATATATAATTTGAGTCAAATTAGATGCTGCTCTTTGAAACAATGAGAAAAAGAAAAAGGCAAACAAAACCATTTTCATTCATACTGCTCATAAGGAATTTCTTTACAAAAGTTTAGACTAAAAAAGATTTCGTTCATCTCTGCTAAGTATATTTGTTATATAAAAAACTTATCAAATGACTAGTCCACAAACAGGGTACTGAGAAAGTTTGGTGAGAATTGGGTTCTATTTTCAGCTCTGACATTCACTAGTTGTCAGTAAATCAATATTTATTAAGCACCTACTATGAAAGAGGGACTGTGCTAAGTGCCAGGGCTAAAAAATAGTCCCTGAGCTCAAGGAGGCTTGAGCTGTCTATTGGGGGAGACAAGACAATGAGGGAGCCAAACATACTAGATTACAGGAAAAATGAGAAATAATTAAAAGAGGGAACATACTATATTTAAGAGGTATTGGAAACACTTTCCATAGAACATAATATTATAATTGGGACTTGAAGAAAGTCAGTAAAGTAAGTAGGTGGAGAAAAGGAAGGAAAACATTCCAGGCATGGGAGACAGATACAGAAAATACCAAGAGAAGAGAGATGGAGGGTCTTGTTCAGAGAACAGCAAGGAGGCCACAGTAGTAAGGTGTAAGAAGACTGGAAAGGTGGAAAGAGGTGGCTTAGATCATGAAGGGCTTTGAATGTTACACAGAGGATTTTATATGTAGGGAATGAGTGGGGTACATTGAGTGGGGAGGTGGCATAGTCAGGCCTGCACTTCAGGAAAATCATTTTGATGGCTGAATGGAGGATATATTGGAGTGAGGAGAGACATTAGGCAAGCAGACTTTTGTACCAGTCCAGGTGTATGGCCAGCACCTGGATTAGAGATAAGAAGGAGGAGAATTTTAGATATGTTTAAAGGTGAAATTGAAAGGCCTTGACAACAAATTGGGTAGGGAGGGGTGGTGGTGAGAGATAGTGAAGAGTCAAGTATAACACCATGGCTATGAACTTGAGGCACTAGGAGGATCGTGTTGCCTTCATTAGTAACTAGGAAGTTAGGAGGCAGGCGGGGATTAGGAAAAAAAGTAAATTAGTTCAATTGTGGATATGTTGAGTTTAAGATGTCAGTTGGATATCCAGTTTGAGAGGTCTGAAAAGCAGTTGGTGTTGCAAGATTGGAGGTCAGCAGAGAAGTTAGGGCAAGGTGAGTAGAACTGACAATAATCAGCACAGAGATGGCTATGAAACCCATGGGAGCTGATGAGATCACCAAATGAAGTAGTATAAAGGGAGAAGAGAAGAGGATCGTAGAGGGAACCTTTGGCATACCTATGGTTAGAGGTTAAGACCTGGATGAGGATAAAGCAAAAGACACTAAGAAGGAGTGGTCTGATAGGTAAGAGGAGAACCAAGAGAGTGGTGTGTTCTGAAAAACTATAGTGTTCAAGGAGAAGACTGGTCAACAGTATCAAAGACCTCAGAGAGGTCAAGAAGAGTAAAGACTGAGAGAAGAAAGGCCATTGGATTTGGCAATTAAGAGATCGTTGGTTAAGTTCAAAGAGAGTGATTTTGGTGGAATAATGAGGTAAGAATCTGGATTTTAAGGGGTGAAGAAGTGATTGAGAGAAGAGAAAATGGAAGTACTTTTTGGGGATAGCTTTTTCGATGAGTTTGGTCACAAAAGGCAGAAGCAATATAGGATAATAATTGGGATGGATGAATTGAGAATATTTTGAAACATGAGCACATTTATTGGGAGTCAAATATAACTGATAGAGTGGGAATTGACAGAGGGGCAATCTACTGGAGGAGATGGAATGGAGTAGGATCCTAATCCAAGTGGAGGGTTGGGCCTTGATACAGCGGTAAGACCTTCTTGTCATGAAAGATGGGGGTGAATGAGAAGATAGTGGCAAAAGGCATATGAGCGTGAAGAAGAGGGAAGAATAGGGAGCTTACAGCAAAGAGCCTCATTTTTGTAAAATATGAGTCAAGGTTCTCAACTAAGAGGGCAGGGGAAGGCAGTTATGGGAGATATGAAAAGGCATTGAAAAGTTTGGAAGAAGTGCTGTGGAGAGTGGGATCATGAGTTGATAAATGTTGGAGGTGGAAGTGATGGCACGGTTGTGGTTGTGTGACATAAATTTGTAGTAGAACCAGGCACAGCAGTTGTGTGGTTTTTCTCTACCTATGTTCAAAAGCATAAGTGTAGGCAAAAGCAGTGGATGGTGAGTGTAATCCAAGGCTGAAGCTTGGCAGGACACAATCAATCAACAATTCCAAAAGTTAGCCAGGGAATCATATAATCAACTAACTTCATCTCTCAGGGTCTCTGTTTAGTCATCAGTGAAAAAGGAGGGTTTAGATTCAATGATTTCTGACATTTGGTGACTGTTTCCTCATATAATAGAAAATGCTGGAATTCTAAAGTCCCCTTTGGCTCTAATATTGTATTATTCTTTGAAAGGTGTTTATACCTTATCACTAAATTTCATGCGTAGATTGTTATCACCAAAGGCTAGCCTTAAAATGTGCTGTGATTTAGTCATATCAGGAATGTCCCTGGAAACCATACCATACTGCACTACCAAAAATCCCTGCTGCCCAAACTCAATGGGGTCTGATGTTTCTGAAAATTAAAAATTCATTCTCTAGCTCAACGTTTTGCTTTCTTTTAAATGCAAAGACTGCTGGGAAAGATTGCACAGTGGTCCTTAGGGTGTAGCAGCAAAGCAAATGGTAATGCATCTTATTGAGTGTCATTTCCATTGATAAAACCACATCCTTTTCTGACATTGAGCCATTTGACTTGGGGAATTTTTTTCTTTAGTTCTAGTTAATCCCTCACTCTAATGTAATTCAGTTTGTAAAGACTAAAGCATCAAAACAAAGAAATTTTGGGAGAGGAGGACATCTAGTGATCTGCTGTATATTTGCATGCATTACTCGTTAATGTAGCAGAAACCTAGCTGTACATTTGGCTGCAGTGACTGAAAATCTAAAGTCTGGGCTAGAGAAAAATACTTGCCTTAGAGAAGACCTTCTAAGGGGGAAAGTATCTACTTCCAATCAAAGGAGTTTTACATCTTTGGATTATGCTGAACCCAGAAGTTATCTTGGCAGTAGAAAACATATTTACAGATAACATGCTAAGTGTGAGTTCAATCTCCACAGGAAATGAGGTGTAGAGGGGATGGTGTGCCTTTTAAGTTAAGAGGATAGCACAAATATTACTTTCCATATTTCATGGATAAGGAAACTGATATTCAGAGAGGTAAATGTCACACCTGGTCTAAAACTCGTCATTGAATTCAAATCATGTACTTCCCTTAGGTTATGTTGTCACTCAGGTATCCAGTGCTCAGTTCAGGTCTTTGTTTGTATCTCAACTAAATTTCTTCTAGTCTCTCTTCCCTTTCTCCTCCCAAAGAGCCATCATATATAACAAATAATTTTTTAAAAGGAAAATGAAAAAGGAGAACAGTAAAAGAAAATCAGAAAACCTGATAAATCCACATTAATAGGGTTCTTTCTCAGCTCCACAAAAAAAGTGGAGGGAGTTGTCTTTTCATATCTCTTCTTCAGGGCCAAGATTATTCTTTGTAATTTTTTAACACTTATTTTCAATTTTTAAATTTACATTATTGTAGTAGTGTACATTGTTTTCTTGAATCTGTTTACTTTACTCTGCCATTCCAGGTTATTCCAGGTCATAATAGCTAAAACAGGCTCATACTGTCTTTTGATCTCCTATAGATTAAAATTAGTTTCCAAACTCATTAATTTTAAATTCATTTATTATATTGACTTGATCCCATTCTGAGGCATTTTAGCTCATAAACAACTCTATTCTAATGAAGTCTGACTCACTTATTAAAACCTAATGTCAACATTAAAAATATCTACTGGGAAAACATTGACACTATATCCAGAACTAAAATGATTGCCGTTAGACCATTTTTGTTCATGTCATGACTCAATTTTAAATTTTACTTCTTGAATAGTCTTAGTAAAGAGCACACAATAGACTCATATTACTGCTTAAAACTACAATGGTTTTCTCCCCATACTTCAGAACTGAATGAAAAAATACTCTAATGTCTCAAATTACAACAAAATAATAGATAATTCCAAGAACATCCACTGTTAAAACTCCTGAAACTGTCTCAGAGAAGCTTTTGACCGTATAGAATCCACTTTTGCTAAAGACTTTTCTATTCTATTTTTTCTTTCCCTATGAAATATAAAAAACATAGAGTGTATGTTTTAAATTTAAATAAAATCATTCTATCATTGTTTTTATAATTCCATAAAATCTTGATCTGAAATCAATGTGTAGAAGCTATCTAGGTTTCTCAAAGGTTAGGCCAGTTGAGCAGAAGCACTGTCAACCTCTACCATGCTTGACAGTGAGTGTTGTCTTCACAATAGACTATGTCTGATTTCCAACAACAAACCTAGATAATTTTTGAGAGACTCATAACTAGTTCCTAACTGTTTGGTCACTAATGAGTGATTTGGACATGGTAACCTATGAAAAAAGAAAAAAAAACAAAAGACAATCTTGTGGGGCACCTTTCCACTGAAATGATGATAGAATGGTAAAGGTAGTATCAGAGGTGCTAAAAGCTGCAGTTTTAAAACAATCTTTAAACAATAACTCAGTCTTTTGTTATTAAAAGGACTACAAGATGGGAGGGAATGATGGACAAAAAGGAAGGGTAAGCCATAGGTTCTTAGAGGAGAAAATGAAAGAATTGGAAGAATTGGTTTTAAACGTTTTTAAGCCAATAAGAAACATCATTTCATGGGATACTTGGTCATCTTGTATTGATAAGGATTTATTTTTTTTTGAAAAAATATCATCATGAATATCAGTGTAGTTTATATACCAGTATCTGGTGCAGAGAATATGGAAGTAAGGAAACTCTAGAGGCAACTTGAAAAGTCCCTCCAGAATAAATTAACACATCCTCCCCTCCAGTACTCAGTGATTTCAATGCAAATGATGGGATAGAAAAAAAAACCTAACATAAAGCATAGTTCAGGAGTAAGAAAAGAGAGAGGTCAAATGTTTTAAACTATACAGTTTTACAACTGTATATTATGATTTTTTTAAAGACGAGTAGGAGTTGCTGGACATGGTGAACAACAAATAATATCACAAAAATGAAACTGATTATATTTTAACAGATGAGAAATGACTGGTTTCTCATGTGGGAGTCATTTTCAGATCAGAAGTATTTGTACAGTAAGACCACCAACTTATTGGGACTAAGATCATATTTAATATCAAATTAGAAGAGCGGTTTTACAATTAGGACAATTCCAATTTGGCTTATTAAAACAAAGTTTGTTTTTTGCATTAAAATGGAAACTAGATAAAAGAACAGTGACTTATTTGAGTTCACTGAGGATTACCAAGCAAGACCTGCCCATATCCTATCCCTTCATTGTCCAGTGAACAGAAAGAGCTAACGTTGCAATGGATCTTTTAAAAGGGAATGACACAACCATTGGAACTCTTGATCGTCTAGGTGGTGTTGTGTATGACTTTGGAACTTTCCTGAGAGGGAAGGACTTGTTGGCTCTTCTCAATTCTCCCAGTAGATTGAACTGATCCCACATGACAGCTAGAAGAGGAAGGTTAGCTAAGAAAGCTGCCTCTTCTGCTTCATATTTCATTGCCTGATCCAAGGGGACTGAATGTACATCTCTAGACAGATGTGTCCTGACATTGAAGTATCTTTGTAAGTTCTAGAGGTCAAGACTTTCTGGGCTATCCATCAGTGCTAGATGAACTTATGAAGGAATTCAAGAGGTACATGATGACATATGGAAGATCAAAGAAAGAGAGAGGGCAGAGTCACTAACTTTTTAAAGGTCTAATGAGACATCCATGTTGTCTGCTCAGAGCCCAATAAGGGATGCTTTGTCATCTTCAGAGCATCCAAATTCAAAGATACACATAACTGATTGGAAGCAGCCAGGATGGTTTCTCAATCTTAAAGCATCCAAGCACTTAGGAAACACATGTGGTCAGTCCAAAGCAGGCATGTAAACTGTGCATACTCTGTTCAAACACTGATTAGACATAAGTAACAAACATATAATCTCTTTTTTTGCACAGTGTATATGTGGTGCCTGTTCACTTATATAGCCCCTTCTTGTATAATTTAAAGTTTATCTGAATTATTTTTAGTATGATTATTAGTTTCAAGAAAGGGACTGTGTCATTCCCTCTAACATGGTAGACTGCCAATGTCTTGGAAGTGTTATGGCCACTGGTGGGTGGCAGTATTCCTCCCTTATTTCAAGGGGATTATCTCACCCTGTAGAGCATTCCATGCCATGGAAAGTTAGCCATGGAAGTTTCCATGGCACAAAACTTTCTCTGCCATGATGGGAAAGGATCTAAGACTGATAGATTTTCCAAGCTGCACAGGAGGTTTTTTTTTAGCCCAGAAAGGGGAAGACTTGGGAGATCCAGGAGAGTTATGTTAAAATACTTGGAAAATATGGAGAAGGGATTGAAAGACCATGTCTGTCAGTAGAAAAATGAGACTCATTTTGTGTGACTCCAGAAACAAAGACTATGGCCAAGGGAACAAAGTTGTAAGGCAGAAGGCTTTGTTTCAACCTAAGGAGAGACTTGTTAGCAATTAGAGATCTCAGACATGGTATCATAGGATTTGGAGCTCAATATGCTTGTATGTATTACTGTTGGCTTTCTTTGATTATTCCTTCCTGCAAAGGAGGACCTATGTTCATTTCACTAGTTGAGTGTATGCTATAGATCAGTCTTACACAGAAACATGCTTAATTAAAGTGTTTGGCAAATATGATGGATGATAAGAGAAAGTGATAAGAGAATATATTTCATCACAGGACATGCCACATTTTAATTAATATTTGGAAGATATGTTTACATGCCAGTGGAGTTACATCTGGCAAATTCTGATTCCATGAAAATGAATATTAGGACAATACAGAGAACTTGGAGACGGGTACCTGATGACTGTCATGACACTGAATCATGCTGAGTATAACTTTAATATTCCCCCATGACTAAATCCTGGCAAGAAAAAATATTGAGAAAAAATAAATTAAATGATAAATTATATATAAATATATGCACATATATAAATAGATCTATGTGTAGCAATCTCTCTCCATATATGCATAAGTGTATAGAAATATAAATCACAGTCAAATTCAGAAATCTCTTTATTTGTAAATTTAAAAGTGATTGGAAATGCTCGAACATTGACAAACTAACCTTACTCCAGCCCTGCTTATTTTCAAGATTAGATACATTAGTGATTGATATACACAATCAATGATATTGGTCTTAAGTTACTGATTTTGTTTTTAAGTAGAACCCTATTCAACACCAGACATTTCTGTTCCAAATGATTAAGAGGCAGTCACAGTGGAAATAGTTACCGAGTAAAAACCAATCTTAAAGCAGCCATAGGCAACTGAAGGGATGCTGCTACAGAAGAAGACTATTTGAAAAGTCCCCAATTCAATGGAAAAGAACACCAAGTAAAATTACTCTATGGTGTCTAACTTGCACTGGTTTTCATTATGTACTTAGGTGAAGAAAACTAACTGTATTTGTTATTTGTTCCAAGAAAATGTTGCATCAAAGAAAATTCCACTCCAGATTGTTAATTCAGTTTTTCATTTAGGTAGGGACTGCACAATAGCTTAACTTCATAGATGTTGGATGAGAGCTGGTTGAGTAAATGGGGAGAAGGTTCAGAGAACATAAAATCAAGTTACAAAATGAATCAATGACAAGATTGGTGTTTTAGTTTTATTCTGAACCAAATGTTAGACTGAAGTAAGGGAAATAAACCAAAAGAGAGAAAATCAACCTGAGTTCCTCCCAGCAGATATAGTTCTGTGAACCTAATCTCGGGCAGACAAAGGAAAGCTGGGTCAGACTGTGTTATTGATGAACACACCTTAAATTGTGAGACAAATTTAAGAGACACAAGCTCACCTATAAATGAAGATTTAAACCGTTTATTTAAATTCAGTGTTTTCCCTTTAATACCTTTTCCTGTTGAATTCTATATGGTTCTGTGATTGAATACAGATAACTCAGTGGTGTAACCAGGCACAGAAGAATTTAATTACAGCAATCTCCTTTCAGGCTACTGGGGTCATGGTAGCTGCCAGAATACCACAAGCCCCTGTTTTCTGATGAACAAGATTACCAGTGTGTCTCAGAGCCACAGTGATTCCTCATTATTTCTTACTATAGTTTGGGAATCAAAATTTGTGGGAAAATATCATTTATGTGGTGTTTTAAGGTTTGCAAGGTGCATTATAAATACAATTTCATTTCTCCTCACAACCCTGAGAAGTAGGTCCCCATTTTTCAAATGAAGAAATGGACACAGAAGTTAAGTGACTCACCCAGGGTCACACAGTTAGTAAATGTAAGGCTAGATTTTAACTTAAGTCTTTCAGATCCCAGGTTTAGTGATCTATCCTGCATGCCATATAGCTCCTCTTTCCTATGGGAAGATTTTTTCTATTAGGGCTCCAGACTAATGAACCATGATATATAATTGGGTATCATTAATGTACATCTCAAGTAAAGAATCAATTTTCTCTTAAATAAATCATTGCCCTCCTATTCCTATCAGGAGCATATTCAGACTATATAGGACCCTCTGATCTCAGAAGAATAATAAATTTTTCCTGCTATCAGGAAGAGGTGGCACTGTCTCTTGGGTCTGGTTCAAACACTAATTGGGAGAAAGGAAGCAAAGACACTACTCTAACAGAATCTAAACCACCAACCCTAACCCAATCCCAACCTGTAGAGGATAAATCCATTTTAGATGGAGGTAGATTGCTCCCTCCAAGCATGAGGCTATAAGGAAAGTCCCAAGGTAATGATTAGAAAATGGGTCTATTAACATGACTCTCCCAGCTGGAAGCTATGTAAGCTGATGCTTGTGGCCCTGGGGCTGACCAGAGCTTAAAACATCTTCAGTTTTCCTGATTCCAACCTAGATCTTTAAATATGCTTCCATCTATTCTCCTGTCCTAACTAGACCCTCTGGGTTACTGGGTGATAGAAATTTGAGAAGAAAAGTAGTCAGTTCTCTTCTGGGATCTACCCTGCTGGTGTCAGGAGGAATTGTGGAGGTACCCCAGAGGGGGTGCTTACTGTCAGCCAGTCAGTAAACATTCATTAAGCGTGTAGTATGTGCCAGACACTGTGCTAAACTCTGGGGATACAAATACAAATAAAATGATATTCCCTGCCTCAAGGAGCTTCTAATCTAAAGGGAGAAAACAAAACATTCATGTTCAGGAAGCTGAAAATAGGTTGGGGCAGGAAGTACATGTCATGATATGATAAAAAAATTTTTAAAATCCCAAAGCAATATTGCTGAGGGGAAATGAGATGACTGCCATTCCCTTCTTACACAGGATTTTTTAGCTCATAATATCCCGGTGGTTTGGCATATAGAGTCAGGAAGACTTGAGTTCAACTACAACCTCAGACATTTACTAGCTGTGTGACCCTGGGCAAATCATTTAGCCTTTACTTGCCTCACTTTTCTCAGTTATAAAATTACTTTGCAGGATTGTTGTGAGGATAAACTAAGATAATATTTGTAAAGCACTTGGCACAACGTCCGACCTATCGTAGACTCTGTATAAACATTTCTTCCTTTTTCTTTACTTGTGGCTCCATGCTGAAATCAATGGGTCAAATCAGAGGAACAGAGGCTACTGATGAGATGTAAGGACTGAGGCTGATTTGATATTGCAGAATGATGAAATTTCCCACTGATGAGTTTCATGGGTTATGATGGAACAATGGAGAAATACAGAGAATCCAAAAAATAGTTCAGCTGGTGGGAAATGACTTCATAGCTAAGCACTTATTTTAGACTGTTTCAATGATTGAGAGATTCTAATTTCATCAGCAAGGATGCTGTTTCTCCTGAGGTAGATTGACACACATCTGAAATTTAAGAGATGATCTTCAAGTGTCAGGGACATCTAGGTGGTGCAGTGGATAAAGTGCTGGGCCTAGAGTAAGGAAGACCTGAGTTTAAGTATGGCTTCAGACACATGCTAGATATGTGACCCTGGACAAGTCACTTAACCCTGTTTGCCTCACTTTCCTCAATTGTAAAATGATCTGGACAAGGTATTTCAAGCATGTCATCATTTTTGCCAAGGAAACTCTAAATGCAGTCATGGAGAGTCAAACATGGCTGAAATGACTCAACAACAACTTCAAGCATTACTGTGTCCAAGAAATCCATTCAGCCTACAGTCAACTTGGTGATAAGTCTGACGGTGGATCTTGCTCCACTGTAAATGTCAAATTGATTCAGTCAAGGAGCCTCTTCAGGCAGGCTTCCTTCTGCATTCCCTTGGTTATTCCCTAAAATTTTAATGTTGAGATAGATGGCTCTGTCTACACCCTGCAAGTCATTACTGGACTGAAATTTTGTGACATTCAAATCATTTAACAATGCCTTATGGTACTAGTGAGAAGTGCACTTTCAATAAAACCTGGAGATTATTAGATGTCTTAGTCTTAGGTGATACAAGGCAGTGAAGAATGTTATTAAGTAACATGTTTCAATCCTACAAACTGTTAGAAGCACTGATGTTTAGAGACCTATGTTTTAATTTGCTTTGAAGCATATCTCTCTGTATGATGATACTTGGGTGTTAGCTAATGGATATAAAATACCACCTATGTCCCAAAATAGATATGTTCAGTTTTCAGGTTGAAAGCAGCATTTAACTTCTCTACTCTTATATTTGAGAATGTATTTTAATGGTTTGTGGTGGCATAGCATGAATGGAATTCCATTTTTATTGCCAGAACTGGTATTATATTAGGCAACATTGATAGGTTAGAGAGAAGCAATTCAATTACATTGAATAAAAATCTATAAAGCACCTACTAGGTGAAGACCAGGTGTTTAATGTGGATGTTCTTTATTATAATAGAGCTATTTAAAACCAAAGCAATATGAATTATAGAAACTCAAAAAGAGAGAAAACAAAGTACTTAAGGGCAATACCATAGCTATATTTCATCTCAGAGTAAGACCATCACACATACAACAGGATGATGATACAGTATGAAATAAATGAATATAAGGATTTTGATTAGATTAAATTTTATGTTTTTTGAATAAGTAACAGCATATGACCTTCATACAAGAAATGGTATAAAGGGCATGATCAAAGACATAGCCTTGAGACATTTTATGTGTCAGTCATGTAATTGGAACAAAAGAATATTTTTTCAAATTCCACCACTTACTACTTGTTGACATCGAGAAAGGAGGATGGAATTATAGTTAAAAAAATTATATACTTACATCTTTCTCCATGTTTTATCAAGCTCAAAAACCATAAATGTTTTGGAGACTAATACAGTCCAAATGCTCTAGGTGCTAGGGTACAGGTATACTAGAGCAGCTAGAAACTAAACCCCACTAATTAAAGATGGATTTTTTCCTAACAGAATTATTTTGTGGAAATTATCTGGGAAATGTACTAGACAGGAAATTTTTAGCTAATCAAATACAGCTTTAATTTATGTACCTATAAATTTTTTAATTTATTTTGTTAAATATTCCCCAATTACATGTAACATTCATTTAAATATTTTTTCAGTTCCAAATTCTTTCCCTCCACTCCCCCACCCCTTGAAAAAGCAAGCAATATGATATTGATAATATATGAATATATTTTCATATTGGTTATTTTGCAAAAGAACATACCCCCTCCACACATTCAAAAAATAAAAAAAAGTTAAAAAGGGTGTGCTTTAATTTGCACTCAGAGTTCATCCATTTTCTCTCTGGAGATGCATAGCATTTTTCATCATGAGTCCTTTGGAATTGCCTTGGATCATCATCTTGATGAGAGTATCTAAGTGTTTTACAATTTATCATCATCATAATATTGCTGTTACTATGTACAATGTTCTCCTAGTTGTGCCTACTTCATTTTGCATCAGTTCATATAAGTCTTCCCAGGCTTTTCTGAAACTATCCTGCTCATCATTTCCTATGGCATAACCAAGACTTTTTCAGCCATTCACCAACTGATGGGCATCCCTTCAATTTCCAATTCCTTGCCATTACAAAAGAGCTGCTATAAATATTTTTATACATATTGGTCTTTTTTTTCCTTTTTTCTTTGATCTCTTAGGAATATAGACCTAATAGTGATATTGCTTGGTCAACGGGTATGCATAGTTTTATAATCCTTTGGGTATAGTTCGAAATTGTTCTCCAGAATGGTTAGGCTAGTCACAGCTCCACCACCAGTGAATTAGTGTCTCTATTTTTCCACAATATTCCCACATTTATCATTTTCCTTTTCTGTAATATTAGCCAATATGATAAGGGTGGCCTGGTACCTCAGACTTATTTTAATTTGCATTTTCCTAATCAATAGTGGTTTAGACCATTTGGGGATAAGAGTTTTGAAACAAGGGAATCATGTCCTATTAATAAAAAGAAAATTAGCCCCTTGATCCATGACTCATTGAGGATAACTATTTTCTTACAACTCTTCCTGGTTGGGACCTGGTAAAGAAGCATTGCTCTACTTTCTCAACATATTTCAGATAGGTAGGAGGAAATTTGCGTGTCTTCTAATTACAGCATTGTCAAGGATAACCAAAAAGCCAGGATCATGACCACCGACCATATTGGACAAGTCAATTAATATCTTTAGGCTTTAGTTTCCTTATGTGTAAATTGAGGGGCTTGAACTCAGTGCTGTTTAACATAAGCATATGATCCTAAATAAGATTAGAAAAATAGATATGGTTGTGCTGGATAATTCAAGGCTTCACTGGTACCCAAAGTCATCTTCATCACTGTGGAGAACTTAGGGTAGAACACAGACAAGGATTGATTATGATTTTATAAACCTACGAATTAAATCTATGGCAGTGGAACATTCTTAACCTTAATATAAATTACTCTCTTCCCAATCAACAAATTAATAAAATTTGATAAGTGTTTACTATGTGCCAGGAATTGTACAATACACTGTAGATACAGAGAAAGGCAAAAAAAATCCCTGCACTCCGGGAGATCACAGTCTAAAAAGGGAAACAACATGGAAAACCCATATACCAACAGGATGTATAGAGGGTAGTTTGGAGATAATCATCAAAGGCATGACACTAGCATTAAAGATGATCAGGAAAAGCTATTTTTAGAAAGTAAGATTTTTTTATTGGGATTTCAAGGAAACCAGGGAAGACCAGAAATGAAAATGAGAATGAGAGAACTTCAGACATTGGGACAGCCTCTGAAAATTTTCTGGACGTGAGAGATAATAGTATTTTGTACAAGGAATAGTGAAAAAGCTAATGTCTAAGAAGATGGGAAAGATAGGAAGGGGCTAGGTTATGAAAAGCTTTAAAAGTCAAACAGAAGATTTCATATTTGATCCTTCAGGCAATATGGAACCACTGGAGTCTATTGAATATTGACCTTCCATTTAGGGAAATCAATTTGACATGTGAATGGAGGGTTGATTAGAGTGGGGAGAGACTTGACGAAGAAGGACCAACCAAAAGGCAATTGAAATAGCCCAGACACAAAGATCTTTACTAGGGTGGTGGCAGTGTCAGAGGATAGAAGGAGGCATATATGAGAGGTTCTATGCAGGTAGAATTAATAGAAATTGTTTTTAGATTGGGTCTGGTAGGTGAAAGAAAGTGAGCACTTGAAGATGACACCTAGATTGTGAAGCTAGGTGATTGGGAGTTTGGTTATGTTCTCAATACTAAGAGGAAAGTTAAGAACAGGAAGGGCTTGGGAGAAAAATGAACATTTCAGGTTGGAAATGTCAAGTGTCAAATTTGACATTTCTAAGGGAGATCCATGTTTGAGATGTTCAATAGTCAGTTGGAGATATGAGGCTTGAGGGTAAAAGAAAAGATAGGGCTGGAAAAACAGATCTGAGAATCATAAGCATAAAGATGATAACTAAATTCTTGGGAACTGATGAGATCAACAAGCTAAATAGTATATAGGGCTTGGGGAAGAGACTTAGGATCACCCACATGTATAGGGGCATGACCTTAATGAATACTCAACAAAGGAGACTGGCTTATTTTTCCAGGTATACAATAATCTATTCTCAGTCTCCATGTCTTTACACTGGCTGTTCTCTCATTCCTAGAATGCAATCGACCTCTGCTTCTTAGAATCTAATCTTTCCTATAACACTGCTCGATTTATACTTTTTTTTAATTGAAGGGATTTCCTGATCCTCCCAGATGCTACTGATACCTCCCCACAGAGAATCCTTGTATTAATTTGGCATATACTTATTTCTGTATATGTTGTCATCTCCAATAGAATGTAAGCTCTTTAAGGAGAGGGACTATTTTATTTATTACTTTGTAGCCCAAGTGGCTGGCAATGTGTCTGTCAAGATTTAAACCCTGGTCTCTCCTTTCAAGTCCAGTGGACTTTATGTTATACTACACTGATTCAACAACAGAGAGGAATGTGCTGGATTGTAGAACTATGTTTGTACCTCTAAGTGTATCTATCTGTAGGATTCAACATGAAATGTAAATTATAATTGACTCAAATAGAAATTTGAAGAGTTTTCATTTATGCTGCTATTCCAGGGACTGATTGCTATTTTAAAATTTAATTTTGCTTAATACAGTAGAGTATGCCTACTGCTTTCAAACTGTCAAATGACTTTTCTCCACTTTTCCACCATTTGATGTTGTCAGAATGGGAGAATAGTGTGAACGCTGCCAGTAACTACTTTTTTTTAATTTTAAAATATTACCTGTCTTCCAATAACTTTAGAGTAATAGTATTTGCCTTGGAAAAGTATTACACACATGACAAAAAGATACCATGATTTCACAAAGGCAATGCCAAATCACACAGCTGGGAAACAAGGCAGAAAAGATGAAATTGAGAGCTGGGTAAGCAGTAGGTATCCTTGCCAAGCTTGATGACACCATCAGTATCTCAAACCCGACAAATGTATTTTGAGTTAGTGGATGTGATAGGGTAAGAATTGCTGCAGAGAAAGGAATAAATATTTCCTCTAAGAAAAAAAAAATATGGGAGGCTCCATCTAGTTTCTCCCCCCTACCACCATGTTCTTAATCCTTTTAAATTTCAAACTAACATTCAGATCTTTATGTTTAAAAAAAACAAACAAAAACAAACAGACCACTTTATATGAAAATCAGAGTTTAAATGGATAATTTCCATGTTTGGAACTATTTGTTGCTCTTTTCATAGGACATAGTAGTGTAGAAAGCACCAACCTGTTAATTTCCCATTGAACCCCAGGCTTTCTTTGCACATAGTAGGTGCTTAATGTTTGTTGAATTGACTTGAATGAAAATAGAGATGAGATCTGAAGGAATAAAAACAACAGATTGCACCTTATTGTGTAGATCAAAAGCAATGACTATTTGTTACATTTATGGAACTAAAATTCATTAGTAGTTTAATTTGAGGAAGTATTTTAAATAGGCAGTAAGGTGCTTTATTATTGTAATTCTCATATACGTTGCAAAGTCATGCTACTGTGCAGAGTGCCAGCAGGATATGGAGCAAGTGTTAAATTATAGCCTGAAGAAGCAGATCTAATCATTCTTCAGTTTACTCAATCAAGCTCACAAAACTTGGTAGCAGAGAGCATATAAAATAATATTTTAAGGAAATGGGATCCTTGCTGCCTTTGTGCTTTCTTTCCCTGAATTACGCTTAAACCTCAGTGGTTATTGAAATGAAAATTCCATTGCTCTCACATTGACAATTTCTCGGAAGGGGGCAGGAGAAGTTTCTTTGTCGGGCTGAAAATTTTCTTCCCAGACTTGGATAAGCAAAATTGGCTGTGACACCAATGTGATTATTACAGTCATGCTTTTTATTTTTAATATTTTCCCCTTGACAGATTTATTTCTTTTCAAATCGGAAAAATTTCTTCTTAGAATAAAAATATATAGCTCCCTTATATTTCCTGATTCTGAAAATTACCAGATGCCAAGCTGGGAACATAAGGAAATTGAAGACCCTTGAGGGTGACCTTAAGAACCACAAAGGTGGCGAATTGTGATATAGTGGTTTAGGCAATTTCATTGCTACTGCTTGGCTCTTGAAAAATGAGAAATGGGTTTTCTATTACTAAATATAATGAATTTCTTTTCTGTCCTGTCACAAATTGTCAAACTTCATTAAAGAGAAGAAAAATCTGGTGCTAACACATATAAAAGGGTAATATGAATATCCATATTGTAAAGTGGATAATGGCTGCATATTCATAGGTGATGATTACTTGGTCTTGGCTATGGAACCTAATGCAAATGCAGTTAATGGAAAAGGAATAAGGGGGTGGGGTAGAATAGAGGGGAAAGGCATACAAATACTATCTTTAAAAGTATCCTATACTAGACATGTTGTGTGTGTGTGTGTGTGTGTGTGTGTGTGTGTGTGTGTGTGTGTGTGTAGTGCAATGTAGCATAGCATACAGGGTTTTGAATATGGAAAGAGATAGAGACAAAGGGAAAAGACTGAGAGACAAAAACACATTAGGAAGGTAGAGAAACAACAGTAGCACAGTGGCTAGAGTACTGAATTGGATTCAGGAGGACAGGTGCCGAAATCCATATCTGTTACTTATTAGCCATGTGATCATTAACAAGTCATTCAATATTTCTGAGTCTTAGTTTACTCATCTGTAAATCAGAGAAAATAAAATCTGCAATACTTCTCTCACAGGATTAAGAGGCTCAAATGAGATAATAATATTGGTAAAGCACTTTGCAAACTTCAAAAGTTTTATTAAATAGATTATGAATATTGTCGCATATACATATACAAATACATGTAAAATGACTCTGGGTACACATTTATATGAAGCTATAATTAAATAGGTAGATATAGATAGATTGATTTACAGGTAGATAGATGAGTCCGTGAGAGGCAGTACTGTTTAATGTGTGGGAAAATTACATCATGGTTAAAAAGCCTAGGTCCAAGTCTTGCTTTGTCACATACTAGCTGACTGGATGTATGACCCTGGGCAAGTCACTAAAACTTTCTCTTGCTCCAGGAAACTCTCTAGGACTATAAATTGCAAAGCAAGTGCTAATTGGCATTGATATAAGTCATTTCCTCACTAAGGGTTCCCTGTATCAATTTATATATTCCCTATACCCATATATATACATTCACTCGCAAGCTGCATATGCAAGTAACAGATAAAATAACTACCTAGGTATATATTTATTTCATTTAAAATGTACAATATATTAAACATGTAATGTAAAATATATATATATATATATGTATATATATATATATATATACACAATGTATGTGCATATATATGCTTAAATATTTATATATCCATAGTGCACACACTTTTAGGTTTAAATCACAAATAAATAATAGCCAGGTATGGTAAATCACTTACTGCCTAACTACAGTGGCTTTATTGAGTAACTGTCATGTAACCACAGCAGCAATTTTGCTGGTAATTACACTGAGATGTGAATGATCTGTATTCCAGCAAGGGAGAAAGAAATGACAACGTTAAGTAGCCTGTCACTAGATGACATGCACCATTTTGTTAAAAGGTCAATAGTTGTCAAGTGAGTAAAAAATACTCATTTTTCATATCACCCAAAGGGCTACTCAGATTCAGAGAGACCATACATTTTTATCTTTTATGATTAAAAAATGGCTGAAAAGATTGAATTTACCATGTTTGATATTCATTTTGAGATGAAACAGATTTGGTATTGCTTACATATAATAGAATTAGTATAACATAAAATATAATACCTTTTAATTTATGATATATGATGCAATGCATATACACACATATGGATGTATATTTATATATGTCTAAAACCAGATTTGAAGTTATATTGATACATACATATCTGTATCAATATATAATCAAAATCCATTTCATACATATCTTCATATAAGTGATGACTTCCATTATATTATTATTTAATCCTCTCCAAATTATTTGTAAGAGGTCCATTGGCAGGTTAAGAGAAACACCTTAGTGGTTTAAAATGCAAAGATTTAGAGCTTGTGGGGGAAAAAAGAGCCATGCAGTGGACTATATCTTCCTGAGACAACTGTCTATGATCCATAATGTACTACTTGTCTTGAAATGAATCTTCCTCATTCTTGTATCTATTAGTTATGCCTTGGGTACACAAGGGAATACTTTGAATTTAATTCAAGTATTCTCAATATCAATTAATTAAAGGATTAATAGGAAGAGTGGACTTATAGGGCATGAAGTCTGGCTTTGAGGTCTCCTAGAAGTCCACCCTTCCTGACCTGGGCCAGTTTGACTCACGTCCTCTCCCTAGGATATTCCTCTTTCCCACAGTTGTTTATTATTCTCAATAACTCTTATTTATTACTGCTATTATTGTTGTTGTCATGAGACATTTAGATAGATCTTTAAATTTTGTAAAGTTCTTTTCATACCTTCCTTTTTAGTTGAGGAAAGAGGCTCAGAGAGTTTGAATAACTTCCTCACATTGTCGGTAAGTGTTGGGGGCAGAATTTAACACACATATTCTAAGTACATTCTAAGTATACCAGTCTATCTACTACAGCAAGATTTTTAAGGTTTACTAAATTGTTTAGCCTGTCTGCATGATGACAGCAACAATTATTTTGTCATAAAGGTAATTTGTAAAAGATAGAACAGGTTAGTTCAGAGAATGAAAAAATATAAGAATTCTTTCTTCCAATCAATGTCATTTTACTATAACAGGACTGCTAAATATAACTACATGTATCACTTTTTTTACTTAACCATCCTTTAATTCCCCCCTTACCCCACTATCACTTACCTAATTCTTTCAGCTAATTTTCTCAAAATACAGAAATACATTATTCTGTGTTAGAAACAAAAGTTTATTACACAAGAGGGCATCAAACATTAATCGAAAACCATACATTGAACTAGATACAGTGGGATGCAAAGGGATGATTTGTAGACACTGCCCTCAGAGAGATTACAGTCTAATTAAGGAGGTAAAATTTATAGACATAAGACATTTAGCCATTCTGATAGTTAAACAGTACAGGACAGACTAAAATAGGTCTTACTGAACAGTTCCCATTTGAGAATTGATGACTAGCATAATATGGAAAAAGATATTTGTGGCAAGATGAATACCAATAACAATAACTTTTCCCTAAAATATTTCACTTCAGATTTCAAAACTCTTTTCCTCACATCAGCACTATGACAGAGAGAGTGCATGTATTGGGAAATATAATTTAAAGAGGAAGAAACCTACGGGTTAAGTGATTTGACATACTTGTAAGATCTCAATAGAAATGATTATTGTTATTATTAGAGATTTATACACATATGCATGTATATGTATATATATAGAGATATGAAATTTATGGTAATAACATTTGCTACTAATTAAGTTACAAAACTAAAGTGTGAGAGCATTATTTAATGAAAATTCCTAGATTTTATAAGTTTTCTGAGGTTTCTCTTATCCTACAATGAAAATGACACCATGAAGAATTCCTTGACCCTAATATGTCCTCTAGTAATCATTCTATTACTCTCCTCCTTTGCACTAATAAACACCTAGAAATATGATCCTACACACAGGACTTAGCTGTCAAAGGGCCTGTCAAGATCATCTAGTCAAAGCCTTTTGTTTTACAGATAAGGAAAACGAGACTTCTTTGTTTTTTTTTTTTTGTCTCTGTCCTCTGCACCTAACAGACTGCCTTGCAAATAGTTAGGTCCTTGTTAAATTTGTGATAGAGAATTGATTGTCATGAAGAAGAAAATGAAAATATTTTAAAAAAATATAGATACAGCCAAATGGAGAGCTGATTAACTTAGATTTTAAAAGGAAATATTGAAGAAATGGAGGAAAATACAACTAATTGAAAGCTAATACAAAAATGTAGCAAGATAATTAGAAGAATTGTGCAAGAAAAGCTAAAAAAAAAAACAATATCAACTGAGGCTTACGAGGAATCCTAAAGACAGCCAAGTCAGTTTTTAGAACAACATTGGAATGGAAAATGGAGGCCTTAGGATTACTTGTAATAGCTCAAATTCATGCATTATTATATATTATAATTTACTGTTCAGTTATTATAGCATTTTACTAAGGACCTCCACAGAGAAACAGTTTGAATAATTCAGTAATTCTAAGTAAAATAAACCAACCCTTCGGTCAGACTTTGTGGAAAGCACATTGTGTTCCTCCTTTGATGGCTAAGTGAAATCTCACTCTCTCTGTAACGTATTTTGTAGCTACTCAGTAACTACTACTATATTATTCTTTCTCTACTTTCTATAAGATTGGAACTCCTTAAAGACAACCACCATGCCGTTCATATTTGCATTCCCTATTTTGTCCAGTAAAGTATATTGTAGGTGTGCCATGAATTTTTGCTGATAATATGAATTAATAAAGCTTTCTCAAAGTTAGAAGAGACTTTATACCTGTACGAGAACATTTTACGTTATAGTAGACAAACGGTTGCTTAGTCTTTGCATAAATGACTCTAATTAGAAGGAATTTACTACCTCCCAAGGTAGCCCACTATCCTCTTCCTTTTCTTTAGGGGATGAAGGAGAGGAACAAACCTAGGATTTCTTTGATCAATAATCTTCTTTACCAATGCATACTGCCACCTTCTTTCCAATAAGAACTTTTGGAACTGATTTTGTGACATGGAAGTCACTGGCACAGGGCCATTCAGCATGGCATGCCCTCCTCAGAGAAGATGCTTTGCTCTGTGACCAAAGCAGAATTGAAGTAGCTCAAAAGAAATGTGAGATGCGCAAATTAGAGAATCCACCCCAAATATTCACATGGACTATCGTGTGATAGAGCCTTCTGAGCTTGTATTGGTCTGATCAGTCACAGTCAAACACATTGTAACTTGACTCTAGCCTAGTGATTCCATTTGGGTCTGCTCCTATAACAAAGGACAAAAACCAACCAACCAATCTTAGAAAGTTGCGTGGTATACTGATAGTGTTTGCCCAGGCCAGGGTCTCATGGCCAGTATGTTCTAAATACAGAACTGAAACCCGGATCTTTCTGGCTTTGAGGCCATCTCTCTATTTGAAATGCCCCTCCATCTCTCATTTCAGTTATAGTTACCTCTAATTGTTAAGAAGTTTTCCTTTACATTTTCCCCTAATGTTTTCTTATTGTTATCACTCATATTGACATCTAAACTCCTATTTCTTGAACTGTTATTTAAAAGTGTCATGTGAATGTGGGCACCTGAGGACCCCAAAAACCTACACATATAGAAAGAGAATTTGTGAGACACAGGTAAATAAAGAGGACAGTGGAACTGTATTGCCTAGAGAACAGGGACAGCAAGCCATTCAATAGAACTGGGACTGGCTTCTTCCCTTTCTCCTAATAACCTTGAGATCCAGACTTCTTCATACCCAGAGGATCACAGAGAAGTAGACACTGTCATGGAAATGTGACTGTTGGGCTGCCATGTACCTGTTAATCCAGTGCTGCTGTGTACTAAGAATTAACTGGCCAGTGACAAAGACTGCTGGAGGCTAGCACCGAGAAAAGACCCAGATATTAGATCATAGACCCATCTTAAAGAATGAGGAAAGAAGCTTATGAGTCCCAAGACTGGTGGCTATTGTGACTTCTGCTAAGCTAGATGGTGAGTTGTAGAGGTAAGACAGATATCTCTCACCACTCCTTGCCGTGTTACAATTTATAATCCAGAGATGGCGAACTGAAAGTACTGAAAATTAAGGAACTATCTCTCTTCGCCCTACTCCTCCTCTTCCCTCTTCTCAAACTCCCCCTTCACCTTTTCTCCCCCCCCATATACATACATACTTACACACATACATACATATATACATGTATATATATAATTCCATTTCATTAAACAGTCATATTTGTTTTACCTCCTGATGATATTATTTGCTCCTTTACAGGAGGATCACATTTTACAACTCTTGTGCATCCCCTATAGTAGAAAGTGATGACATATAGTAAACTTGTTGAGGTTTCTCGAGAGAGATATTTTTTTCCAGATGATAACTGAAAAGAAAACATGGGACAATGGATAGAGAGACAATATTGTAGTCAGGAAATCCTAGGTTCAAATCCTGCTTCTGATATGCAAAGTATGGTCTGAGTTCAATCAGGACAGTTCAGCTCCAGGATGAAGTCACAAAGCTGAGTCAATTGATGCGTGAAGGCCTGAGTTTTCTTAAACATTTTATCAACCACAATAGAAAGCCCAGTGAGTGTCCTACACATAGTTTTCAGTAAATATTCACCGAATGAGTAAATGAATAAAGAGCTTTTAACACTCTAAGCATATTCAGAGAACACAGTGGGGAAAAGGAGAGCTGTAATCTTAACTCCTTCCTTTAGAAAGTGGTTCATTTCTTATATGACTCTAAGACTTGTTATTTTCTACATATGTTTGCCTATTGTAGCTCAATCAAAGATGGATTAAAACTTTGAACTTAGAATGAAAAGCAACCTGAGGTTGGGACTTTTATGGACGTATTTAGACTTTAAAAATATTAAGAGCTCTTATTACTTGGGATACAAATTTTTTTTCAATTTTCTACATTAAGTAAGCAACCAATTCCTCATGGGAAAAATGTCAAAAACAGAACAAAAGTTAATATTTAGGTCAATCTTACAAAGCAACTTCCATGTTTTGCTATCAAGTCAGTACAAAGGCAACCCAAAAGCCTATACTTTTCATTATAGTATCAGTGATTACTGGATTTTATAATGGAACTTCTGAGGTACTGCAAGATCAATGTGAACTTAATTAGCATACAAAGATGAAAGGTTAAGGGCTTTTAAATTTGAATTATAATGCCCTGAAAATTAGTGTAGCTGAAAAAAAAACACCAACAGTGGAGTTGGTAAAGTGTGTTGGATTGATTCTTCTCCAAGGTCCATGGCAGCAATAAAATTCTGTAGTTCTCTAACTATAATTGCTTGTACTTCCCTATGGAAAATATGAAAATATTGCTGTTATCAGAAAATTCAAATATATGCATACATGTGTATATGTGTATGTATAAGTACTGGACCTATGTTAATAACTAATGATTTATGGAGATCTGAAGTTTCCCCTTTTTCTATGGTCCTTATTTTAAAAACTCAGTCTCTGAAGGTTGAGCTGACTTTCATCTCTATCTGACCCCATCCAACCTTGCAAGGAATCTCTAATCTAGGATAAATTCCACTCCATCAGTCTTGGATGGAGATAGATTCTTTGGCTAAATTGCCCAAGTCAGGGAGTGGTCTGGATATAGGGACAGTCTCTTCATCCAAGAGTGATGCGATGTCACTCTCAGACCATCATTGGAGCAAACTGACTTCTCTTTGTAATATTCATTGTCTCATGAATTATTAACCAATTAGAGTTGATCGCCACCCTCAGGAACAGCCCTTTTCCAAGGGCATATAAGCTGTGAGCCCCACCACCATGATCGTCTTTGGCATTTGAGAGTGTCGCTGATCTTTTATTAAAAAAGCTGGCATTATTAATAAAATGATTAAAATACCCAGAAATGATGCTTCTTGAACTTTTTAAATACCACAGTCATTAGTAAAGGGGACTGTCATGTGAAAAACTCCTTTGATCAATACAGGCCAGTGCCTTCTCTGTAACTAACAGCCTTAGAGAATTGTCTAGGGGTGAAGTGAATTGGCCAAAGATCTTGAACAAAGATCTACCTGGTTTTAAGGACAACTCTATCCATTCCTTTACATTGCCTTCTCTAAAAGAAATTGCACTTCACAGTTATGCCATATATATTTATTGTCATTTTCAAAGGAGAAAAAAAAATCAATAACAAAATTCATCCTTCCAACCAGTCTGGTGATGAGCCACTCAATACAGAAAGGCTGGTCCTCAAAATCCATCGTGGAGGCAGTATTACAATACAAACCTTTACAACTTGTTAGGACCTACCAGGGCCAGTCCTAGATTGGCATCATCTTCACAATCCCAGGGCTACTTCTATACCTCAAAATAGAAAGTTTCTATAAACATAGTTTGCTGTGACTATTTTCACTTTGCTACTATATAAAATATACGAAACCCAGTGTTTGGTTAAAAATAGCTTGACTTTTACTGGTAAAGATAAAGTTAGTTCATTTTCGATTAGAAAAAAAACTAGAAATTATTACACAAAACGGTCCTGCTATGAAATAAAGTTTCAAAGTGGCTGTTCAAAGTTACTTTTCTCTTTTATCTACAACACCCTCTAGTGGAGAAAAATATAGGAAAACTATGAATTGGCAAAAAAAAATACTATCTCTCTTTAAACACTCCCATTTTCAGTTCAGGATCATAGATTCTCAACTTGGGAGATAATTATGAAAACTAGTTATCAATCAGTTCTATTTGCCTCATCTAATCATTATTTATCCAAAAAATCTGATGCCATATGAAAATCACCCTGTATTTTATTTCATCCCTTCTCAGCCCCTCTTTTTTAACTAGAAGTTAGATGCTCTCTTCTTTCTATTTTTCCCACCTCAATATTTACCAAATGAAATGATCATTGTTAGAATGTTTTCACATAAGTTTTGATTCACTACTACAATTTATCTTGGGCAAGTCACACCATGAGTGTCAGTTTCTCTCTCAGTAAACTGAGTCAATTATTCTTGATATCCTTCAAAGCAGTCTTCTCAAAATGTTGTACAGAGAGCTCTGACAGTCCTCCATACCCATTTAAGGGGTTGTGATGTCAAAGCTATTTTAATAATAATATTAAGATATTTTAATTTCAAATTTAAATTCAAGTTTAATTTCAAATATACTAAATTTTGATAGCTATAGCCCACATAAACAAGTTATTTTGGGGAGGCCTTAAATATTTTTTGGTATGTAAAGGAGTACTGAGATCAAAAAAATTTGAGACTCTTTTCTCTAAAATGTCTTTCTTTTTTATTATTGTATTTAAGTAGAGAGCAAATTTCCTGAGTTCACGGACTCTTGTGTGTCTGTCTTTGAAGCTGCAGTGCCTTGCATGGTGCCTGACAATAGTAAAGGTAGGGGAAAATTTTCTGATTGGATTGGAATAGATCATCGTATTGAACAGCCTAGGGTTTGAAGATATTTCAAACATGCAATGCTTCCCATATACTATTGATTCATACTGTTATAAGGCATTACACTTTAGAAAATACTTTACCCACGTTAACTCATTTGATTGTCACAATAACCCTTTGAGTTCTCCCCTTGTATTACTTGAGGAACTTGCTTAGTAAGTTTTGAGGAAGCTATCATCAGTATCATATCATCCATAGGTGATTGAGGTGGGTTTTGAACCTAGCTCTTCTGGTTACAGATGCAGTATACTTTCCTTAATAACCACCTTCCTGTGATAGAAGAGGAGCCCTGGTATTCCTTTTTTATTTTTTCTTCTGTATTAAATAAATATTCATATTTACTATCATTAAGTAAAAAAAATCTATCTAAAAAAGTTTATACTCAACTAGACTTCTATATAGTTTAAAATTGATATAGTATATTCATTATATAGGTGTTTGTTAAAGGTAAGGTTATTATTATTAAGGTTATTGTCTTCATGTGTGTGTGTGTGTGTGTGTGTGTGTGTGTGTGTGTGTCTGTCTGTATAATTTATCAAACTATTACTCCCCTGAACCAGTCGAGGAGTCAAAATATTAAAGTTGTATTATTGAAGGATATCTCTCATATTTAATCAAAATAATTTTACTACCTTTTTCAGTTTAGCTATAAGAGAAAGTTCAATCCCATTTAGTGTGCCCTGAGAAGAATATTGCCTAAATGGTTTCAGCGATAGTTAGCTTTTTACTGTGAAGAACAGAGGCAGTCAATCAGTCAATAAACAAGCATCTATTCTGTGTGATGATAAATTGAGGATCATATCAGAAGGAAATTAAGATTAAGGATTATAGGGAATAGAATGCTCACCATTAAATCAGAAGACAAGTACTCAAATGACATTTTAGGTAAATATGATCTGTGAACATGAGGAGATTACTTAATCTCTTAGAATCTAAATTTCTTCACCTGTAAAATGGATGTAATGACGCTTGGATTATCTACTTCATAGGGACGTTGTAAGGGAAACACTTTAAAAAATTTAAGTATGAGGTATTATGTTTCTATGTGTAAGAAAATATTCTGCTCATATCCAAGTGTATTTAAGGGAAGTATATAGTAGATAAAATTATTCTCTCTATACAGAACCTATTTCCTAATATCACCATTATGGAAGTCTGACTCATAATAAAAATCAAAGAAATGCTTAGATAAGAAACCAAAAATAAAATTTTGAATTTTTTATGTGATTAGATAACTGAGAGCAATTAATGACCTGTTCCTCCCTTATTTTATTAAACAGTAAGGTCATACCTACCTGACAGTAAGGATATTTGAAGGAAAGATTTAATAAATACACATGCAAATAGATATTTTTCTTAAATTGGGAACTGAAGCTACCTGTAATACATCCTGGAAAACATTGATTATCCTTTCATGAAAACAGTCACTCTTGGTGAACATTTAATTATTTTTTTCCAGTTTGTTTTTTCTTGGACCTGTGATTTCATTGAAATGGAGACTGCCCCCTATATTTTGCCCTTGGGATTATTCTCTCCAGCAAATTGATACCTTTTATTATTCTCCCCTTCTCTCATATTTTCAGGCACTTCCTACTGGCTACTTCCCTGTTGGCTACAAACTCACCCATCTCTTCTCTAACTTTAAAAAGCTGTCATTTGACCTGAAAATCCCCACTATTTATTATACTCTAGTGTTGCTTAACTCATTGAGGAAGCCATCTACATTTGATGCCTCCACTTATCCTTTCACTCTCTTCTAAACCCCCTGAATATAGCTTCCAGCATCATGTGCCAACTAAAACTGTCCCCTCTAAACTTATCAGTGATTTTTTTATTGACCAACCTAGTGGACTTTTGTCAATCTTCATTCTCCTTGACTTCTTTGCATCATTTGACATTGTCACTCACCATTTCCATCCAGATAGTGATTCTTCTTTGTGTTTTCAAGATACTTCTCTCTTTGGTTTTCTTCCTATATGATCAACTGTTTTTTTCTCAGTCTTTGTTACTTCTTCATTCAAGCCATGCCAAATAAGCATAGATGTCCTCAAAGCTCTATCCTGGGCTCCCTTATTTTTTAACCATCTAATACTATACCATTTGTTGATCTCTGTAACTCCCATGGGTTAATATCATCTCTATTCAGATTATTCCCAGATCTGTATATTTAGCACTAATATCTTGCCAAACTACAGTTACTCTTATTCAGGTGAATCTTGGAAATTTCAAACTGTATGTCCTTTAGACATCACAAAATCACCATGTCTAAAGCAGAACTCATAATTTCCCCCTTCAAATCCTTTCCAATTCCAAACTTCCCTATTAGTGTTGAGAGTACCACTGGCTTCTTGGCAGACTGACGGGGAGCTGAATCCAGAAGTGACCTGATGTCTCAGATCCAAACCCAGCTTAGGAACTTGCAGAACTCATATGGGGCAAGGGGAATGATGGTCAGACCTCACCATGGACTAGACCACTTTGGGAATACTAAAAGCTTATAGTACTAGCATAAGCCATCTCTGAAGTCCTTGAAAAACATACCCTTCAATGCCCCAAGAAAGCAGCAACAGGACCAGTTCATGCCTTTTCTCCAAAACTACACAGATCCTCAACCTAAACAAAAATCTGAAGTAAGAATGTAGGCTGAAGGAATTAGCAGACAAATTCAGGATTCCTCCATAAAATGCTGTTATTGTGATAGGGCAATCAAGGCACAAACCCAGAAGAAAGAATGACTCCAAAACATTTACAAGCAAAACCTTAGACAAAAACAAAGCTTAGGCACAGATTCAATAAGAATTCCTCAAAAAAGTGAAGCAAGAGTTTTGGTGGGGTTTTTTTGGTAGCATGAAAAATATTTATCAATGAAACAAAAATTTTAGAGGAAAAAATATGGGCACAAAAAGAGCTATGGAAGAACTGGAAAGGTAATTAATAGCTAGGCACAAAAGTATAAAACTTTGGCCAAAAAACAAGCTCCAGGAAAATTAGAATGGATCAAATAAGTCATTGGTTCCATGAAACAAGAAATAATAAATTAAAATCTAAAGACTTATAGAATAAAAGAAAATGTAAGGTATCTCATCCTAAAAACAATCAACCTAAAAACATCATGGAAAAAATAGTTTAAAATCATGGTTGTATCTGAAAGCCATGCCTAAAATAAAAATAGCCTAACATCTTATTTCAAGAAATCTTAAAATTGCTCAGATCTCTTTGAAACAGAAGTGAAAAAGAAATAAAAAGAAATAGAAATAAACAGGAAAAAAATCTACCAGTCATTACCACTGTAAGTAGAGGGCTTGTTGGTTTCCTAGAAGACAAAGGATATAGGTTTACTGCAAAGAATAATTTAATCCAGCAATACTGAGTAAAATCTTGCAAGGTAAAAAAGTGAACTTTTAATAAAATAGAAGAGTTCCAAACATTCCATGATGAAAAGACCAGAGCTGCACAGAAACTTTGAAGTTAAAGCACAGGAGTTAAAAGAAACATAAAGAGCCAAACACAAATAAACAATGACAGAGTTAAACAAGGATAAACTGCTTACATTCTAATAAGGGGAAATGATGTGTGGCCCCCCTAAACTCTATCATAATTAGAGATCATAGTGGGAGTCTGATTAGCTAAAGCCCAGAATGGTTCTGATATGTCTTGATGATGTTAGAAGAAGAATGGAAGGAGCAACAGAGCAATCCACCAGGAGTAGAAAGGAAGGAAAAGAAGGTTAGGGAAAATTACCTCACATAATCAGGTTACACAAGTAGATATCTGTAAAAACAAGGAGGAGTCGTTGGGGAAACAGTTGATGCAAGAATCTCACTCTCATTTGAAAGAGTCAAATGAGGTTTACACACAATTGAGCATAGAAATACATTTCACTTCCTGGGTAACTAGGAGGGAAAACTGAGGAGAAAGGGGAATAAGAAGGATGGTAGATTAAGGGATTAAGGTAGATTATGGGGCAGCCAGGTGGTGCAATGGACAGAGTACCAGCAATAGAGTCAGGAAGACCTGAGTTCAAATCTAGCCTCAGACACTTACTAGGTGTGTGGTCCTGGGCAAGTCACTTAACCCTGTTTATCTTAGTTTCTTTATCTGTAAAATGAACTGGAGAAGGAAATGGCAAATCACTTCAGTATCTTTGCTAAGAAAATCCCAAATGGGGTCATGAAGTTGCAGACATGACTGAAAGTACTGAGCAACAAAAGGGAAGGATTAAAGGAAGGATTAGTTCTAAGGAAGAAAAACTCAAAAGTGTACAAAAAAATAGTTATAGCTCTTTTTGAGGTGGGAAAGAATGAGAATATAAGGCAATACCCATAAATCAGGGGATTTCTGAACAGATTGTGATATATAAATATGATCGCATATTATTTCAGTGTAAGAAATTATGAAGAAGAGGGTTTCAGGGAAACAAGGAAAATATATGAAGTGATGCCAAATGATGTGAACAGAACCAGTAGAATAATGTATATAAAGACAATAATATTATAAAGAAAAACAACTCTGAAGGAATTAGAAATTCTGATTAATGTAATGACCAACCACAATTTTTGAGGACTAATGATGAAACATGCAATCCACCTCCTAATTGAAAGGTGAAGGACTTAGAGTTCAGAATACAAAATATAATTTTTTGGACATGGCAACTGTGGAAATTTGCTTTGCTTGATTAAACATAATTATAAGGTTTTGTTTTTTCTTTCATTAGGGGTGATAGCAATGACAGAATAGGAGTAAGAGAATGATTTTTTTGATAATTGAAAAAATAAATATAATTTTAAAAATAATGTGATAAGAGAGATTGAGGAATGCCTCTCTAATCCTTAGAAAGTTAAAGAGAATAAAGTATTCCTTTAAAAAGAGAGGAAGTTTTTTTAAGGCTAAAAACAAAAATATGTCTCAAGGGGGATAAGAGAATTCTGATTGGTGTCAGAAGACAGAATGATTGAACAGGAAGACAATTTAAAGAAGAGAAATAGAAGAATCACTGACTACTTGGAACTAACTAATAAGTAGGAGACACTGCCTTTATGGTAGGTCTGATCCTATAGGAGGAATTAGTTTTTGTCTTTCCAAGGAATAATGGTCTATATTCATAGATACTATCAAAGCAAAGTTAAGATGAAGAAGAGATTTATAGTGGTAGTCTATGACTTCCTGCTTAGTGGTACCAAGGAAGCCATTTATCAAGTAGATGGAAAGAAGGAAGCAGTCAGCCATTTTCATGGAAGGTGACACCAGTGAATGGGATCATCAGCTTAGCATGAAAGTGGAAGGGTATCTCTTTTTACATAACCAGGGAGATTGTCAAGAGAGTGAGTCAAGATTCTAGCAAATGCTAAAGAATGAGAAACAGATTTGAGGGCTTTCATCCCCTTCTCGAAGTATTAGTGGGTCATCTTCTATTATAAATGCATATATATTGTGGTGGTGGGCAACGGGGAGAGGGTTAAGAGGCAGGGAGGGATAGAGCTGGAAGCTTAAACCAAAAGCAAAGGGATAGGACCATTTCTATAGCAGAGAAGTCACTACCTTCCTAGTCACTTTTTCTATAATAGCATTTGAGAAAATTACACTTTGGAGTATGAAAGAAATGTCAGTCATGTAGCATCAGAACAATAAAAAGGCTCCATTAGCTTTATGTCTGTGCTTCCAAAGTCCAAAGAAAACCAATACTCAGAATCATCAGTTTGTGGACACTGTAAGTTACTAAAATACAAATTTACTACTTTAATGGATATGTGATTTTTATCCACAGGGGTACTCTTTCTTCAAATTTGGATCATAAACCCTGTATACCTCATTCTGTGGAATGCTTATCCACATCTCTATTAATCCTCCATAGAAATTCTATCCAAGTTTTACCCTCTCCTTGTGTTCTTCTTCTGGCTCCATTAATTTAGTCTCAAGGATATTAAATCTATCCCTTTGGCTGTTTTCTATTTTCCAACAAATAATTAAGCCTCTTTTTGATCATCTATGTCCTTCATGACATCTATTATTTCTCATCTAAAATTCATTGCTATAAAAATGCTACATTCTTCTCTTGCTCTCCATATGTGTTTCCATTGTCCTTTGGAATATTTTCAATCTTTGTTCTTCTAAAATTGTGGTATTCCATGATTCACAGTCACATTACTGCTTTTAAAAAAAAGTTGGATATTTTTTTGCTAGAAGCAGGTTGTAATAATTGAAAATATTACATAAATAATATTAAACATGCAAGGATTTTGCCTTGCTGCAGGTTTACGATTCACATTTGAAGAGTAAGCATCCCTGAGAATAAAAATCACATATGCATAAAAGCAAAAATGTATCCTTTAGTAACCTTCAGTGCCCACAAACTGGTGGTGCTGGATGGTAGTTTTCTTTGGACTTTGGAAACCCACAAATCAAGCCAATGGAACTTTTTCATTGTTCCACTGCTACATGGCAACATTGTTGTTCATTGTTCTTGAAAACTGGAAAGCTGTGCATAATATTCTTATCTTTCTCTTAATCAAAATATTTGATTGTCTAGAGCACTCTCATCTTCCAGGTAAGACAGTTTAATTGACAGAAACATAAGGAAAATTACTCTTAATGTCATTCTCCAGCAGATGGCACCAGTTTCACAGTATTCTGCAAACAGGGCCATTTACCTTAAGTGATCAGATTTCACTGATACACTTTTTTTTTCCTGAAAGCTTTTGATGCTTGGATACACAATAATAAATATCATAATCAAATCAGAAGGAAAAAATATATATTTATTACATATTCAATTTCATGTACTGGGAGGTAGGGTAAAGAAACATTAGAAGCTAAAGATACTTATATATCCAACCTCATAAAATTCACCACTAATGCCTGCCTGCTTAAAATTAAATTATCAAAGCAAACATCCTAAGAGCCCTATTTATGTTTCTGGAGTTACTGTACACACGCTATGTATAAAGTTATTGCAAACTCCTTTTTCCTATGAGAGTGTTTTGATAATGATTTCCTAAACGGATGAGTTTAAATCGTGTTATATGATGGAAGATAGCAACTACCATGTTATAGAAATACTATCTCACATCAATTGTTTTTGAGGTGGTGGCTGCATTTCAGGCATATTTGTGGAATGCTATTTTCTATGGAGGCTCATTTATCTTGATAACGATGGGATTTCTAATATAATTTATATATTATCTAATATATATATCTAATATAATTTCCTTATGGAAATTTATTTATAAATAAAATAGATTTAATGTAGCATTAAGCATTCAACATTTAATTGGCTGATATTAATGCCAGTTGGTTATTCATGCAAAATAGAAAAATTCCTGGCAACCCAACTTTGTCAGGGTGATACTATGTTATTGTCTCAGAGTCAAGAGAGTTCTGTTAGCTATGGAACTCATGCTGCACTCTTGATTTCTGAATCATTTGCTCCCAAATGGAACTCTTCAAGCAAATGTTAGATGTATATTTGTTAGGGAGGATACAAAGGAAATACCTGTCCAAGTACAGATTGGACTAGATCAGGTGTTCTTAATCTTTTGTTGTGTTTTTGTGTCATGGACCCCTTTGGCAGGCTGGCGAAACCTGTGGACATCTTTGCTGAATGTTTGCAAAGACATAAAATAAGATACGTAGCATTACAAAGGAAACTAATTATAATTATATACGCATATGTTTTCATGTTAGTATTTTTTTAAGTTCATAGACCTCAAGTTTAGAACTCCTTGATTCATTGGTCTTCCCTGTTCAGAGCACCTGAGATTCAGTGATACAGCTCCCCAATCTCTCTAAAGTATGGTAGTTACTATCTTCATTTTAATGTCAGTCATTTATACCAGAGGTTCCCAAATTATTTTAGTTCACAGTACTCTTACTGCCCCAGTAATGTTTTCATGGTGTTCCTATACTAAAAACATACATAGTAGTTCCATTTATCAAGTAGTTATTAACTGCTTAATTAAATACATTTTCAGGTTCTAATAACAGTAGCCATTTGAAAAAATAGTACAAACCAATTGAAAGAAAAACTAATGTTTTTATCCCTTTCTTATCCACAATTACTAAAGACCATTGAATAATTTTCCAAACCTTGAAATCAGATTAGATAGTGCCACACTCGTTTCCTATTCAATATTAATTTTTGCTAGGTTTGGCAAGGGGATGGCATGTGGACAGAGCAAGAACAGAAATTATAATAGATCCTACCATTATCTTGTGATACACTCTTCCACATATCTTGCCCTCCTTTGGAACATTAGTGATGAAAGCCTCCAAGTCTTCATAAATTTTTTCTTTGACCTCATCAGGGTCCATCATGGTGGGAGGATATGCAATGATGATGGTGGCTGTGTGGTACTTTGCTGAAAGAGGCAACTGCATTGTCATGAGCCTGTCATTCACTCCTTTTGGGAGGCATACAAGCTTGTTAACTACATTAGTTTTGATTGTAAATCCAATACCAGCTTCACAGAGTTCCTCCTCACTGTAGCCACTCCAGAAAAAATATGTAACCATTTGCTATTTTACTATTCAATAATTTGAAATTTTTATCATTTTACTATTATATTATTTATTATTTTTACCTATCTCAAAGTCCAGTGGGGATGGTCTATTGACATAGCAGCAGGTACAGATATTGGGAGCTGTAGTTACAACCCTGCACACAGGTAACCCAGGCCATAGGGTCATCTTATTGGACTGAAGCAACAACACATTCAGCAGGTGGCTGAACAGCCTTCTTAAAGACTGCACTGCACCTCTCCTGGCATGAGGAAGGAACTAGAAAAGGTGCTCTAAAAATTGTTTGCTTTACTTAATCCTGACCTGCTTACCACAGTAGGTAGAGGTCCCATCTTGCAGTCAAAACACATACACAAACACACAAATATACAAAAACTTTTGTGAAGATAATTCCACTCACCATTGGTACGTAGAATGTGTACATGCTTATGGACAACATGAAATCCAATAGACCTGAAAGATGAACAGCTTTGTGAGAAAACTCAGGAGGTATTGTATCTAAACAGAAACTCTGCATAAAACAAGGCTGGCAAACTAAGGCCACTTACTGAAGCCAGAGCTGAATACACATTTTTCTGGAGTGGCCACGGTGATGGGGAACTCTGTGAAGCTGGCACTGGTTTTCCAGTCAAAACCAAGAAGCTTGTACGCCTCCCCAGAGGAATAAATGACAGGTGCATGACAATGTAATTGCCACTTTCAGGAAAGTGCCAAGTCACCACCATCGGTGTGTATGCTCCCACCATGATGAATCCTGATGAGGTCAAAGAAAAATTTTATGTAGACCTGGAGACCCTCATCTTCAATGTTCCAAAAGAGGGCAAGATCCATGAGAGAGTGTATCACAAGATTATGGGCATAATATTTTATAATTTCTGTTCTTTCTATGTCCATATGTCTTCCCCTTGCCAAGAGCTAATTAAGTCTACTGGCTAGTTCTTAGTTGGCAGTACCCTCTGTGAGCTCCATAAACTTTATGTTAAAAGTAGTCTTTTATAAATTTATCCCTACAATCCTGAGAGTATAAGCAGTCACACCTCCGAGGACCAAATTGGAAATATGAGTAAAAGTGAAGGAAGTAGCTCCAGAGGAATTACTACACATATTTTGTAGAATAGTGGATATATCTGCTTTGAGAAAAATAATTTCTTTACCTGAGGTGTCTGTATAGCAGTGAAATCACCTACAGATCTGCCAAACAAAAATATTAAACAAAAAACAAAACTCAACTTGATACAGCACTTTGTAGCTTTCAAAAGACTTCCCACAATATATTACATTATGAATAATGCAAGTATAATTGTTACAGGGGAAAATAGAGTTAATTTTATAGTTGAGCTAGGACTTCAATAAAGGTTGGCAAATCTAGCATTTATTCCACTTGTAAGCATAATTTCATTAAAATAGTAGAGCAGGCTAAAGAGGATATCATAGCTTTAAAATGTGTGTTGATTTATAACATTATTGTAGATACCCAAAGATAACACAAGATGAATAGATAAATGAATGTTTGAATAAATACTCACTAATGTGTAGATTTTAACTAATGAATTAATAAAAAATATTTATACTTCCTATGTGTCAAAATCTTATAAAAGATAATGGATATGAAGATCAACAAATCTTTTTTCTCCTAAAACCCTTGTCAGATTTCATACAGAGAAATTAGTTTGGGGCAAGCAGGGCACACTTTTTCTTCTATACATGGCTATTCATATAATGTAAAACAGCCCTTATAGTGAGAAATAATACCACCATAGCTTGCCACTTCGCTGTTTTGTTAGGCCCTCAGGATCATGGTACACCATCATTCAACCTTCCCTGGGTCTTACTATCTGCCCTTGCTATTGAACTCTTGGGACTTCTGAGGCTTTTTGATCTGCCCTACAGTTGAATTCTTTTGTATGTTTTGTCTTCCCTTAATTAGAATATGAGTTCTATGAGTAAGGAGAGTCTCCTTTTTTCTGTTTCTATCTCTAAAACTTAACTTGGGTACCTTAACATAGTAAGCAATTAATAAATTATTTTTCATTAGTTCATTACTTTTTTCATTGCTATAGGGATAGGATCTTCTGGGGCCTACAGGGCTTATGATTAAAGGTATTTATCAAGCTCAGAGTATGAGAAGAGGTGAGGAAAAAAAGATTAAAGCTCTTATTTGAAAAGGCAGTTGGAAGGTCATGCTACCCCAAATCATGCAATTGGCGTTTCAAGTCAAAGAGTTGCCAGGTGTCAAGTAATCCAGAATATTTGGATTTATGAAATGGAGGTCCTCACTTGGCTGCCCTGGTTCTGCTTTGGGGCTGGATAATGGGGGAACCTGGGTTAGGTTTTTAGTCATGAGTGTTCAGTGAGCATTACACATATTAAAGATCAAGGACCCATTGAGGACAGAGATTGCCCCTTACCTCCTTCTTTGCACTTTCAGTGATTAGCACAGTGCCTGGCAAATAGTAGGTGATTAATAAATGTTAGTTGACTGACTGAGTGAGTGGAGGTAGGAATCCAGACTAGTAATGCCAGTGTAATCAGAAAAGAACAGCTTCAAAAGTTTACTCAGTAGTGAATCCACTCAGGCCATAAGGTAAAGGGGAGAGTAAAGTAAGAAAAATGAATTATATGAAAGTGTTCAGAATTTCCTAGAAAGTAAAAATATATGCACACTTTAAAGCAGGCATTTTTTTCAAGTGAATAGGATGCTGGGAAGGCAAGGAAAGAGAAGGAAGTGAGGGAAGGGGAGAAGAGGAAAGGGGAGAAGGGGTGAGGTGAGGGAACTGGAAAGGGGAGGGGAGGAAAGGTGAAATGAGGGAAGGGGAGGAGAGGTGAGGGAAGGGAAGGAGATGTGAAGGGAAACCAGAGGGAGAGAAAGGAATGGAAGTGAGAGGAGGAGAAAGGAGTAGCAAGGAGGTAAGGATAAGTAAGGGAGGGGAGGTGAGGCGAGGAGAAGGGAGTGGAGGGAAGAAGAAATAGCTCACATTTGAATGGTGCTTTGTGGTTTACTGGGCATTTGCATCCATTAGCTTATCGTCACAGATATAGAAGCAATATTATCCTACGGTAGGTAATGTAGATACTTTGTACAAGGCAACGTCATAGGCCTGTAGACACAAAGATAGAAAAAATAACCATAATAATAACAATAAACAACACTATAATGATAACAGCTGTATAAGTTAGGCTGTTCTATCTGCCCATTCAATTATTCTAATTCTATGGATATATTGTTAAAACAATATGCGAATAGGTATATTTCTTCGCCATGTGTCACAATTGGGTCTACATTGTCACTAGATTGAGTGAAAATCTTTACCATAACCACAAGAGGGGGCCCAATGTCTTTTGAACTGTTCATTTTATCATCATTTTTTTTTAAGGTGAGTTGCATACTGAATAAAAGGCACGCCTTTGAATAATTCCAATTGGAGTTTAAAACCTGTTTCTGACTTATACTAGTTGTGCAAAAATGGGCAAAGTTATTTAACTTATTTATTGGTTTCTTCATTGGCAAAGCAGGGAGAATAAAACCTGTAGAACCTATCTCACAAAATTGTTTTGAGATTCAAATGAAATAATGCATGAAAAGTGGTTTAATAACTTTAAAGTTATTACAATTTCCCTCATATACCTATAATGTTACATTCATTGTTTCCATGGATTGGAGGTTTACTAATGATCTTTTCAGTGAACCATGAACACACAAGAAGATAGAAAACTATTCACCTAAATTAGTTTAAAAAACGGATCATAATGTTTGAGTCAATGTCTATTATGGATGAAGTGGAAAAAATCGAAATATATTCCAAAGGTTTTTCCCCCATTAAATATTCAACTTCAATGGTTAATCTTCATAAACTTATCCATAAACTGAGTGAGCTGTAATAGATATATTACACTAATTCATCATCGACAATATTTTCTGATGGAATGTTACCAGGTACAATTGTCCCTGCATTTAGTCCATCAAGCCACAAGTAACTTGGTCTCTAGTTACCTTAGAGACCTTTCATTAGATGTTCTAACCTCCTGGCAGTGAAAACTAGATATTTAGCTTCTGCTCTAAGCTCTCTACTTCCTAGTTTGGGATTGGGGAGCTCATATCTCCAGAATGCTTTGATTTTTACCTAACACAGTGTTAGGAATATAGAAGGCACTCAATGAATACTATTTGATATTGTGATTGATTAATTATAGATACAAACTAATCAATAACAGTTTGGTTGATTTTAAAAACTAGTATCTGGCCTCTCATTTTAAATCAACCTGCTTTAGCAAGTAGAAAGTGATTCATAATTATTTTTGTAGCTCATATAGGTTCGAGGGATACCTCTCAAAACTTCACTCTCTGGCAGAAGGTGAGTACCCAGAGCAAGGCTGACTATGTCCTGTCAAAGCTCTAAAGGTAAATCCTGAGAGTACCCTTGTCCTGGGAGAGGAGATTCTAATACTACACTTAATGAGCCCCAACCAGTGTGTTTTCCACCATCACCATCCATTGATTTTCAATTAGCCAGAATTAAATAACTTTTAAAAAAATACATTTTACTATGGCACTATATTTAATAAAGTTGGTACACATATTCCCCTTCCCTCCAAAGTCTGTGACATACTTTCCTGTAAGTATATATGTAGTCCAGGAGAAAGTTAATTTAACCTTAGATCACTTATAGTAAAGATGTAAGCTGTGCCACTGGCAAGTCTTTTTTGCTGGGGTTTTAATGATGCTTCTACTAGGTGTGTTATAACTACTCTTCACTGTAGAACTGTTGATCTTCACCCAGCATAACCTTGGCTTCTGATGCAGATACTATAATCTATTGATCTATGTATGCTTTTAAAATGATGAGTAAAAATAGAAAGTCATCCAGACCTTAGAAATTCATAAATTCTTTGTATTGTCAAGGTAGGTGTAACAAAAATGTTACTAGCAACTGTTGTAGAGGTGTAAGGCCAATAACACCAGCACACAGGACAGCTGCTAGCACAGGTTCTTTGATCTGCCTTTCTAAGGAAAGCAACTTTAAGGGGTTTACAATCTCACTTTAATTAAACATACATGAACAGAGAAAATAGCACAAATCAACAGACAGGCTTCTATTTGACCATAGCAATACATACATAGTTGCTAGAGAGAGAGAGAAGCGCCAGCATCTGAGTTTTCAAAGCCAGGGGGCTCCTTAACAGCTACCCAGAGTCTCTCTGGCCAAATCACAAGAACAGTCCTACAATGAGTGAGCCTACAAGCAAAATGCTAACCTCAGAGAATATATACATGCTTCTTCAGGGTCAGAGGGTGTCACAATTAGTACAATTAGTACACAGTTAGTGTACTGTGACTCAAACTCATGTGATTTAGGCTTTCTACAACTTAAGCAGGTCATCAAACACTATTGATTTAATCAAAGACTCAACTGAAGGCACTTGATTACCTTAGTGCTAAGAACTAGAACTCCAAAAGAAAAAAGAGGAAAACAAAAAGTCCCACTTTCCTTGCTGATACAGTAGGCAGGTGAGGTTCAGACCAAGAAAAAGGCCTTATCCCTTTCAACATTTCTTCTCAGTGGTTTAGCTAGAATACTGTCTCCTACCAACTTTGTCAAATATCTGGGATTGTGAACCAACCCTTCCACTCCCCATTTTATGCAGACCCCAGAGTGTTTTAGCAAGTTCTTACCCAAACAGAAAAATGTTTCAAAGGTAAAGTTACTGCAGTTCATCCAATGATATTCAAGTACTTTTCATACTTCAACTAAAATCTTAGATTGAGGGGTAGATGAGATGGGTTGATTTCAACCACACCATTTTTTAAGATGACACAAATCTTCAATTGTATTTTCATTGGCATAAGGAACTCTAGGTTGAGTAAACTCCCTTACCAATGCAAATAGTAGTGTTCTATGCACCATAAATGCTTAGAGAGTTGCCTAGATATTGGGACAGTAAATGATTTTCCAGGATCACAAAGGCAAGATATCTCAGAGACAGTATTTGATTCCTAGTCTTGCTGACTTAAAGAAGAGTTAATTATTCAGTATGGCATATACATCTCCCATTATTTTAATGCTTTATTTATTGCTTGTTGCTATACCATCAGGAAGCTATGGTAGATTTTAATGCCAGTGTATTTGCAATTCACAATGTCCTATTCTTTTCTTTTTATTCTCAGCATTGTATGTTACAGTGATTTTCACAATGGAGTTTTGCTCTTTGTAGTCATATCAGAATAAATGTCTTTCACATTGCATCTTCATTCATCTGTATGAATCAATTAATACATCAGGTATTTGTGTGTGTGTGTGTGTGTGTGTGTGTGTGTACTCTATTTTACTGCACTATCACTCAAAATCTATTTCAAGGTAATAATTTGCTTTACTATATAATTGGCATTACTAATAAATTACTAATAATTATTAAAATTACTTAAATCATATCAAACCAATTAATAAGAGATTAAAGATGTTTGTATTGTACCACAGAAGTGAATTGCAAGAATTTTGCTCATAGATCCAATGAAAATTTATTTTATACCTACTTTGTTAAGTATTATGAGAAATAACTAAGTTTAGGTAAAATATGATTCCTTTCTTTGTGAAGAGTACCAAATAATAGATAGATAAACTATTCACCCATATAGCTCTAATATGCATGATTATATTATAATTATATTAGAAAACTGTAAAACAAAGTACTTTATGGGTGTAAGGGGAAAGATATACAGTGATTAGAAGAACCAAGGAAAGATTTATAAAGCAGTAGCTTTTGAGTAAGGCTTTAAATGATGGGTAGGAAATCAATAGTGGGAAGCAGCAAGAACATTCCATGTATAAGACCCAGGATGATGAAAATCACAGAGGAAGAAATGCATATAACTTCTTTGGAAGACAGAAAGTAGACTAGTTTGGCAATGATTATGGCAATCATCATATGATATGTGGCTGGAAAAGTAGGATCTTATTGGGCCTTGAATAACAGAAAAAAATAGCATGAAATTAATCATTATGAATTGGGGAGTTACTAAAGATTTTGAATAAAGGAATGACATGAATATATCTATGTATAAGAAAGATTATTTTGGATTTGTCATAAAGAATGGACATTATTACAATCAGATATATGACTAAAGGTACAACTTTGACCTATATATATATTTTACCATGTAAAATTTTTGTGAAAAAAATTTACACATTGAAAGGGTATTATTTTTGAGGCCATTACAGGGCAACAGTCATATGATCACTAATATTAGTTAAAGGATAAGACAGTGAGATATCTTCACTGAAGGCATTCACAAATTTATTCACAAGATCCAAGCCAGATTCCAAGTTAAACATAGATTTTCTTTTACTTATTGAAGGCAAGACCCTCCAGATATTCCTGCTTGCAAATAACTGTGTCAATTGAATTAATACTTAGGGACTTGGTTGTTCCCCGCCCCCCCCCCCCGCCCCCCTACCATGGCAATCAGAGTTAAGTGACTTGCCCTGGGTCAAAGAGCTAGCATCAAGTGTCTGAACCTGGATTTGAACTCAAGTTCTCCTGACTCCACGACTGGTGTGCTATCCACCACACCACTTCATTGAGGCCTGTGAATGAGATTCATAATATTTCACAAAGTTTGGCTTTTATGCTATCACTGATTGGGGATCGTGAAGTATACCATTAGAATCTCCTCTCCTATCACAGGGGTAGTTTTAGATCTACCCTTAGAGCTTTAAAAAGGCATAGCCAATCTTGCTCTCGATATCCAACTTGTAAGAGTATATCAGTAATGCAAGATTCATGACTTCGAGGATGACTATGAACATGTCTGAATGGTTCAGAATAGCAAAGTATGAAAAACTCTCTATGTAGAAGTCAGAGGAAGCATAACATTTATTTAGACTCAAGAGGATCAAATACCCCCAATTTAATATAGTGGCAGTTATATTCCAAAACCAGTAAGCCCACCTCAATTTTTACAAGGAAATTATAACACAGTATTATAGCAAGGAACCAAGTCATCCTGTAACCTTCCCCCCTGCTAGGGCCTTCCTGTAAACAATCACTCACAAGTCCTAACTCTCTGCTCAGCACTCTCTTCTGCAGTTCTGTAGACTCTGAGTTCCTGCTCCTTCTCCTTGGGCTGAATTCTGATTGCTATAGCTCTCTGCAGATTCTGCTCTTTTATCTCTGCGACTCCCTTGTTCTACACTCTCTGCTCTGCAGTCTCTCTTGATGCTGGCTCTCCCTCGGTGTCCTCTTGATGTCTTCTCCTGAATTCTGCTGTTCTCAGTTCTGCCGCTCTCATTTCTGGGCTCTCTTCTTATAGTTCTAGTTGGCATCTGATTGGCTAGAACTCAGGTCTCTGATTGGCTGAATTCATGATTAACCAGAACTCAGTGGACATTCCATTGGCTTTGGCCTTAGCAACTCCCCCAAGGGTCCTGATGGCTTCACTCCCACATGGGTTTAGCACCTAGTAAGTAAGGGCTTTAGGCCTACTTACAAACAAAGTTAATATCAAGCTTTCCCACCTAGGCCCACCTGAGGCCTATTGAATGTGTAGGGAAGATCTTTGATCACATTAATACTACAAAGAGATAGTGGAGTTTTGAGAAGTGTTCCCCAGAGTCTACGTGTGCTATAAAAAATGCAAAATTTTTCTACCCCGCTAAAGCAGGTTGATTTAAAAAGAGAGGCCAGACACTAGTCTTTTCTTTTAAAGATCTAGAATAAAGAAGATGAATAAATAAGCATATCATTTAATAATACTAATGCCTATAGCAATCATTTAAACTATATTTCAACTTTTGCAAAGTGATTTGCATACATCATCTCACAACATCCTTGTGAGGTGGGTACTATTATTGTTCCTCTTTTATGGATGAAGAAACTGAGGCTGAAAGGATAAATGACTTGCCCAAGGTAATACAACTAATGAGTATCTGAGGCAAGTCTCAAACATGTGGACATGGATGAAGGTCATACAAGATGACCTGGCATAGACTCATTTCAGTTGGCTTCATTAGAAGAAATGCATTTATGGGTGAGATTATGAAGACATTTGACTTTGAAGAATGTATTGGAGAGGGAGAAGATGGCAGAGGTTGGGATCATGTTTGAGTCCAGCTTGGAAATGGTATTGAAAAGCAATAATAAGCAAAAGAAAACTATTGAAAAAAAATGAAATCCTAAAATAGAAAATGACTACAGAAAATCTATAACATCTATAAAGTTACTAAGTAAAATAAAATGTTTGAATATAAAAATAAATATTATGAATAAAATAAATATAAATAAAAACAATTATAAAAACAAAAAAAACTTCACAATCATGGAGATGAATCTACTGTAAGCTTCTTTACAGTGGCTAACAAGCTCAATGAGAGAAATCAAGGAACATCTCAAATATGTAAAAATAGAATTAAAATCAAGGAAGAGTGAATAAATATATTAATTATAGTATCTAGATTTTAGCAGTCTAAGCTTTGTAAATTGTTTAAAAGATGTTATCTCATTTTATCCTCACAACAACCCTAGAATGTAGGTGCTATTGTTTTTCCCATTTTCCAGACAAAGAAACTGAGTCAGATGAAGGTTAAATGACTTCACTAGGCTCACAAAGCCAGTAAGTATCTTGATTTGAATTCAAGTCTTCCTCATTCCAGGCTCAGCATTCTATGTACTGCACCACTTAGATGCTTGGGTAAGGAAGATATAAAACAGTCAGAACAATTAAATGGAGGTTCCTAAACAAATGAAAGAAAGTATGATAAATAAAATAGAACTGACAAAAGAAAAATTCCCTAGGGTTGCAGATATTTAGCTAAATAAAATCAAAGAACTGGAAGATTATTTGAGAGCTGCAATATGAAAATAACAAAGCTAGAGGATAGATCTTGAAAAGCAAAGATGGGAATTATTTTCTGACAGAAGAATAAGGAAAAATGCCGAAAATCTTGAATGCCAAATTTCCAGAAATAACAAAAAGGAAACTTCCTAAAGTCCATGAAAGTATAAACTAGACAGATTAACCCTAATGCCAACAGAATCCTCATATCAACTCACCTATTAATGAAGTCATTCAATGCTAGAGTTACACAACGAAAGGATTTGATCATGGTCATATTAAAGAAGAAAATCATATTAGAAACACCAATTCAAATAATATTGCATAACAATAAATTAAAATAGGAGACAGAATGGGATATATTGAAAAGCAAGAGAAATTTGATTTTAATCCACAATTACATATCCAGAAAAATTGAGTGTGAATGCTTTTCCCCCCATGGGAAAATGTATATTAAAATTTACCTGAGGACTTCCAAACATTGGTGATAAGAAGGCTGAATTAAGCTTGGAACTATGATGTACAAATTGGATACTAAATAGAACTTTAGGAAAAAGGTCTTTTGAATAATGCATAGATATACATTGCCTATGGAGTTAAAAAAATAAGTCCATTCGAATTTTCAGTATGCAAGAAAGACAATGAGAATGTGATATAATAAATGATTGTTAAAACCATATGGGAGACGAAAGTAAGTAATAGGCAATCTTGAAGGGGGGTAAGAAGGGAAAGAAGAAAAACTTTACTATACCTTGAAGGTGAGCACCAGAGATTAAGTAAAAGTTTATGAAGATATGGATGAGAAAGAGCAGAGAAAGAAATCGTGAAACTTATACCATTTGAAAGGGGCAGGTTTTTGGAAGGTTTTGGAAAAATTATCTCAGTAGAAAGAAGGATCTGTTTTTGGTAGTGGGATGGGGATTGTTATGGAAGTATGCCTGTATATAAATGAAAATTCTAAGTTTCAGAGTCATAACAATGAAATAAAGGGAATTGCACCAGGGCTGCCAAAATTAATTTTGCAGAATTTATGGAGGAAAAAAACAAATTTAATTATTTAAATACTTAATATAAAAGCCTTTAATTAGCTTTAAATAGGAAGAATATCAGAATGGATTTTTTTTAATTTAAATTTATTTATTTAACATATTTGGTTTTCAGCATTGATTTTCACAACAGTTTCAATTACAAATTTTCTCCCCATTTCTACCCCCCCCCCACTCCAAGATGGCTGATATTCTGGTTGCCCTGTTCCCCAGTCAGCCCTCCCCTCTATCACCCCCCTCCCCTCTCATCCCCTTTTCCCTTCTTTTCTTGTAGGGCAAGATAAATTTCTACGCCCCATTGCCTGTGTATCTTATTATTTAGTTGCATGCAAAAACTTTTTTTGTTTTTGAACATCTGATTTTAAAACTTTGAGTTCCAAATTCTCTCCCCTCTTCCCTTCCCACCCACCCTCCCTAAGAAGTCCAGCAATTCAACCTAGGCCACACATGTATCATTATGTATAACCCTTCCACAATACTCATATTGTGAAAGGCTAACTACATTTTGCTCCTTCCCAACCCATCCCGCTTTATTGAATTTTCTCCCTTGACCCTGTCCCCTTTCCAAAGTGTTTGTTTTGATTACCTCCACCCCCATCTGCCCTCCCCTCCATCATCCCCCCCCCTTTATTTTCTTTTATCTTCCTCCCTCTTCTTTCCTGTGGGGTAAGATACCCAACTGAGTATGTATGGTATTCCCCCTCAGGCCAAATCTGATGGGAGCAAGGTTCACTCATTCCCCCCTCACCTGCCCTCTCCCCTCCTCCCACAGAACTGCTTCCTCTTGTCACCTTTATGCGAGATAATCCACCCCATTCTATCTCTCCCTATCTCCCCCTCTCAGTATGTTGCTGTCTCATCCCTTAATTTCATTTTATTTCTTTTAGATAGCTTCCCTTCATCTTCAACTCACCCTGTGTCTGCTCTCTCTCTTTTACATATATATATATATATATAAAACACATATATATATATACACATACATACACATACATACATATACACATAGATATATACATACATACACATTCACTTATATATATACATAAACATATATATATATATATATGCATATTCCCTTCAACTACCCTAATACTGAGGTCTCATGAATCATACACATCATCTTTCTATGTAGGAATGTAAACAAAACAGTTCAACTTTAGTAAGTCCCTTGCAGTTTCCGTTTCTTGATTACCTTTTCATGCTTCTCTTGATTCTTGTGTTTGAAAGTCAAATTTCCTATTCAGTTCTGGTCTTTTCACTGAGAAAGCTTGAAAGTCCTCTATTTCATTGAAAATCCATATTTTGCCTTGGAGCATGATACTCAGTTTTGCTGGGTAGGTGATTCTAGGTTTTAATCCTAGCTCCATTGACCTCCGGAATATCGCATTCCAAGCCCTTCGATCTATTAATGTAGAAGCTGCTAGATCTTGGGTTATTCTGATTGGGTTTCCACAATACTCAGATTGTTTCTTTCTGGCTGCTTGCAATATTTTCTCCTTGATCTGGGAGCTCTGGAATTTGGCGACAATATTCCTAGGAGATTTCTTTTTTGGATCTATTTGAGGAGGCGATCGATGGATTCTTTCAATTTCTATTTTGCCCTGTGGCTCTAGAATATCAGGGCAGTTCTCCTTGATAATTTCTTGAAAGATGGTATCTAGGCTCTTTTTTTGATCATGGCTTTCAGGTAGTCCAATAATTTTTAAATTATCTCTCCTGGATCTATTTTCCAGGTCAGTGGTTTTTCCAAGGAGATATTTCACATTGTCTTCCATTTTTTCATTCCTTTGGTTCTGTTTTATAATATCCTGATTTCTCATCAAGTCACTAGCTTCCACTTGCTCCAATCTAATTTTTAAAGTAGTATTTTCTTCAGTGGTCTTTTGGACCTCCTTTTCCATTTGGCTAATTCTGCCTTTCAAGGCATTCTTCTCCTCATTGGCTTTTTGGAGCTCTTTTGCCATTTGAGTTAGTCTGTTTTTTAAGGTGTTGTTTTCTTCAGTGTATTTTTCAGTATTTTTTTGGGTCTCCTTTAGCAAGTCATTGACTTGTTTTTCATGGTTTTCTCACATCCTTCTCATTTCTCTTCCCAATTTTTCCTCTACTTCTCTAATTTGCTTTTCCAAATCCTTTTTGAGTTCTTCCATGGCCTGGGGCCAGTTCATGTTTTTTTTTTTAAAATTCAACATTATAATAAAGATAAACTGTGGATTCTGATGTAAGAAGGCCCATTTGCCCTTTAGATATCACTGAGAATTTATAGTATGTGAGCCATGACAGGATTATGGATATTGAAGGGTACATCTTATTTAAAAGAAATAGTAAAGAGATACATTTGATAGCATTGAATATTAATAACTTGTCCATATATGAGAAAATTTGGGAACCAGATGGAAGTTACAAGGTGAAGAAAATTTAGGTAAAGATCAAAAGTTAAAAATTTAATACACTTTCTTATCAGAGCATAATATGCCTTAAATAGCAAGAATAAATAAATGATGAAATTTGAAAAGTAGACAAGATTGGTGAGGTGTCAGACAATTTTGATGGAGAACTTAAATTGTCACAACATATTCTGGAGCTCTCTCGGAGGGTAAAAAAGAAGAGCAGTAAGTAATTTCTTGACTTGTCTTAATAAAAGTTTCTTCTCCCAGAATGTAGAAACATGAAATAGAAATTATATTTTAAATATGATTCTCACCAAGGAGAAACTGGTTTCTGGGATGGAGTATGGAAGTCAAATGACCACTAAATCTTGGAATTTATTACACAGGACAAGAAAAAGTCCAAATAGTTTGATATAGTCAAAGTTTTCATAGAGCATATGTCAAAGGATTCATGGAAAGAACACATTTCTGAACACAATGAGAAGTAATCTTAATGGTAAGGAATGAGAGATTTGTATAAGGAGACTGATGTGAATGCAGAGAGTAGTCACTAGCCAACTCACATTTTATAAAGGACATATATGTACAAAAGGTGGAGGTAAGATAGAGAATAGATACAAAGGAGCAACTTGGTCCTGTTAGAATATCATCACAAATGTAATAGTGTAGAATGAATTTGGTTGAGCTACAAAACCAAGGACAACATAAGGCATCTTTGTTCATTTGTTTTGTTTGCTTATTTTATTTGTTTTTAAACCTCTAATGGAAATAAAATAGGAAGCTCAAATTAAGGATAGAATTGCCATTAAAATATATGAAATGACAGAAACTGCAAGCAGTAGGAACGCAGAACTGCTCCATATGAATTTTGCTTCTGTTTTCCCTAGGAAGGAAAATCTTTGTACTCATAAAGACTGAAAAAAACTGCTCGGAACCAGATACCCTTAATTTAAAAAAAAAAGAGAGACAGAGAATGCACCTAGTTACCATTTATGAATTCAAGTCACTGATCCTTCATGAACTAGGTCTGAGAAAACTGACTAGTCCATCACCTTTTCTGGAAGTCTTTCTCTCAATATCCCCTTAATATTTCATAGTCTATGCAATTTCCCATTATCAACGGCTTACAACTGACTCACACCTACTTTGTACATCTTTATTTGCCATTTGAATGATGCTTATCTTCAGTTCCATGACTTGCAGTCATACAATAACATAAGAAAAATATCAGTATTAAATAGAAGATGGACTTTAATATAAAGAAGAAGCTTGGAGACATTAAAAGTACTCAATAGTTTTCCAAAAATAATCCAACTCCTTCTATTACTTTCAATTCTAGGCTCAAGTTATCATCCTCTTGGAATATCTCTGTACATAAAAAGATAGTTTGATATGATAAGAATTGTTCATTCATTTGGTTTTTTTTCCTATCTGACAAATAGGACCAAGATCTTTTGAGTGATTATAGATCTCATTTAAGAGATTCTGCAAACTACAAAAGTTTGATATAACTAGCACAATGTTATTTCTAAATAAGACATATAAAAGACACACCATCTATCAGAATTTCTTTAATTTAGAATAAGCCTGCACACCTTGTGACTTGGCCACTTATAGCCCACAGGCTGCTTGCAGCACGCCAAAGGATTGCCTCTACATACAAAAGATGCTTTCCTCTACATTTTCAAAGGCCATTGAAATTCTTTGGCATGCTGCAAGCAGCCCCCGAGGGCCATAAGCAGCCCATGAGCTGCAGGTTGTGCAAGCTTGATTTAGGACATAATGTGTTGTGGTAATAATGAAAACTAAAAGCAAAATGATTATATCTATGGATGAAGAAAAGTGTCTTTGCTAAGATGCAACACTCATTAATGCTTAACAAAATACTACAAAGTATGGGATTGAAAGGATTTTTCTTTAATATAATTAAGATGAGCATTTTTCTGAAACTAGTCTCATTTGTAAGTAAAGACTTTATGTAGTTTACCATTAAGAATAAAGGGGAAGTCTTAATATATACAATTACCATTATCATTTGATGTGGTTCTAGAAATGCGACAAGACCAAGAAAAGAGACTATAATAATAAGCATGTGCAAAGAAAAGGTTAACTGTTGTACCAGAAGTGAGTGAGACATGCTACAGAGTATAAGTTTTAAATGGAGAATTTATTAGCCGGCGACCATTCGGAGTTCCACCCAAATCAAAATGGCCGGGGCCATAGAAAATACAGGGTACAGAGGTTAATTATCTCTTGGAACTTACAGGCCAGGTCACAGGGTGGGGGGTGGCACAGGGACAGATCAAGGATTCTAACAGGTTATCGTAAAGTGGGATAAACTTATTGGCATTCCTTGGTGGAGTCACGGAGCCCCGGGGACATTTGCTAAATGCCCAAAGGTCTAAGTCCATTCTTTATTATGCAAACTGGGGTTTCTCAGGGGTCTCCTTAATGATAACTGATTTTTCCAGTACCACATAACATACCACTGTTTGCAAATGAGATGAAGGTTTAGTTAGAATGACCAAGAAAATCAATGTAATTATGGCTTTGGTAAGTTAACAGATTTAAAAAAAAACAGGGTCACAAAAATCAGTATTTCTACATATTACTAAGAAAAAATAAGACAAATGAATAGGAAGAGAAATATCATTTTAACAAGAATAAAATTGAATGGATTTTCTGGATTTGAATTACAAAGATATACATAACACATATTTATATAAATAAAGCTACAAAAGGACATAGATTGGAGCTGTAATTTCACTGGTATAGGGAAATAGTGAGAGAGGAAAATTTCTCTAACCATGCAGGTTATCACCTTCTCTGTCCTAGTTTTAGAAAGCTGCTTAGAGTATTTTGAAGTGTAGTGACCTACCCAGGGTCACACAACCAGAACTGGACAGGGACTGCCTGATTTATCTATTGATATTCTTAGCACCTACCGCAGTAGATATTTATTAAATATCTGTGTGGAATGGGTAATAAATGCTTATTGAATTGAATAGGATTTTCCCTTTGACTAGTTTGATCCTCACAACAAACCACTCCCGTAGATACTTTTATTATTCCCATCTTGCAGAAGAGAAATCCAAGGCCCAGAGTGGGTACATGAATTTCAAATGTTCAGAAAGATAATAGAAGCTCTAGGTAGAATTTGAACCCAGATCTTTCTGACACTAAATTTGGTGCTCAACCACTATCTCACACTGCTTTTATGAAAGCTCCTGGAGATCAGAGACTGTCATTTTTCTTCATTATATTGTTAATATCTAGTACAGTTCATTGAACATGGTAACTACTTAATAAAATTGATTTGGGCTCAGATATGTGAACTGTTGGCTAGATCTCAGAAATATGATGAACAAATCTTTTCATTGCAATGAGATATTTTTGTTTTAGGAATTGCTGTAAATACAATAGTGTCTTATATACAGTTTTAATAACTAAACAGGGGAGGGAAGAAGGGAGACATTATTTTCTACAGGTTATATTGCATAGAATATACACATACACACATTCACACATACACAATTCACACATACACACATATGTACTTATATGTGTGCATATACATACATATATCTTTAAATATTTCAGTTTTCTCTTCTTTTGTAATTAAATTGGGCATACAAATTTCAATTTAATCAAAGTAAACTAAATATGCAGAACAACTAAACAACTAAAACTGCCAGAAATCAGCCTTTTCTAGAAATGTTAGGAAGGTCTTCATTGCATATTGATCAAATGCAATTTTGCCTTTTGTTTAAAGCCCTTCAGAGCCTCGTCTAAATCTTTTTTCAACTTATCCTTTGTTATATTCCCCTCAAAACATCTTAATTTTACATATACTACATTATTCACTATCCATAGAATTGTATTCACCATTTCCAAATCTGACCGTATATCTTCTCTGTTCCTCACACCTAGAAGGCACTCCTACTCCCAACAAATATCTATGCAAATCTTTCCATCCCTTCAAAGTCCAACTCAAATGCCACCTTGTCCATTGGATTTTTCCTATTCCTACAAGCTAGAGATGTCAAGATTGAAATTAAGATAAACTGAGGCACAAAGTTCTGGGCATGTTCAATTTATCAGTAAGGGTAGCAATTAAAGGGGTCTCTGCACTCTTCAGACAGTCAAAAGACACTGAGGTGAAGTGAGCTAGCCTTTTTACAATTGTTTTTGTTGTTGTTGTATGTTTTTTTTACTGGTGTAACTGCCAGCAAGGTGGGATTTTTTGCTATTTTTCTTCAGGAGTTCAGTTTCTCAGCTTCACCTGAGGGATTAATGGCCTTTGAACCCTGGTAATCCACAGGTGTAGCACATTAGGTGCTGAGGCACATTTTTGTGCCTTCTGGCACTAAGCCAATTAAGTGCTGAGGCACAGGCTGCCTTTAGGGCTATGGACTCTATGGGCAGTCAATCAGATAATGCACCTGGGCTTTGCATGTGCATTGAGTCAGAGAAACCATATATAAGCTGAAAGCTTCATATCACCTGGCAGCTCCCTTCTGGGAAGAATACTTGGAAGAATACTGAGAACTCTTTAGAAGGAGAAGATGTGACTCTGGGTAGACTTTATTTGAAGGGCCCCTGGCTATGAATATGAACCCAGAGGAAGATTAGCATTGAGCGTTGAGTGTGAAGAAGAAGAAAAACGAGCATGAAGAAGAAAATGAGCTTTGAGTACGGAGCATTGAGAAGGCTAGTGGCTGCAGCAGCAGCAGAGACTCAATGAAGGAGTATCCAGGTTGTGAAGGTGAATTGAGTTGAAGGGCAGAGACCAGCCCGTTGGAACGAGGCTTAGCTTAAGGCCCCTTTAAGAGCTGTTGTCATGCAGCCTCCAGGCTTTGAAAGTGAATTAAGATGATGGTTCTGGTAATGTGTGTAAATATTTTTGCTGCCCTGTTAAGTTTTGTTTTCTCAGAGACAGAAGCTGGCTGTAGGAGCCCCTAGACCCTGCTGTCAGATAAGAGCAGGGAGAGCTTGGAGTGGAGCAGTCCCTTCCCCCATGAGCTGAGACATGGAGCAGGAACAGAGAGCTGCCTGCCTGTGAACCCAGGCAAGAGCCAAGGGCAGTCAGCCCATGGAGGAGGAGCCACTGGACTCAAAATTAAGCTTCCAGTCAAGATGAAAGAGGACTTTATTTTGACACTCTGCTTGGATTGAGGGAATTGTAATTTACTATGACCTAGGTGTGGTATTTTCTGCTACTACTTAAGGATGTGTTGTGCTAGGGAAGACCCTGGCCTGAGACCCCCTGATTGTAAAAACAAGTATTTTGGGGAATGCTATGTTATATACTGAATGCAATGATATATATTCTATGTGCCATGTTATATGTTGAATGTTATGATATATATTGAATGATATGTTTTGTTTAAGGATGTTGCTATGAATGTCATGCTTTAGTTCCTTCAATAAGGTTTAGTTCTGAATAGAGTGTTCATTATACCTTGTGATTAGACCCTAAAAATTATTCACAGAAGCCCTCAGGTGTTCTACTATGATTGTCATCACAACTGGGAAGACAGAACAACGAACAGGACACTTCACAGATGGAAGACAATATGTTGTGGTTACAAAGTCTGAAGTGTCATTAGTAACAGAAAACAATGATTGGCTGAAAGTTTGGAATGCAGGGCTAGCAACAACACCTTCTTCCATCTTGTCACAATGGAAAGCTCATTGGTGGTGTTCACCTGCTTAGCTAGTTAGTGTTACAGTGATAACACACCAGACTTTCTTGGAGGATAGCCAGTGTTGCAGAAATAACAGACCAGACTCTGGCATCTACCAAAGATGATAGATTTCCTTGATGCAAGAATAGAAAGTGATTAGCAGGAAAATTGAACTTGTAAGCCTAATTAACTCAGAGAGAAAAGATGAACTTCTGAACTTAACTTAGACAAAGAATTGTGACTTACTATACAAAATGTCAATTGCAAAAGTGGAGATGATATCCATTCGATTTTCTCAGAACTTTGTACTTCTGATTGTTTTTTTTTAAAATATGAATTTGCATTGCTGTTGTTTGTATACTGGTCTTATTTCCTGTACTCTACTGTGAACTTCTGCTCTGTCATCCTTATCCTCATCATCATGACTACCATCAATGTCGGGCCACTGGCGTGAAATATGTAGCACTTAATAATACTCTTTTAATTGGATAGCCTTTGTTAAATTGAATAATCAGCACTTCCTTTATAATATCTAGTCTTCCACAGAAAAGTTTACTTGTCAGCTTAAATTTTGCCCATTCTTTTTTAGTGTATTGGGAATCTCTTGTATGTTTTTGCCTAATATATGTGTCTTTAAGGAGACCTTTGTGGAATTTTGTTATAAAAATTTTATCTTTGTTTAGAATACTTTTTAGACAAAAAGAAAGAAACTCACAGACACTTTTAGGAGGAAAAGTTTGGAGGTGGTTCTATCTGAATTAGGCTTTTTGATTTCTAAATATAGAGATTAATATTCACATTCTTTTTTTGTGTTCTCTAGCATTCTCTCACTATTAGACATCTCTATCAAGAAAGTCAGCCAAACTTTGGATAGATTGAGTGGATGATATTGAAAAAAGATTTCAGATTTTGCTTTCATTTCATATTTTTGGCATGTGTCCATTTACCATATTCATCATACTTATCCTAATGGTGTCTTATATTTATATTTAGATATCCATTTGCATCCAAGTGCAAGGAAATATGGCAATAACATTTTACAGATGAGTGATCTTAGACACAAAGTGAAAATGACTCGCCTAAAGTCAAAGACAAATCATCAGTAGGGTCCAAAGGAGAGATTATTCACTTGAAACAAAAGGTGTGTCTTTATTGTGGAAAATGGAAGGAAGACTATTGAAAGCTCTTCAAATCGATGTAGGGATATTTTCAAATATCCACAGCAAGCTAAATCGGAAGCATGGGGAAATGAATGGGTGATTTGCAGTATTCTGTATTGTGAAAGTAATGAGCTGGGATCCTATTATTCCCCAGACTTATTCTTTTCCATGTCAAGCAGGTCAGCCTTTTCCTTCACTCAGATAATTTCAAAATGCTTTTTAATTAGTAAAATATTCAAAGTTTTCAATGAAGAAATAAGTCATAATATAAAGTACTTTGGTGATTTACCTAGATACATTTCTAAGATTTGCATGAAGAAGGATAAAGAATGTGCATTAAATGTTTTAAAAATATAATTCTTGATCCCTCAATCAGAAAGCCTTTCAGTAATACATGCTAACAATGAACAAGTGAACTATTAGCAAGAATGTATTAAAATCCTCATACAATCCAAACTCATCATTTTATTTGAGAACTTCAACTTACACCCTCCTTTTGCACTTATGTCAAAACCTAACAAGTGGGTAAAAGAACAAAATTAATTTTTACTCTCGATTATCTTTGTACAATCCCAACAGAAGAATTAATAAACAACCCAAGGTCTAAAAAAGATAGACACTGCCTGAAGAGCAGGGAGAAAAGAAATAAAAATTAAATATTGAAAAATTAGCATACATTGTACTTTTTAAAATGATTGAAACAATAAGAATCCACCTTTGGACCAAAAGGCCATCACAAAATTCCTACTATCTGTTACAAAGACTTAGTCCGTTAAACATCAGTTTTGTACTTTAGAGTGCTGTAGTAGCAATTAGATTTGAAGATCTTTCCCACCCATTAATAGGCCATGTGACCTGCTTACATCACAGGTAGCCTAAGTCTCATGGTGGGAGAAGCTTCCTGACAGGAAGTTATGTGACAGAAAATGCTGAGAGAGAGAGAGAGAGAGAGAGAGAGAGATGTTATGGCTGTTAATGGCCACCCTTGTGATTATTAGAACTGAGTTAGAACTGAACAGACTGACTTAGCTGCACTGTGAGTTTGTTTTGCGGAAGACCCTAGCAGGGAGTTGGAGAAGTTTCAGGATGGCCAGGTTCCAGGCTGTGATATGGTGTTTTAAGTTCCCTGCTGTTATGATAAAGTGGGCTGACTGGCTGTGGGAGCTGAACATTTGGTTATAGGATATGTTTTTCTGGTGTCTGAATAAATGTTATACTTCTTTTACCTTCTTTATGGAGAGCCTATCATACCTTGTGATACAGAACTACATAGGCATATTCACAATTATTGTTGATGTTGTATCTATTGCCTCACTGATATAAGTGCATACATGTAACTTTCAGTCTCATAAACCTAAACAAAACAGAAGTTTGTGGACTTCTTTTAGAAGCTTAGGCAGTTAATGGATGACTGCACAGTACTTAATTCCTATATAGTTGAGGTGTTAATTATTAGTATACATGGACTCATTTCCCAGTTATTTGAAAGGGTAGATAGCTCTGTAGGCTTACACAAGATATTATGAACACATTATTATATTATAAACAAACAACAAAAATCAAATTAATAAATAAATAAGGTGATAAAAATCAAGGACCAAAAACTTTTACCTTATCCTCTATAAATAAAAATTAAGCTATTATTAATCAGACATGAATAACATTAGCATCACAAACTTAACTATTAGGGGAAACTCTCTTCTTTCCATTTTAAACTATTCATATAGAAGCTTTTTGAGTAGGAATGAATGAATTGTGTTTTTCATCTTTATATCTCTAGAAAATAATACTATGTGTGAAATTCAGTAGGTAACAAATGCTGTTGAATTAAATCAAGGTATTCACATAAGAACTTAATAACTATTTGTTGACTGATTGACAGAAAAAGTAAGAAACAAAAATTCAATAGTAAATAGCTTCATTGTAAAATATAAGCCAACACTGAAAGTATTTTTATTTGTATTCTTAAATATCCTATAACCTATTTTCCTTTCCTTTTTGTATAATCTCATCTGAAATTCCATTTGCTCAACACCTCCCCATAGTTCAATATTTGGCACTTTCAGTTCTGTTTAAAGGAGACATAGAATGTAGGGTCATTGCAATCCAATTTTTTTAGCACTATGAAGTAATTTAGGAGAGGCTCATTACGAATGGCTTGGCCACTATGAAATGAATTATTTTGTACGTGTTAAACTATGAAGAAAACCATCTAATTATTTTTAAGTCATACCAGTGGAAGAGTACTTACACTAGACTTGCATAATTATTTAATGAAAGTTATGACTGTTAAATGGGCTATGGTAAGATAGACCCACTTATACACTGTTGATAGAGCTGTGAATTAATCAATTTTTCTGGAAAACAATTTGCCATTATATAATAAAATCTCTAATTTGATATACACTTTTATACAGTGCATACTGGGCATGTTCTACCAAGGAGGCAGATGTAGACAGAGGAAAATGTACTATATATACAAAAATATTTATAGCAGCACTTTTGGTATTAGCAAAGAAATTTAAAGAAAGTGTCTATCATTTGGCAGATAAATAAAAGATTTGTTATATATTAATATCACAGACTATTATTGTGTCTTGAGAAGTGATAAATATGAGAAATTCATGGAAATTTGGAAGAATTTATGTGAAATGATGCAGAATGAAGTAAGTAGAACCAGGCAAATAATATGCATCTAATGACATAAAAGAAAACAACTCTGAAAGATAGCAGAACTCAGTTATGACTTCAAAGATCTGTTAATGAAAAAAATCTTTCCTTCTTCTCTGTAGAAAGGTGAGAGACTATAGGCTAACATTAACAGAAAGGTGTACAATGTGTTGAGGATTTGTTTTTTTTTTTTTTAACTTAACTGGGCTTTTGTTTGCTGAGAAGATTCTATACATGAGCCAGGTATCACTGGAAATTGATAATGATTAAATTTAGTAAGTCACTCTGTACTGTTAATTTATATCATATATAATACATACATTATATGTGTATATATGCATGTATATACACACGTGTTGCCCACTCACATATATAACATGTGTGCACACATGTGTATACGCATGTATACATGTATGTGTCTGTGTATGTATGTCTGTATACATATGCATACCTGTGTGTATATAGGTGTCATAATGTGTATATGTATTTGTATCACAATTTTTAAAGCCAGAATAATACTCTATCCCTTAGCCATGGTGAGGAGTGAGATTTTTACTATAGAAAGTGGGTATATCAGGTCATGTTAGTAACATTAGTTTTCTAATGACATTTTCAACTGTCAGACTTGACACAACATGTTTAAACTTGCAACATCTTCTGACAGAGTTCTGATTAACAGTGCCTCAGCACTTAGTCATTCTGATTTTCTATGAAGTGTCATGTGGTGATGAACACATTAAAAATATTCATTTCACACTGTTCATCTCCTCTGACATCATTACTCTTATTAAGAAAAAGAGTATCGTTCAGAGGGTTTTGAAAGGAGATAGAAATTGCTTTCATAAGCTGAAAGATACCACAATATTCAAGTGAAATATTCATATTGGTATAACTCAGACATGTAAAAGAAGTACTGGAGACATGATGAGTTGATAGATCTGCATCCTAGGGCTTGATACTGAGGTGGAAGATTACAAGTTTAATCATGAAATATATTTCCAGCAAGAGGAAAACATTAATACATACTTCCCAATCAATCAATTAACAAGCATTGATCAAGTGCTGACTATATTCCAGGTACAATGTGAGGTCCTTGGGATACAGACAAAAGCAAAATAGTTTCTGCTATTAAGAGTCTTATAAATTCTGTGTACCCACATTAGTAAGTATGAAATACGTAAAAAGTAAATACCAGGTAATTTGGTGGGATAGGGAAGAGGTTGTACTAGTATACAAAATAAGGAGGTAGAATTTGATTTGTGGGGGATTTCGGATAGTCCATTATGATGTGTGAATGGGAGGAATAATATATAGTAAGTCTAAAAAGACAAGCTAGAGGAAGATTATGAAGGTTTCAATTCGCAAAACTGAATAATTTCAGTTTCATCTTGGGGTAAACTAGGAGCCACAGTTGTTTTTTGAGCAGGAAAGTGATACAATGAGACATCTCTAGAAACAATATCACTTTAAGAGCCAACTAGAAGATGGATTGATAAGGGCAGAAACTTGAGACAGTGAGACCAATTATGAAACCACAGACATAGTCTAGACAAGAAGTGATAAGAGCCTTAATTACAGTGGCTATGTGAGTAGAAATAAGAATGGATAGAGTATATATTATAGAAGCGGAATTTGAAAGACTTGGCAACTAATTGGGTGTGCGGGGAGGGGAACTAGAATGGAGAGTGGAAGAGGACTCTAAAACTGTAAATCTGAATGATAGGAAGAATGGTTACATCCTGTCAGTAAAGAGCCCAAATCATTCCAAGTGAGTAGTTTTGTTCAAGAAACTAGTTCAATCTGCCATTGCAAGCACAAAGTAAGATTTCATTTCTCCTTTCATAACTAAGCTGCTTCTAAAAGAGTGCATTTACTTATATTTCAATAAAAACTTAATTAAACATTCACTATGTTAGATTATGGGGATACAAAGACAATAAAAGACATTCTGTGCATCACCAAATTAAAAAAATTATTATGTTCTTTTTAGATACTGGACTTTCTGCTAGATTGTTGGAGTACAAAGGCAAAATGAAAGTCTTTGCTTTTAGAAAGCTTTCATTGGAAGAAGTGAGATAATATGAACAAAGACATAATATTATATATATATATATACAAAACACACTCAAAGTGAAAACATATAACTTTGGAAAAGAAGGCACTAATAACAGATTTAGGGCAGGGAAGAAAACAAGTAAGGGCTTCAAGCAGAAAGTAATACTCTAGCTGAGATGTGAAGTCAACCTAGGATTATAAGAGATGGTGTATAAACCCTACAAAGGAATGGAAATGGGAGATGTAATATTTATTGCAAAATAGATGAGGAATAGAATTAAGGTTAGTATGGCTGGCTCTATACACATAGAGACCACAGAAGGGAATACATGTGTACTTACGGCATTGTGCAAATTAACTGAAACAAGTAAAATTTTATATTTATTGACATACAGGCAACCATGTAGCTTTTTGTACTTTTGAAGCCCCCATCAATCTACAATCTATCTTTCTTATAGAGAAATCTTACACAGAAATGATTTCATATAAAGCTCATAATTAGAGATGTGTTCTTTAATTCTTTATCATGAAACTATACTTTTTACACTGAATATTAAGTGTACCTTGGAAGAACAGTCCATTTCTTCAAATCTAGTCCTGAGGTTTAAGTCAAGTGAGTTACCAGGCCATTGAAACATGTTTATCCCCTTTCCTTAAAGGAATTCATTATCTTTCCATTTTATGTAGCATGATACAAGATTATGTTTTAATATTCAATCTCTATTTGGGAATTTCTGTTATTCCAGAAAAAATGTTTCTAATTACATGTACTTATTCATCATCACATCATCATCATCATACATCCACCTATCTTTCTGTCATCATTCTGTCTATTTATCCAACTCTTTGTTTATCCATTCATCTATCTATATATCAGATCCATCATTTCCTAAATGAGGACAAGATTCCTAGTCCTATTTGAATTAAAAATAAAATTCCAAGTTTCTTGGTTGGATGCTTTGTAGTCTGATTAAAGTACCCAGATCTTACAGGTTAATATATACTTTCTTACAATGGTTTTTAGCATAGCCTTGAAATTAAAAGTAAGCTTTATTAGTTAAAAATTTAACTCTTTTTCTAACCTTCAGGACTGTAATCTTTTATCACCTTTCCCATGACAATTTGTTTTGCTTCACAGCAAAGATAACAAACCCTATCTAACTCATGTTCTTCTCATTTCAAGAAGCCTACACCCCTTGGGAGAGAAATCAGTAACAAGTACTTCTAGTGTCAAGTTTCTACGAGAATCTTTCTTCTTTTTCCCCAATAAGGACTAAATAGGACTAAATAATACTTTATAAGTTCCTCACATTGTTTTTGGTTTTTTACCACAAATTATGTTACTTTTCTGTGCTGTCATTGTTATTTCAATTATCCTTAAATTGCTTGTTTTACCCACACCCAAAACTACTGCAATACCTGAGACATTAAGGTGTGCTCTTTATGAGCTACAACTCTTACTTATTTCCTTGGATTAATATCCATTGTTTAAAACAACAGAATTTAAAGCATAACAAAATGTCAATACAGTACATGTTGTGGCATGAAATCCAGCATTTCATTAAGAAATAATGTTGGGAAAACCAGCTCAATCCATTCTGGTCTGGTGAAGGACAGATTTCTGATTCTGCCTACTGTCAGTACAAGCAGACAGCCATGATCATTGCTGACATAAAACCAAACCAAACAATATTTTTAATCCCAAAGATAAAATGGTAAGGGAGGGAATTGGTAGATGTATTTATACTTGCTCTTTAGTGTAACCATTTTAGTGATGGATGGATTGGAGTTGGAAGAGACTAATGGATTAGAGGGAATATTTCATCTCTTGTACTTGTGTCCTGAGTGCTTAATACAATGTCTCACTCATTGTAGATTCTTAATAAATGCTAGTTAATTTTCAGTGGTCTGCACCAGATCACACAAGAGTTGATAAATGTTGAACAAGAAATTTATCTATAGGAGTAGATAGAACACAATTAATAGCAAGACATGTTTAGAATTACATGGCGTGACTTGGAAACTAATTAGATCTTTAGTCTGAGTGAGAGTGAGGAATTAGGATAACACTGAGGTTATGAACTTGGGTAACTGGAAGGATGGCAGTACACATGAGAATTATGGGGACATTCAGAAGATAATGATTTCTGTTTTGGACACATTGAGTTTGAGATGTCTATGGAGCAGTTGGTAATGCAGGCTGACTGGAGCTTAGGAGACACAATAGGGCTGATCTGCAAGTCACCTTCATAAAGATGATAATTGAAATCAAGGGAGTTTATGAGATGAACAAGTGAGAGATTTTATAGAGAAAAGCTATCTAAGACAGAAACTTTGGATATACCACAATTAGTGGGGATATAAAATGGATTATGATCTGGCAAAAGGGACTAAAGGTTAACTATAAATTGTGTAGGAAGAAAATCAAGAAAGAGCTGTGTCACCCATAAAAACATACACACACAATCTTCTAGAAGAGAGAGCATTCAAGAGGAGAGGATAGTCAACAGTATTAAATACTACAGATAAGTCAAGAAAGATGAGGAATAAGTAGAGATGATTAGGTTTGGCAACTAAGAGATCATTAGTAGCTTTGGATTAAACAGTTTCAGTTGAGCAATGAGGTTGGGAGGCAAATTGCATAAAGTTTAGGTGAAAAGTGAGGAAAGAAAGTGGGATGATGATTATAAAGAGTTTTTTAAGAAGTTTGGGTGAAAAGTGAGGAAAGAATGATGCATATTACTTACATAACATCAAAATAGTCTAGAATTATTTAAGAAGGGGGAGAACATCAATACCTATGCTGATTAAGGGGAAAAATTCCAGAAGATGGTAGAACTAAAGGGCAAAATAGAAACTGAAAGAATTCACTGATTGCCTCCTGAAAGAGATCCCAAAGCAAAAACTTCCAGGTGTATTATAGCTAAAACCCAGAGTTCTCATGTCAAGGAACAAATATTGCAAGCAAAGATAGTATGAAAGAATTCAAAAATTGTGAAGCCACATTAAGATAACACTCAACTTAGCAGTTTTACATTAAAGGTTCAACGAGCTTGGAAGATGATATTCCAGAGGGTAAAGAAGCTAGGATTGCAATCAAGAAACACCTACCCAGGAAAACTGAGTATAATCCTCTAGCAGAAAAAAATGGATTTTCAATGAATTAGAGGAATTTCAAGTATTCCTGATGAAAGACCAGAACTGAAGAGAAAATGTGATTTTCAAATACAAGGCTCAAGAGAAGCTATCATAAAAAGGTAAACATGAAAGAGAAACCATAAGAGATTCAATAAGGTTAAACTGTTTACATTCCTACTTGAAAAGATGATCCTTGTAACTTCTAAGAACTTTCTCATTATTTGGGGAGTTAGAAGATATACATACATACATACATATATATGTAAACAGAGGGCATGAGTACAAGTTGAATATAATGGGATGATATCTAAAAATAAACTTAAGGGGTGAGAAAGAGGAATATAGTGGGAGAAGGGGAAATGGAAAAGTAGAATGGGGTAAACTATCTTACCCAAAAGAGGTTCAAAAGAGCCTTTAAAGTGGAGAGGAGGATGGAGGAGGGTGTGCTTGAACCTTGCTCTCATCAGAATTGGATCAAAGAGGGAATAATATACACTCCCAATTGGGTATAGAAATCTATCTTACTCTACAGGAAAGTAGGAAGGGAAGGGTAAAAAACAAGGGGTAGAACTAATACAAGGGTGGGGAGATTAGGAGAGACAGAAGCAAAACATTTTTGAGGATGGACAGGGTGAAAGGTGAAAGCAGGATAAAGAAGGGGAAAATAGGACTGATAGAAATAAACAACAAGCAACAGTAACTCTGGAAAAAATTTCCTAGTAAGTTTCTCTGATAAAGGGTGCATTTCTCAAATACATAGAGAACTGGGCCAAATTTATAAAAAATAAGAGCCATTCCTTAATTGATAATTTGTCAAAAGATATGAATAGGCAGTTTTCAGATAAAGTAAGCAATATTATCTATAGTCATATGAAAAAAATGCTCTATATCACTATTGCTTAGAGAAATGCAAATTATAACAGCATTGAAGTAGCACCCCAAATGCTTCAGATTGGCTAATAAGATAGAAAAGAAAATGAGACATGTTGGAGGGGATGTGGGAAAATTGGGACACTACTGTGCTATTTGCACAATTGTCAAGTGATTCAACCATTCTAGAGAATAATTTGGATCTATGCCTATAGATCCTATGCCTATAGCCCTACAGGGTTATAAAATCATGCATGCCCTTTAACACAGTACTACCACTACTATGCCTGTATTCCTAAAAGAATATTTTTTAAGGAAGAGGATGTATATGTACCAAAATATCGATAGTATCTCTTTTCATGGTAGCAAAGAACTGGAAATCAAGGGGATGCCCATCCACTGGGGAATGGCTGAACAAGTTCTGGTATATGATTGTGATGGAATACTATAATACTATAAGAAATTATAAAGTGGATACTCTCAAAGGAACCTGGAAAACTTGCATAAACTGATTCAAAGTGAAGTGAATAGAACTAGGAGAACATTGTACACAGGAACAGCAACATTGTATGAAGATCAAATATGAGTGACTTGGCATGACAATAACAAAGGACTCATTGTGCAAAATGAAAGAGACAGAATAGGTGGAGTCTGAATGCAGATTGACATATACTTTTTAAAAATGTCTTTATTCTTTTCTTATTTTGGTATCTATTTTCTTTCACAACATGACTAATATTGAAATACATTTTGTATGACTGCACACCTATAACCTATATCTAATTGCTTGCCTTCTTAATCAAGGGAGAGAGGAGCAAAAGAGAGGAATTTGGAACTCAAAATTTTAAAAATCAATGTTAAAAACTAGTTTTACCTATGATTGGGGAAAACATATTAGAATATCTCCCAATGTGATTGTGAGGATCAAATGAAATAATATTTAAAGCATTTTCAAATGCTAATTATTAGACATTGCCCACACAAATACAATTTTTTTTAACGGACTCTCCTTTTATACTTGCCAACCACTTATTTGTGTGCAGAGGAAGGAGAGTAGTGAAGATCTGAGAATCAGTGCCTTATGAAAATATCAACAAAGCACTGTGGCTCTGGGATATAAGAAAAGCTTTTATATAAAAACTATTTTAGTGATATTTATTGAAATATCCATCAAGACATAAATTCTCATCAGAGTCTTCCAATCTTACTGCTATAAATATGATCTTTTTCCAACAGGTCCTCTACAATTAATAATTTAGTGTAACTAAAGCATTCTGCAGTCCCTAAAGTGGTTAAATTTTAACAACACAGACAGGAACATTTACCTATGACCTAAAGCTAGAAAGAAGAACACTTTCTTTAAATATTTTAAAAGAGGAAAAATAGAGTCTGGGTGATGATATTTATTAAACTTAATACAAAGCTGCCAAGTGTATACTCTATACAAATAGATTATAGTCAAACATTGCATCTTTTCCAGTTCATGTAAACAAGAACTAAGCAACATCAGTGCTTAATCTAAAAGAAAAAAGATGCATTAAAATAGATTTTAATAGGATAGAAATTCATTTTTTTCATAGCATTTTTACATTTTAGAAATACTTCTGCTTTAGATCATCCCAAAATAATATTACTTACAACATTTATGTCACAGGTACAATCAGAAGATTGTTTCTCTACCTACCCTTTCCCTTTCTTAACTGCCATCCCTTTTCTTTTCTCTGACTAGAACAGTCTCCATGGATTTGGACTTGAGCTGGGTCTCTTCCGGAATAACATGTGATGACTTTGTAGCTGGACCCTTTCTGGTGATTTATTTGTCTTGTTTCCAGTGAGCCATGTGTACTGCCTTGGGGCTGAATGGCTTGTTCCTTTGGGATGATATTGTGAACCTTAAATGGTCTCTCAAGGTCTCCATAAAGGCAAAAAAGGTAGAGGGCTGCTTAAGAGATGATTACTCACCAAGGCAACCAACATAGGTGCTCAAGCCTCTCTTTGAGGGTTAAGAAGAGGTGCTTTGCTCTCTCCCAGCCAGGAAGAGATGCCAAGCTTCTTGTATATGGAAACCAACATGTATGTTGGCTAAAGTAAGATTGTGACTAGACCTCAAAGTCACGACTGCCTCTTGTGCTTTAGGTGTCATTCTTAAATATAGGCGACAATGTAAAACTTGAGATGAACATCCCTAGCTTTGGAGGCAACCTTATGAGTCTGAGAGGTTAGAAGATCCTGGGTCCCTCAGTTGGAGCTCACTGGCAACATGAAGAGTTTTTGCATTAGAGATGATTGCTAAAAAAAGGATGAGAAAAAACCCACACTTAGATGACCAGAAGACATGAACCTCAAAAGAAATATTTATGTAGAACAGAACTAACATGATAGTGAAATGACAGTTAAGCAACCACACAAAAATTTCATATTTTGATGCTTTAAATATGAGCCTCCCAATGCAATATAACAGTAATCATGACCTACTGCCACTGCTTGTTTAAGATCTTGTCAATGCACACATTTGAGTTCTTTTGTGTCTAGGAAATAAATGTCTTATACTTCATTCATATTCACCTGATACTTTTCTACTTTGTTCTTGAACCTCCCATTTTGAGAAGATTATAAACATTAACCAAAGCTATACTTTAAATGATTTTTTCCTGGGTTTCTCAGGTAATGATATGAAGAACTAGATTTTGACAAAAACTAATTGAATCCCTTCTGTTAAGTTCATTGAAAACAACCTAACCTACACGAATGGAACTTTAACTGAGAGGGACTCTATCAGTTGGAGAGGGAGATTGTTCAACCTTCCTAAACCCAGTAGCATCTGTTTTGTTCTTTGTTTTTTCCATAATAACCATATTGCAGCACACACACACATACAGACTCACAACCAAGCAAATAAAAGGCAATAAAAATAAATCTATGTTTTGGTATACATTCAGACTTCATCATTTCTCTCTCTGAAGTTGGATAGCATTTTTCATAATGGAGTTTTTGGAAATATCTTGGATCATTGTAGTGATCAGAATAGCTAACTTTTTCACAGTTGAACATTGTTAAAATATTGCTCATACTGTGTGCAATGTTCTTTTGGTTCTGCTCACTTCATTTTGCATGAGTTCATAAAAGTCTTCCCAGGTTTCATTTCTTATAGCACAATAGAATTCATCACAATCATATACTACAATTGTTCAGTCATTCTCCAATTGATGGGCATCCCCTCAATTTCCAGTTCTTTGCTACCACAAAAAGAGCTCTTGTAAATATTTTTTGGCAGCTAGGTGGTGCAGTGGATAGAGCACTACACCTGGAGTTAGGAAGACCTGGGTTCAAATTTGGCCTCAGACACTTGCTCTCTATGTTACTCTTGGCAAGTCAATTAACCCTGTTTGCCTCAGTTGCTTCATGTGTAAAATGAGATGGAAAAAGGAAATGGGAAACCACTCCATTATTTTTGCCACAAAACTCCATATGGGGTCACAAAGAGTTAGATATAACTGAAGAATGACTGACCAGCAACAAAACTAAGTGTTTTTGCACATGGTGATGCCTCTCAGTTTTCTTTGCTATCCTCAGGATACATACCTAGTAGTGATATTGCTCCATCAAAGGGTATGTAGTTTTATACACTTTTGGTCATAGTTCCAAATTGTTCTCCAGAATGGTTGGACCAGTTTACAACTATACCAAGAGTATATTAGTGTCCCAATTTTTCAACATCCCCACCAATATTTGTCATTTTCCTTTTTCTCATATTAACCAATTTGATAAGTGTGAGGAACTACCTTAGAGTTGTTTTAATTTGCATTTCTATAATCAATAGTGATTTGAAACATTTTTTCATATGACTATTCATAGCTTTGATTTTTCTCTTCCTGCTCATATCCTTTGAACATTTATCAATTAATGAATGGATCTTATTTTATACATTTTACTCAGTTCTCTATTTGAGAAATGAAGCCTTTGTCAAAGAAATTTACTGTAATTCCCTCCCTATCCTATTTTTCTGCTTTCCTTCTAATTATGGCTGCATTGGTTTTGTTTATGCAAAACTTTTTTTAAAATTTCATATAATCAGAATTATCCTTTTTTTACTTTCTGATCTCTTCTATCCCTTCTTTGGTCATAAATTCTTTTCTTTTCCATAAATCTTACTGATAATTTTTTTTCCATGTTCTCCTAATTTTCTAATGACATCAGCATTTATGTCCAAATCATTTACCCATTTTGATCTTTTCTTGGCTGACAATGTGAGGCGTTGGCCCTTGCCTAGTTTCTGCCAAACTACATTCCTGTTTTCCTAGGATTTTTTTTCAAATGGTGAGTCCTCAGGTATTTTTTCTTAATAATTAAAGTCCTTACAAGTTTTCAGATCAATATCTACTGTGTAAAATGAAGTGTACTGGTACTATCATTCTATAGACTACCACAAGAAAAAGATTTGACCTTTTAATATTTTTTCTTGTTGTTCACTTCTTTCTCCTTACTCTCTTTTTAAAGTAATTTTACCTATCCTCTTGGGCTGTGTGTATTTATGTTTTTATGTATGTTTATATACTTCTATTATCACTACTATCCAAAGAATTCCTAGAACTTTTCTTGACCCATAAGCTCTGATGGTTTATTTCCAATTGTCAGCTAAGTATCTCCATTTGTATGTACCCCTAAAAGCCCAAACTCTTCAAAACATAGGTGGATCTATGATCTCATTGTGGGCACTGCTTCCAATGATGCATATCACAATTTATCCACCCCATCTTACTCCATAAAACTTATGTCCATGACTTATTATAAACCTTTTAAAGGCAATATAACTATTGTGTTTGGGTGGGTGGAGGTTCCTCTTGATCTCTTCTTGACACTATATCAATTCAACAGAGCACGTGGCATCAGTTAACTTTTATTCTCACAACATAACCAACTCACCCCCATTCATAGTTCAATCATATATTTTATACCTCTTTTCCCCAATAAATCTATTTGTTTTCCCCCACACATACCTTGGCATCTCTACACTGTCTATTAGGTTCAATCTTTCCATGTCTACTGGCTTATTCTCTAACATCTACAAACACACTCATGTTTCCCCCATCCTGAAAAAAATCTTCACTACTAAATATCTTGTCTGTCCTTTGTAGTTAAAATTCTTGAATAGTCCACCTACAATGGGTAGCTCCATTTTCTCAACTTTTATTGTCTTTTTAACCTTTTAAAACCTAGCTTCCAAATTTATCATTCCAGTGAATCTGCTTTTTCCAAAGTTTCCAATAATCTCTTAGTTGTCAAACTCAATGTTTTTTCCCTCAGTCTTCATTTTCCTGAACTTCTCTGCAGCCTTTGGAACTGTTGATCAGTCACTCCTCCTTGATACTCTCTTCTCTCTTGTTTTTCAGGATTTCACCTTCTCCTAGATTTTCTTCTGTATCTCTGACAATTTCCCTCTTTTCTCTCCTGGATCCTCATCTATACTGTGCCCTCTAACTGTAGGTGTTCCACGGGGTTGTCTTTGCTACCTTCTCTTCTCCCTCTATACTACTTCACTCATAAGCTCTCTTTAATTACTTCTCAAATCTAGCTATTCTGCCCCAACCTGTCTGCTGATCTCCAGTCTCATAACTCCAACTACCTTTCAGGTTTATCAAACTGGAAAAACCATAGATATCTTCAACCAAACATGTCCAAACTGGAACTCATTGTTTTTTCTCCCAAAACCTCTCCTGCACTACCTTTCCTATCACTATAGAAGGCAATACTATCTTTCTAGTCCCTCACACTTGCGACCTAAGAGTAATTCTGGACTCCTAACTCTCACTCCCCCATTCAATCTTGTTGCCAAGGTTCATCAATTTCATCTTCACAACACTCCCTGAATATTTTCCCTTCTCTCCTCTAACACAGCCTCCACTCTAGTTCAAACCCTCATTACCTCATCACCCAGGATCAAATACAAAATGCTCTATTAGTCATTTGAAGCTTTTCATAACCTAGCCACCTCCTACTCTTCCAGTGTTCTTATACTTTATTTCTTGCTACTCACTCTCAGTGGCTCTGGCCTCTTGAATGTTCTACAAGCAAAATCCTACATTTCTCAACTCTGGGCATTTTCTCTAGCTGTCTACCATGCCTGGAATGATCTCCCTCTTCATCTCCACCTACTGTTTTCTATGGCTTCGTTTAAATACCAAACCAAAATCCTGTCTTCTATACGAAGCCTTTTGCAGCTGCTTTGAATTCTATTTCCTTCCTTCTGTTAATAATTTCCCATTTATCTTGTATATAGCTTGTTAGTACATATTTCTTTGTTATAGGCTCTCCAAGGCAGAGGCTGTCTTTTGCCACTTATTGCATCCCCAGGCACTTAGCAAAGTGCCTGACACATATTATGCAGTTAATAAATGTCGGTTGATTATTGGCCATCTAGTTCAAGCCAAGACTTAAAAAGAATGCTCTTAGCCTTTATTTAAAGATGTCTAGAGAAGAGGATACACATTCCAGGCAACATACTGAACACTGAACCCTAATCCATAACATCTCAGACTGCTTTACTTTCCTTGGGCATCTCCTTTGGGTATCCTACCAAAGTTTATGTAAAATAGTTTTTCCCTCCAATAACACTGCCATTAATATTTCATATTCCTCTGTAAGAATTTGCAAATGAGTTTATATTTTAAACCCAAGTTGCTCTTGATTACCACATCACTCTTCTTGGAAAAGAGAGAAAATGATTCCTGGCTGACAGCATTTCTAATTCTATAATTTGGTTACAGAGAGTGAAGGACCTTATGTTCCTCTACACAGGAAGAAAACCGTAAAATCAATCAGGCTTGGATACCTGATTTTTTTAAACAAATTTTGTCATTGATAACATTCATGGCATTATTTATAGATGAGGAGAGAGGTTTCATTAGTTTTGATTTTCCCATTGTTGTTGTTGTTCATTCATTACTGTCATGATGACTCTTCATGACCCCATTTAGGGTTGTCTTAGCAAAGATACTGGGGCGGTTTGTCATTTCCTTCTCCAGCTCATTTTCCAGATGAGGAAACTGAGGCATACAGGGTTAACAGACTTGCCTGGGGTCACATGCTAGTAGTGTCTGACTCCATATTTGAACTCAGGTCTTCCTGACTCCAGAGCCAGGGGTCTATCCATTGTGCCACCTAGTTGCCCTTATTTTTCCAGTGGGCTCCAAAAAAAAGTAAGTCCTTTAAGGGTTTGGTGTTTATTTTTGGTATTTATTTTTCTTCAAAGTTTGCAGCCATTTTTGCTCCTTGTAAAAAATAGTGAAATATAGAGCAAATAAAGAGGTAAAAGCTAATAAATTCTAAAAATATTTATCACATTGTCAGGCCCACAAGAGATTCTTAATATATAGAATTGTATTGAATAAACTTTAGGAAGCAATAATGTGTAAAGACACCCCCCAAATATGGAAACCATTGAAAGAAGGGTTTTTAAAAGTGATTTCAACCTTTTGATCACGAGGAAATAAAATAATAAATCGTGAATGCTTGTATCAGATGTGATAACTTTCATATTACAAGGAAGTGAACTGCATTGAATTTTCTATTGAAAGTTGTAAATTGTTGTTGGAGTCTTATTCTCCCAATATCCAGTAAGAGCTGAAAACTTATTTTCTCTTTTCCATGAACCAAAAATTGAAGGGGAAACATATTCCCAAGGTGATGAAAGCGATTCTTTTTAAAAATTAAATACAGATTTTAAGGAGCAAGTGGAATATTACCAAGTTGGAAGTGATGTCAGGTGGAGAAGTTTTCAGATTAAACTAAATCAACGACAAATCTAAATTGATTGGTAGTTTGTGCTGGATAACTGTCCTAGACCATTCATTTGTACACTTTATATCTAGTGTATGTTGCAACAACTGGTATCTTATATTAAAAGAAAGGACATCTAAGGTTTAGACATGCCCTCCTGAAAAACATTTCAATTTTCTGTGTCTGTAAGTAAAACTGCCAGCTAAGAATTGTATTATTACTGAAATATTGCCCTTCTTGGGCTAGTTTATTCTTATGATCATTTTCACTGCCATTTCCAGGAAATCTGTTATATAATGACTTCCTCAGTTTAAAGCTGATTGAAATTCTCCTCTTGTGATTTCATTACTTCATTTGAAAGCCATCGTTGAGCCTGTTACTTCTATATACATGCAACTTAGGATCCTCTGGGCTATTGCATTTTGAGCCTTAAAGCTCTCAGGCTTCGTTAATTAATGCTCCTCTTGCCCAAGCAATTGTCTTTGAATTCAACTCCTAAGTGAAAATCAGCCCAAATGTGAATGCATGTGTGAAAGTCAGTTAATAAACATTCATTAAGGAGACACTATGTGCCAGGCATTGTACTAGGCATTAAGGCATACATTGAAAGACATGAAACAATCTCTGCTCTTGAGGAGTTCACAGTTTAATGAGTGAGGTAATATGCAACATGAATATAACTAACTGTATAAACAAGCTATATGCAGTATAAATTGGGATAATCAAAGAAGAGAAGGCACTAGAATAATGGAGGATCAGGAAAAGGTTTCTATAGAAAGTAGAATTTTAGCTGGGACTTGAAGAAAGCCAGGGAGGCCAGGAGGCAGAGATGAAGGGAGAAAGCTGGTGATGCCAAAGTCAGAAAATGGAGTGTTTTATTCAAGGGCCAGCAAAGAGACCAAGTGTCACTAGACCACAGAGTATGTTGGGTAGGGTATGAAGAGGTGTAAGCTGTAAGACATTTGTGGCAGGCAGACCAATTAGTAGACTATTTCAATAGTCTAGGCATAAGGTGACGAGGACATGAACCAGGGTGGTGCCAATGTTAGGAGACAGAAAAGGATATATGTGAGAGAGGTTATGAAAATAAAGTCAATAGGCCTTAACAACAGATTGGAAAGGGGAAGCAGTGATAAAGAGTGAGGATTCAAGAATTCATAGACATATGCAGCTAGTCCCCAGTTTAAATAAGCAGCAATGTTGCTTCTACGTTGTCAACACCTAAAAAATAAACATCAGATGCATACATGCATTCTATACAGAACCATACATTTTAGATGAGTATTTCCTCAAGATTGGTTTGGAAACTTCTAGTGAACCCTGTTGCTTTGTGCCAGACAACAAATGTAAAGTGCTTAGTGCGAGGAATTGTACTAGGTATTGGAATACAGAGATAAAAATGAAACCGTTCCTTCCCTCAGGAAGCTCACATTCTATTAGAAGTATTGCAGGGAAACAAATATAAAATTGGGAGGAGGGTAAAAGTGTGAGCAACTAGAGAGGGGCAAGGCATTGCAGTGGCATCAAAACTGAGTCTTGAACGATTCTGAGACACCAAGATGAGGAGACATTAAACTGATAGTTGGTTTAAATCTGGCCTCAGAAACTACTAGTTGTTTCACCCTAGGCAAGTTGCTTAATCCCTGTCTGGCACAGTATCCTCAATTTTTAAATAGCGATTAATAGTACCTACCTCCCAGGGTTGCTGAGAGGATCAAATTAGATAATAGTTACAAAATGCTTAGCACAGGGCCTGGCCAAGAGTAGGTGCTATGTAAATATTAGCTACTTATTTTATTATTATTATTATGTGAATACATAAGTGATATATAATACAATCAACCCTCACCTTTTATGGGGGTTACATTCCTAGAAAAAGGAATAAAAGTAAAAAAAAAACATGAATGTTGATAAACTGAAGTTATGGGAAATATGGGGTTAAGTTCCTGTGACCTCCAAAAATTGCCACCTTTTGCTAGAGATTGTGCATGTAAGAGGTTCCTTTAGCACTTTCTGGAGTGGATTTATTAACACTTTTATAAATACTTTCCTCCTTTTTGTGGATAAAATAAATCATTGATTAGTTAATGCCAAGCTCATGGCCAATAATGGCTGCAGACATTCTGGCATGAAGTTTATCTGGCACCTTTATTTTCTCACTAACACACATCAAATACTTTACTTGCTTGGGCTTGGAGCCCAAAAGAGTTGCCCTACACTTTGGGGGCATAATTGCAATACAAAACTAGTTTTAAAGTAAACAATGAAAACATGAAACAAATGCACAGGGAGCTCATCAATCTATAATGGGACCGTGAATCAGTGAAGTACCTAATGGGATACCAGCTGCTCTACAAACATGCATTTTTTTCTCTTCTGTGCATAGCCATGAATATGCATGGTTGTCAATACAAAAGTGGAAATGAACTTACCAATAAAATGATGCAAATTCTTGAAATTCCAAAAGTTAAATATGTGAATTTTAAGGATTGACTGTATATAATATGTAATAATAAAAGTGGTATGTAAAGTGTGAGTTTGCATATAAATATATGAATGAATATATTATGTATATAATCTGTGAATGAATTATATGTATAACATATGCACATATTAATATGCATATACATACATATATAGCATAGAAACTATTAAATTAGATATATGGGATGAGTGCAAGTATATCAATTAGGATTATATAGAAAGTTTTGAGCCTTGATAACAGGAATCATAATAATGCTCTCAAAAGTAACAGAGATGTTTGGTAGAAGGGTGAGTTCAAGAGAAAGATAAAGAAAAAAATTCTAATTTGGACCTACTTAATTTGAGATGCCTATGAGAAACCTAGGTGGATAAGTCCAACAGAGAGTAAGAGGTTCAGTACTGGAGCTCAGGAGAGAAACTAAGGCTGGATATATAGATCTGGGGATCATCTATATAGTGATTTTATTTGAATTCGTGTTAAGTGATGAGATCAGCAAGTGACTGTGTATAAAAAAGAAAGACAAAAGAGTCCAGGACAGAGAATTTGAAGGATCCCCACCCTCTCCACAGGCATTAGCCATGCCATAGATGAAGATGCCACAAATGAGAATAAGAAAGAGTAGCCAACCAAGTAAGAGGAGAACCAAGACAGAGTAAAGTCATGAAGATCCAGATGAGGAAAATATATCCAGTAGCAGGACATGACCAACTGTATCCAATGCTACAACTCAGTAAACACATATGAGAACTGAGAAGAGGCATATCGATTATCATTGGTATCTTTGGAGAGAACCACTTCAATTAAATATTGAGAACAGAGGCCAGCTCCCAGAAGTTTAAGAAAGTGAGAGGAGAGGAAGTGAAAGTTCCAATTGTAGACAACTTCTTCAAGGAGTTTAGCTAAGAAAGGAAAAATGAATAGCTAACAAGCATAGCAGGATATAGTGAGGTTTTTTTTTAAGTTTGGGCAATATATGGGTATGTTTGTAGGTAGCAAGGAATGAACACATATGGAAATACTGATGATTAAAGAGAGTTAGGATGAAGTGGGGGCAAATTGCTGCTGACAACAGGAGGGAATGAAACCAAGGCTATGTGTTGACATTGGAAAATAGAAAGGATACATTTTTTTTAATCACTGACCGGAATGAGAGGAAATAGTAGAAGTTGGTTTCAATGGGATATTTTTGCTGATGTGGGTCTTTAGTGCTTTAAGTATTTGTTTTTTGTGTAGGGAATAAATAGCCACCATATGGCTGATCTACATTATACATTGAGTGCCTTTCTATTCTCCTTTTTTAGGAAGTACCTAGACCCCAGGGCTCTCTAGTGAAGAGTTCTAGCCAGAGAACGTGAGAAAAAGAGACTGACTCCTTTCTTTTGGTGACAAACACCCCCAGGACTGAATGTGATCAGTATGCTAGCATAAAGAACTAGGAGACCCTTAGTAGGAGAGGGAGAGAGCAGGGAACCCAGGCCATCTAAATTCAGCAGCAAGTATGTGATGTCACATTTGAAAGAAATGAAGAAGTGGAGAATATCAATGTCAGGGATATGCTGTGACCGACCCATAGACATCACCCTTCTTTTCATCACCTTCTGAATTGTCTGATGGATCAGCTGAATGGATTTTCCATTTGAGCGCATGCTATTGTCTGGACATGGCTGTATTCATTCAAAACTGAGCAAAACAATCTAATTACCCTTAGTAGATTTAAAAGAATTTTTGCTTATGAAAAATGGGTCTGTTTCCCTTTTATCCTTGTATCTCTAGCACCTAGCATAGTGGCTGCCACATAAAAGCCATTTAATGGATGTTTTATAATTGATAGATTTAAACAAATGAAAAAGAATAAAACCTGACAGAGAATATAATTCTCTGTGTTATTAATCTGTGTTCTAAGCAACTAAATAAATGGTCTCAAGTTTATTTTCATGAGTACACAATGTCTGGTATGTAAAGTAGTAAATAATCATTTAATTATTGAATATTCTAAATTTGGGACATGGCTATAATGATTTTATCTCAAACTTTGGTTCTGTACATATATTGCAAGATGACTAAAAGGTAGCCCTAACCTGTCTGTTAATATATATATATATGTATATATATATATATATATATACATATATATATATATTTCATATTCACAACAGATACTATCACTCTGGCCACAATGTGTGGTCAGTGATCTGTTTCTGCTATTGAGAATCAGAAATAAAGGCATTAATTGTGGCATTGCCTATTCACTTTGAAAGTACCAGTAACTTCAGCTACATCATGGGGAATGGTATTTGGCTCATTCAAAATTCCTGGTCTCTAGGTGGATTCAAAAGCTGCATCTCTTTCAGTTACCATAGAAACTCCTGATGACATTTTCCAGATTGCCCTAGTACGCATTTGCTTTCCCATCGTACATTCATATGTAAAACCTCAATGATGCCCCTTGATTTGACAGCTGGGCAACACAAAGCTATTTCTGGAGAGGAAAAGTCTCTGAACATTAGACAGAGAATTTCACCTGAGATCTTGTAACTGTTATTTCTCATATTCTTAAAAAACATATCTGCTTTAATGTATACACTGTTGCCCCCATGTATGTCTAAATTCTAAATTTAGGAATTTCAGCAGGCAGAACAAATGTATGCAACACTATCAGTAACTTTTTTTTCGGTTCCTTGTTTTTGCTTGTTCTCTTCCCCATTTTAAGTTTTGTTTTGTTTTGTTTTGTTTTTACCAAGACTTTTCAGGTTTTACCTCATTCATCTAGTGAGATAGGAAAGGGAATAAATGCTTACATACTACCTATTATGTACCAGGTACTTTGAGAAGTGCTTTTTACAAATATTATCTCATTTTATTCTTATGATAGCCTTGTGAATTAGATGCTATTAAAATTCCCAATTTATAATTGAGGAAATTAAGGCAAACAGAAGTTACTTGACTTGCCAAGGTCACATTGCTAGTAAGTGTCTAAGTATAGCTGGATTTCAATTTTTTCAAGGTAGTGATGCCAAGCCTCTCTATGTACCAATAGCATTCTGTAATCATTTTTTTCCCCAATGATTTCTACCATAGTCTATGCAAAAAAGGTGCAATCAACATATATAAAATGTTCCTCATGTTTGTGTCTCCTATCCTTTTGCTTCACATTTCCAGGGTACAATTTGGATATTATCATCAAAGTTTTGGTTGATAATTATAGCACCTACCTCAGAGGGCTGTGAGAATCTAATGATATAATATTTTTAAAATGCTTAGCACAGTGCCTGACACATGGTAAGCTGTATATCAGTGTTAGCTATTATGTCATTATTATCTATCTAGTACAGATATTTCTGGTAAAATATTTCACTGACACTGAGAATACCACAATCATGGTTTCTGGGCCACCCAAAGATCTAATAGGACTGAGTCCCAGACTCATCCTCATCTTGGCGGGGATGAATGAAAGGGGACTAGTTCACTGAGTAGGATTTCAAAATTGAGCAGTGGCATCTTCCAGCCCCAACAAGCCTAGTAGTCTTAAGTTAGATATAAGAAACAGCTTCTAGTAATTAGAGCTACCCAAGTGTGGAATGTGCTGCCTCAAGAGGTAATAAGAATAAGAAAAATTAAAGTGGTGGTAATATCAGGAGTAGGAATAGTTACAACCAGTGTTTATATAATGTTTGCAAAGTGTTTTAAAATTTCAATTTATTTGACCATAATAACAACCCTCTGAGACAGATGCTGTCCTCAGATGATGAAACTGAAACCGAGTAAGGTTAAGTGATTTCCCCAGGGTTAAAAAAGCCATTAAGTGTCTGAGGCAGAATTTGAAAGCAGATCTTTCCAATTCAAGCCAAACTCCAATACATTTCCCACTATATTACCTGGCTGTCCCATCACTGGAGATGTTAAAGAAAACCCAAATAAAGATAAAACTAATTAACATTTATATAGCACTTTAAGTTTCACAAAACATTATCTCATAGATTTAGAGTTCTAAACGTTATGGAGCCCAATGCCCTCCTTTAATAGATGAAGAAGTTGAGGTGCAAAGACATTGTCACTTACCCAAAGTCACATGACCAGTGTCAGGATTTCCATTCAGATCATCCTGACTGGAAGTTCAGGGAGTGGATTGTGTGTGTGTGTGTGTGAGAGAGAGAGAGACAGAGACAGAGAGACAGAGGGAGAGAGACAGAGGGAGAGAGAGACAGACAGACACACAGACAGAGGGAGAAAGTTTCTTCCTCCCACCTATGACATGATGATTATGATTTCTATCTTGGTTCCATAGAGACTTCAGGGAATTTGTCCTTGAATGAAATCAAGAAAGTCTCTCTCTCTCTCTCTCTCTCTCTCTCTCTCTCTCTCTCTCTCTCTCTCTCTCTCTCTCTCTCTCTCCTTCTCTCCTCCCCTCCCCCCTCTCTTCTTCCTTTCTCTCCTTTCCTCCCCTCCCCTCCCCACCCCTCCCCTCCCCTCCCCTCTCCTCTCCTCTCCTCTCCTCCTTTCTCCTCTCCTCTGCTCTCCTCTAATATAACCATTTGGGTCCTCTCTTGAATCAAGAAGGAAGAAGGAAGTGTTCCTTTTCACAAATTCTCATGTTGAGATCAACTACGTGTAGACATTCTGTGTCAAATAATTATTTCATACTCTTATTCCTTATTAGGAGATTTTTTTGCAAATGCACCAGACATTTTCATAAATAATACCTGTTACAAGAATAATAAATACAACTCATTTTTTCTCAGGGTAGGTGTGAGGATTATAGCAAATGAGCAGATCAGGAAAGGTTTTATTATACAAAGGGACATTTGAGCTGAATCTTTAAGGAAACCAGGAATTAAAGAGGTAAGGGTCAGAAAGAGGAGCATTCAAAGTACAGGGAGCAATCAGTTCAAAGGCACAGAGACTGGGAAATGGAATTCCTTCTATGTAAAGAGCAACAAGCACTAAGAATGGCTGAACTACAGGGTAGTAATGTGAAAGAAGACTAGGAATGTAGGAAAGGGCTAGGTTGTAAAGAACTTTAAATGATGCACAGAAATTTAGATAATGTGCTAAAATGCAATAGGAACTATTATATTTAATTGATTTGGAAAATGACATGGTCAGATCTGTGCATTAAGAAAATAACTGTCAGAATTGTGGATTGGGGAATTTTGAGTGAGGCATATTGAAGGTACCAAACTGTTCCCAGTCTCTCAGTTTTCCAAATTGAGAGATCTTTGACACTTTCTTCTTTCTTATCCCTATATTAAATCAGTTAAGGTTAGAGATAGTGACTGTATCTTTTATTTCACTGGGGTATGCCATTCCAAGACAGGTAAAGTACCTCAGACTAATACCTTCTCTGTGATTTATAGTCTCAAAGAATTACCTAGAAGACTGAAAGTTTGAGACTTCCCCAGGGTCACAGAATCTGTATTTGTCAAGAGCAGCACTTGAACCCACATTTTTCTGGTTTCAAGGTCAGTTCTTTATTCACTATGCCACATCAGCTCTTATCAAATCCGTTGCCAAGTCATGTTTATGCTACTTCCACTGCACTTGTCACAGCTGCCGCCTTCTTTCTAGTCACATGGTTGCCCCAGCTCATTTTATTATTTCATTCAATTCTCTCGTCCATTTCCTCCAGGTTTGATTGTCGCACCACCCTTGGAGATCTTCAGAGAATCATGGAGATCGATAATTTAGAGAGGATCTGTAGAATGAAAGGCAGACAAATACTGTCCTAATTTTCAAAGGGAGAGGAACGTGGCTACTTCATACTTTAGACCAATGAGCCTAATGTAGAATCCGGGTGAACATTATTCCAAAAATGATTAAAGGAATGGTTTGTAAACACTTAGAAGGAATGACACCCACTATGAGCAAGCACGAGCTCATTAAGACCAAGTCATGACAAAATTTTGATTTGTAAAATGAAGAGGGTGGACCAGATGATTTCTCATATCCTTCCTGTTTTCCCTCTATCATACTATGAATAGCAACAATTTTTTCTTGACCTGGTGACTAAAATGATAGGTAAAGCAAATGTCACAGATACAGCAGTTTCAAATTTCAGCAAGAATCTTTTTAAACAAAAGCCTGCTACCTTAGTGCACAAGATGAAGATTATGTATCTAACTGCATGGCCAGTTAGAGACAAAGCTTTGATTAACTAATAGATGAAAATACAAAGGAGAGTAATGATAGAATCATAGATCTAGAGATGAAAAGGAATGCTCAAACCATCTAGTAAAATCCCTTCTTTTTTTTAGAAGTAGATACTTGACTATAGATGTTGACTTACCAAGATCACACAGTAACTAAATATTAGGGGCAGGATTTGAAATCATGTTCTCTGACTACAGGGCCAATGTTCTTTCTTCTGCATGCTAATGCTACAGAGAGCTTTCATCATAATGGTTCCCTGAAAAATTTTTAACAAAATTTGAAGAAGTCATAAATGGCATGTTCATCAATTTGCAGATAGCATGAAGTTTTAAGGGGTATTAGATATATTGGATAGCAAAATCAGGATACACAGAGTCCTCAATGGACTTGAATTGTGAATAGATTGAAATTAGCAAGTTTAAATTTAATATTAATAAACATGAAATTCCAAGATTGGGTTCAAAAATTAAATATATAAATATAGAATGGAAGAAAATATGGCTAGGTAGCATTTCAAGGAAAAAAAAGACCTGGGGATTTTAGTGACTGAACTATCAATATCTGTCAACAACATGGTATAATGTCATCCTATGTCTTTTAAGTCAGTTGAATTTTTTTGATTGCACACCATATATAGCACTAAGTTCTATTAGTGAACTATAAGGGGAAAGACAAAGCAACAAAAGACATTGTCCTTCTCATTAGGGCATTTTAAACTACTTGGGAATAGTTTATGACAATGAATAATTTGTAAAAATAGTTATAAAATAATGAAAAGTATTAATTAGTATATTACTGAGTCTATATAGTAATCATGATGTCAGTTGTCTAAGGGCCTTGACTATCTAGGTCTCAAACAAAAGAAGAGATGTATAAATCCAATTTCACACTATCTGGGTGATACTAGAAAAAGCATTTGTGCTCTTTGTACTCAGTTTTGAAAAAGAAATCGGATTAGATGAATACCCCTGTTCATGCACTGATCACTTCCTCCTTGAACTATTGCAATATTTTTCTTCCCCTACATGTTTTCCCATTCTAATTCATCTTCCCCTTAGCTGTCAAAGTGATTTTCCCAAAATGTGGGTCTGACCACGCCATTTGCCTCTATTTCAGTAAAGTCTAGTGGCAGGTGATCAGCTCCAGGATCAACTAGACAGTCTGCTATCATTTCTTAAGATCCTGGACTCTTCTTGCCTTTCTGGTTCCTTACATGTTACTCTCCTCTACAAACTTGCGAGTAGGCCTTACAGCAAGTGGGCCTACTTGCTGTCCCTAATGCACATGATACTCCATATCCCATCTTTATGTCTCTAACACATAACTATGCCAAGGCTGGAATGATTTTCCTCCCCACATTTGCCTCTTAGGCCCTGGCTTCCTTCAAAACTCAGACAACTCACTTTTAGCCATATATTTTAAGGAAGTTGATAATGAAAACAATGTCCTAAATACACTAACGTATTCATGGCAGATAATTGTTGTAGCAAAAAAATTGAAACAATATTAAATTTAAATTTAAAAATAGAAGGCAGATCCATGTTTATATATTGATGTTATAAGGAATAGAGGGTTCCTATAATAATAAAAATATGTGTTTGTGGATACTTTGATATATTTGAAATTTGTGATTTCATCAGTGTATATACTTTTCCCACCAATCCAGATCACAAAGCACCCTGTGTTTTAATAAATATTATTGGAGAATTTCTGTGGCTAAACATTTCATCAACTCATGAAAAACTTATTGATAAGCCTCTCTATATACATAACAGCTGGAGGTTGTTATGGCAATCAGACTTTTCCCTGTTCTTCCCTTTTGGGATGCTAAGACTATCAAGACTCCCCTTTGAATGGGTAGGAAACCTTTTGCTGCCTTTGTTTTGGAATATTTCTCCACTATTTCTCAGCACTGAGGCAATCAGGAGTCATTGACTTGTATATGATGTGATACTGGGGATGGGGAACTTTCACACACCTAGCCTGGGTGAGGTCAGATCCCTCAGGGCTCCGAAGTGGATATAAATGAGGGGAGCTTGGTGTTTGACTTTTGGGGCTCGTTCGTGGAAGGAGTGTTGAGATTCTGGGCAAGCTGTTATAACTGCCCCCTGCCTTTGCTAACCTAGACCCATTGGTTTTTCTTTTGTAACTATGTATTGTGATTTGATCAGACAAGGTCTCTCTGTTGATGGTTGTAATTTCTGTTTGTATTTGCTCTGAAGTTCAGGAGCTGATCTTTTCCCCTAGAACTAAGTGAATGATGTATGTTTGTTTAATTAAACTGAGATTGTTAACCCGTTAAAGTTGCTTTCCTTAGAAAAGCAGATCAAAGAACCTGTGTTGGTGGCCTTCTGCATGCTGATTGTTGTTGGTTTTACACAGCCATAGTGGCTGCTAGCCACATGGTTGCTACAGAGGTGAGATGAAAGATATACAGTATGGGTTAATACTCAAAACCACTTGACTTTGGCAAGATCTGTCAGATCTTGGAGTTCCCTGTCATAGCCTTTGAGAACCTAGGGCAATCTCCAAGCTATGATGAAAAACCAGAGTACAGTTTTAGTATTGGTAGATTTTGGGTACAAAACAGATTATTATCTGAAATTGACAGTAGTCATCTTTATTATAAAGGATGTTAAAATAGCATATGCTCTTTAACTATTCAGGTAGTCTCTTCACATTTTAAAACAAAAAATACTAGACTTTAAAGAAATAAGAGAGTTGGGATAGAGAAGGTTAAGAGATGGTGATTAGGAAGATCTAGAGCAGGGGTGGGGAACCTGTGGCCTCAGATGAAACCCTTTGACTGAATCCAAACTTCACAGAACAAATCCCCTTAATAAAATGATTTGCTGTGTAAAACTTGGACTCAGTCAAAAGGCCTCACCCAAGGGCCTAGAAGGCCATATGTGACCTCAAGACCACAGGTCCCCCCACCATGGATAGAGTATAAATAATATACTTGGAAACTGCATTATGATCACTAAGGCAAAGACGATATGTAGAAGCTAACTGAGGCAGCAAAGAATGGGGCTATCATCAAAGTGGTAGGATGCATGCTATTCAGGAGAGGTATTAGTACTTGCTTTCCTATCATCCCTTCCTCCCTTCCTTCCATTTTCAGAGAGTGGATAAATACTGATCTTTACTTAGAAATAAATGGCAGAAATCTGAACCAGGTACAGCACCTATTTCTATACTTTTTTTAAGACAGAATTATTCATTCCATCTTAGAGAGAGTCATTATTTTCAGAAACTCTATAAGAGAGTTCTGAGATGGTCTACAGAGAGAAAATAAACTTGAATACCACAAGATAAACATATACATTAAGGCACAGTAAGCACCGGTCCTACCTCAGCCAAAGAGAGTAATTGAAAACCAATAGTTTTTTTTTTCGAAGAAAAACATGCCCATTAAGAATGTTAAATGTTCTCACTTTGGAGAAAAATTTAATTGAACCATTTTTTGTGAGCTCCTGGAAGTATTCACATACCTTTTGAAATCAATGACCCATAGCCATTTATCTAAAGACAATACTAGAATACATAATATCCTAGCAAATTTATAGTTTTTCTTTTTTTTCTTCACCATTGGCTAGAGAATACATTTGAGCAATTAAGTTGGATGTAAACAATTTTAAATGGTTGGCAGTATTTCAAAATTAGTAAATCAAAACTAAAATAATTATTGACTTAACCTACTTGAAATAGGTTATGAATTAAAATATAAACAAATTTAACAGAACTCAGCAAACATTAATTAAGCAACTACATTAAATATACTGGTCTGGTAGTTCTAGGAATTCAACAATGAAAGAAAATGTAGTTTTACAAGGAACCTATACTATAGTAGTGGGAGCTATATATCTATATCTATGTACATATAGATATATAGATACATAAACACAGTGATGTATACACAAATAAGCGAACTATAAATTAACATACGAAGAACTGAAATAAGTGATATGTAGCTAGGACAGAGGGATGAGGAGAATCAGGAAACGCTTCATGTAGAAAGAGACATCTTGGAGTCTGCCTGGTACAGTGGAAATGTCAATGGGTTTTGAGTCAAAGATCCTGGTTCCAAATCCCTCCTCTGTGACTTACTATTTGTGTGGGGCAAGTCAAGTCCCACTCTGGGGTTCACTTTCCTTATCTGTAAAATGAATAGGGTTGACCAGATTCCACTAAAATCCTTTATAATTCTAAACCTATAATCCTTTGTAAGATCATGTTGTCCTTGAGGAGAGAAATGTATTTCATCAGGCAGAGATTTGATCTGGTGACTAAAATATTTAAGGCAAATGTCATAGATATAGCATATATGGATTTCAGCAAGAGATTTTTTACAAAAGTCTGCTTACCTTGGTGGATGAGTTGCAGAGATATATGTCCAATCTATACTTCTCATGTTTAGGTGGGTTTAGAACTAGTTGAGAAGCCATTATATAATATTGCTTCAATAGAAATCAATAATCCACAAAAGAATAATTAGTACTGAGCTGAGTCATGAGATAAACAGTAAGATATTCAACAATTTTAATCAACTAACAGACATTTATTAAGTCTTCTCTTTTCCATATATGTACGCATCTGTATATATGTGTGTATAACACAATGAAGGTGTGGACAAACCACAGTCCTTCATGCACAGGTCCCATGAACAAGATTTAAGTCATCAGAAAAACTGTAGCAACTTTACCAGATTAGGGATGTGGAGGCAATGATAGATCTTAAATGAAATTAATTTTCCTCTCAGAAATTATCAATGTGAAGAACAAATGAGAAAATAAATCTCCCTCCCTTTTTAACAGAGGTAGAGGACTACAGATGAGAAACATTGCATATATTGTTGAATGTCAATGCGTAGATAAGTTTCTTGAACTTCCTTTCCCTCATTTTTATTCTTTATTTTTGGAAATATTCTTGTTTTGTATTCACTAATTCAAAATAAAAAATAAAATGTTTTTTAAAGAGCAAAAATTGTGAAGTATCACGTTATTTCTTATTTTTAAAATTTCCAGCTCTGCTGTGATCCATCTCCTTCTTCTCATCTTTATTTGATAGAGCTCAGATAGACATGGTCTGGGGACAAGTTGCTCTGCAGCTATTGTTCATTTATATTTAATTTTCAATAAACAAATATGTAATGGTAAAGGTTATTTTCTCTAAGCTTACTGAAATTATTTTTAGGTTACCTCCAATAGCTCGTAGGACAACAGAGATGAGGTCTACCACCTCTTATACATATATGGTTCTGGTTTTTTTCCTCTGGGTGCTCTTATTTGAAACATTTTTGTTCCTTGTAGCTTAAGAATTATTGGTATTTGGGTGAAATCTATTTAAATATATATTTTTATTTTTTTAGGAATCAATGGTAAGTTTAAACATGTGCTTATTATATGCATTTACTATTATTAAAGTATTATCTGCTTGCTCCAAAAAATTTGGGGAGGTTATTGTATTTTTTATTATATTTTCTGAGAATGTCTACTAATCTTTTTTGGCAAGGAAGTATTCATTTTTCTTTAGCTGATTTAAGAAGGTTATGGACTCCATTGCATTGTTTGTTGATGATGAAAATGGCTCCTACTACATAGAACAAAATGTTTCCTTAAAGTTCTTTCACACGAAAAAGGTGTTTTTTATGCATGTATGAATATGACATGTGGTCCTGTAAGGCTGGTCTATAAATGAAAGATCTTTCCTGCCCATTGAATAGACCTCTGGTGGGGCCAACAAAGGGAAGCCTGGTTAGAGTCAGGCCCACACCCTTTCACTAAGTAGGTGTGAGTCCCCAGGCCCCACCCCTTTTTGCCAAGTAGGCTCTGAGCCCTCAGGGCCCTGGGTATATAAGAGCTCCGAGGTTGGTGTTTTGCCTTTGGTGGCACTCATTGAGGGTTGCTGACCAGACTCCGGGTAGCTGTTGAAAGCTCCCTTCCCCCTTTGAAAACCCAGATACTGGTGCTTCTCTGGTAACTATGTATTGTGATTTGGTTACACAGAAATGTTGATCTGTTTATGTTGTCTCTGTTTATAATTTCTGTTTGTATTTGCTCTGAAGTTCAGTGTGCTGCCTTTTCCCTCTGAACTAAGTGAATGGTATATATATATTTATATTTATATATATATATATATTTGTATATATATATATATATATATGTATATATATGTTTAATTAAAGTTAGATTGTTAACCCCTGAAAGTTACTTTCTTTAGAAAAGCAGATCAAAGAACCTGTGCTAGCACAGCCACAGTAGCAGCAAGCAGCATTTTTGTTACAGGCCCACATGTGACTTCAATGTTGTTGACATAATTGAGATATTAATTTCATTTTGATTAGTCTCACGGGGAAATAATAATTATAATTATTTCATTGAACCTATTTTAAAAATACTGATGTTTTATTTAAAGTATATAGGCTTTTGCAAATAGTGAATTTAATAGTGGACCACTTCTTTACTATTTGAATATTGACTGAAGACATAAAAATGTAAGATTCTATTGCGCTTAGAATCTTTTGAATATTATGTTTTGTGTTTATATCATCTTCAGTTTCAAACATATTCCTTTTTCACCACAAACTAGTGGAACATCCTAAATAACAAAGAATTAAAAGGAGGGGCATACTTCAGTAAATCTAAATGTTGTTTCAACTTAGCTTGACAGTATAGAAAACATTCCATACAAGAATCCTCAAAAGAAAGGAAATGCATTTTCTTAATGCTTTGGATGGACTGCACTTGCTCATTGTAATTATATAGCATTCAGCTCTGCAGTGGATACAGCACTGTCCCTGGAGGCAGGAGGACCTGAGTTCAAAACTGACCTCAGATGCCCACTGGCTGTGTGACCGTGGGCAAGTGACTTAACCCTGTTTGCCTCAGCTTCCTCATCTGTAAAATTAGCCAGAGAAGGAAATAGCAAGCAACTTCAGTACCTTTTCCAAGAAAACCCCAAATAAGGTCATGGAGAGTTGACAGAAACAGCTCAATAACACATCTGGGTCTTTGTTGTTCCCCTTCCCTCTTGCATTATACCAATTATACTAATGTTATTTTCTTGGCTCTCATTATTTTACTCTGCATCAGTTCATATCACCCTTCCTTTGCATCTACAAATTCTTTTGATTCATGATTTCTTATGAAGTAATAATATTGCACTTCAAATAGTTATTAACTTTATTTAGCCATTCCCTCAGTCAATGAATATTTTGTCCACCGGAGATTTGACTTGATTTCACCAAGGTCACATCAACACAGAGGAAGAAGGAAAGAAGGCTCACTGAATGTTTGATTTTAAGAAACCAGCATAAAACTCTTTCAGTTGAGAAGTGAGTTGTGCATGATGGAGAGAAAACTTGGATTCCAAGGAACTGAGTGCTATAAGTTGCAAAATCATCCAGCAAGAGACTAAAGAAAAAGAAAAACAAACAATTTAGAAGTGGTGTTTGGCATTTTCCTGCCAGGCGGTGCTAAAATACCTATTTGTATATCTGATAACAAGACTAATTGTGATCGACTTGCTCACTAATCCTAAAATTCCAAATGATGATCCTAAATTATTTATTTGCCAAATGATGATATAATGTTCTTCAAACAAATAAACAACTTGACTCTTCTCTTTCATCATCTGTTTATCCTTGTTTCCTCCTCTGTAAGAAGAGACAGTTGGTAAGGGGCAGTGAGAGGAATAGGTTCTAAGATCCTCTCCAGCTTTAGTAGTCTATGATTCTATGATAATGGAACTCTAATTGTCTTCTCAGCTCAGCCTCAATTTTAGTAAGACTTGAATAAGCCAACCTTTGTACTTGGAATAATTTACTTCCCCATTTGGGGTGCTCAATTTCCTGTTCCATAAAATTAGATTGGATTGTGGTCACTAAATTCCTTTTCTGATCTAACATGGTACTTTAAAGAATTTGAGGGGGGGAGTGAGAAAAGGGCAGAAACATCCCCAAAAGCACCTATTTCCTGCTAAGATTATTATTCCACTTTAATCCCTAAAATAACCAGGCAAGTAGAGATAATTGACTTCAATACTTAGTTGTCAATTATATAACCAAATTAAAATTGGAATCTGCCCAATGAACTGTTTATTCTAGGTGTTAGGGTAGGCATAATCCATAGTTTATGATATCCTAGGGTATCTGTTTACACAAAAAGGGAGATTTCCCTGCACTGTCCCCATAAATGAGGGTACTCATAGTGCTGTTTGTTGCGGGCATGGTGGTGGCCAAAAATGTATAATTATGGCACTGGATTATTAATTATCAATGAATAGAAATCATTTTGTATGAATTTGTGATAAGCTAGACATTGTTTCCCAGTTTTATGTATTTTCTAGTATTCATTAAATATTTGCTATCTTGTCACCTCCCTCTCCCTCCCTCCCCCCCCCCTCTCTCTCTCTCCTCAAGTCCCCTATTTATTGATTTCGGCATATCTTTCCAAGAATGCTTGGCTCTTGTCAGATAGCTACCTGGGTGGAAAGATTCTTGGTTTTATGAAAAAAAGTAGGCAGTCTCATTAGCAATAATTCATCATAAATATTTAAAAATTTTGTTTTTGCTAAATGATATAATGTTCACTGTCAGTTGTCCCACCTGGAGCAATAGGTTCAAAAGCATAAAATTATGTTTTATTATTTTAAGGCATGAAGTGGTGGCTAATATTCCTCCAGTTACCTTTTTAGTTATCTTGTAATATCTGACTATGATGCCAAATAACAGGGAAGGGTTTTGATATTTTATTAAACTGAAAAATCCATTTAATGATATATACATTTTTCTTATCTGCTGCCAGGATTGATTTAAGCACCACTGATAAAGTTCATTTGAAAAATTTCTCTACAAAATGATTCTGTAAAGCAACTATTTGTGTCCATCCCATATTTTCCCTCTAAGAGTCTATGTTAGGTAGTGAATCAATAACTAGGATGATTTTCTTTTTATCCAGTTGATTATCACATCCACTTTAGCAAATAAATAAAAATTTCCTTTTCAAATATGGGTCTATATTGACACAATAATAACATAACTATTTAAAACAGTGAAAAATTTCATCTAGCCATCTGATAGCATCATGATCACCATGTCTTCAATTTTTTAATAACCTTGTTTTATTAATTTCCTCAGAAAAATCAGACTTCTTGTTTTCTGTACATAACTCTTTATGCCAAAATAAGAAAAGAATGTGCTTGGGAGACACGCTAAAGTGTTGAGTTCAGCTTGTATTTCTAGATAGAGACTGTTGGTATGTTTGTACACTGTATTTTTAAAAGATGCTACTAAAAAGGACTGCCTAATAGCGATTGCCTCTTAATAATCAAGAGTGAAAAAGATACAGTGAGTAATCTTATTTATGAAGATAGTTACTTTGATTGCTAGTTGTGTTGGTAACCAAAAATGGGCTCCTTAGCACTTAGTCAATAAATGCCCTTGAATAGTTTGGCTTTTTCCCCTGAACTAACTGAATGCTGTTTGTATGTTGGATTGGAGTAAGCGTGTCAGCCCTTTCACCTTGCTTCCCTTGTTTAAGCAGATCGAAAGAACCTGTGCTTTCCCTGGTGTACCTTACACCCCCGCAGAAGCCGGATGGTTAAAAACAGCTTCCATTGGAGCCAGAGGCTGATACAGCTACAGCCACAGCCGAAGCTGAAGTAGGAGCTGCCAGTAGCAGAGCTGACCTACAGGAGGAAGCTGAACAAGGACCTGAGGCCAGTGGGTAAGCTTTTTACCATGGAGGGGAAGCATGTATATGATTTTGCTTTATACCATCATGCTTCTCTGTGGCCTCCTGGTTACTCTTGTGAGGTGGACTTATTGGGCCTGGAAGCTTTTGATCAAAATATCAAAATGGGGATGCTGGTTTGTGGGTTGGTTACTGTGGAGCCTAAATATATGCTTTGATTCTTCTGCCTCCTACTTTGAGAATTACTTATATCCTGCAGTTCCAAACCTTTCAGACATATATATGATCCTCTTTGAAATTATGAACTCTGCCTTCATACTACACTAGTGTGGGACTGTTCTTGCTGTAGTGTCAACATCTAGTGCAAGTATGAGTCTTCTCTTTTTCTTACCAAGGAAGCCAGATCTTGGGGGGGTCAGATAACAGTTTTATGGAACAAGCATTGAGCTATCCAGCTTAGTTCAATCATAAAGAGGATGATTTACTTACTGGTCAAGAGAAAGTATATTCTGGAGATTCAGAAATTCTACTTTTTAAATCTAATCTCATAAGTGGTAATGCTTTTGCTAGGTAAGAATGAATATTTGTATTGTCACAAAAGAGAAATTTTCCTCCTATAAGCAATGGAAGAAATGAACAAACAGAGGAAGAGATCAGTGAGCAGGAGGTCAAAAGGAGCAAGTAAGTCATATTACAGACATAGATTTCCTTATAATTATTTCCTTCCCCTTTTTGGCATAGATCTATTATTTCATTGGTCTAAGGAATTCTTAATGTAAAAATTCTAACACTTAAAAATATCAGCTCTAACTTATGGTCTACAACAGTGGTAGCAAATTCAAATAGAAAAAGAGATTACTAAACCCTGTATAAGGATCCCTGGTGAGCAAATATGGACTTAGAAAACCACATATTAACATTATCTATGTTTTGTTGAATACCTATTTATTTAAATATCTCCCAATTATATTTTAATCTAGTTCAAGTTGCACTCAGGAGTCTTGCTCCTGTTTGACAACTCTGGTCTAGAAGAACTGACCCAGGAAATGGAAAGTTAAATGAATTAACCACGTGTCTTTGGAATGATTTGAATTCTGGACTTTGTGATTCCATTGTTGGCCTTCTATCCACAATTTTATTCTCCTACTCTGCTTCATTGCTATGTGTGGAAATATCCTTTCTATCTATTAACCACACAAACCTCACTAAAAACTCTTCTAAAATGGTAAATTTCTCATTTTATGTGATATGGTAACTCCCTACAAGAATTAGTTGATTCAAAAACAAAATATTGCTAAGAGCTTGTTTGAGACCTATGCCTCAATATGGTTCTAGAACAGTAAACCTCTTTAAAAATAGAAGGGGATAGAGGTAGAGTAGTATGGAGTGGGGACAGAGCAGCCACTATCAGTTAAGATGGCATAGTCACATGTTGAAGTCTCAGAAATGAATAGGAAATACATAATGGAGAACACAGAATGATAGAGGCAGGGGGAAAAGTAGCATCATTATAGACAAATACTATAGTGCAACTTAACAAAAGGAAAGAATAGGCTACTTCCCACTCAGTACTCTCTAATTACTTCCTCCTGCCTGACATCCCTAAGAAGTTGTAGAAATATCAAAACTTGGCCCTTTTAGTGGCTACTGTGGAAGATCTGTGCCCCTTCTATAGGAGCTGGATAGAAATTTTCACTTTTTTTTTCTTCAGAAAACAAACTGACTTTCAACAACAACCTCCTTGGTCCTCTGAGCCCCCTCTGGGAAAGTGTTATCGAATGGCTACTGGTAGTGTACTGGCAGCAATGCAATATGCCCCCAAAGTTCAAGAGTATAATAAATAATGGTCTACACTGGGCTTATTTTTTTTGTTTCCCATGCAAACACCTACTGCCCTATGTGCTGAACTAGTGCTCAGGGTACTACTTCCTGTTGTTAGTATTCATTCTGCTGTCACTGCCTGTCCATTGGTTGTCCCTCAAACCTAAAATGTCCTGACTCCCTCATTTCTGCATCCTAGATTCTCTGGCTTCCTTCAAGGCTCAGCTCAAATCCTGCTGTTTCAAAAAATTCCTTTCTAGTCTCCTCCATTACTAAAACCTTTTCTTTGAAGTTACCTTCCACTTCCACTTTATATATCTTCTATGTGTGTGTGTGAGTGTGCATGTGTGTTTGTATGTATACACACATAATTTGCATCTTGTCTTTCCCATTGGAATATCAACTCCTTGATGATAGGAATAGTACACTTTCCCCTACCACAAATTGAGACTTAGCACATTGCAAGTACCTAATAAGTATTTGACTGAGTTTCATGTTTTTAAATCCTCTAAACATGCCTCATTCCCTCATTCCTATAAATTCCCTTTATTATCCTCATATTGGGAGATGAGGATAATGTTTTCTTTATAATAACACTTCAATATTTGAGGGCTCCTTGATTTCATGGGTGAAGGTATTTTCTTTACTGACATAAATCCTAAACTCCCTGTTTTGGTTGACAGTCTTTGAGAACTGATGCAACCCAAGCATTTGTCACCCTGAAACAAACACGGTGATGAACCTCTTGGAGCTTAGCTAGTAGTTTGGTCCTTTTTGCTTTCACTATATTTGATTACATTGCTACACTTTCTATCTCAAATGTTCTTGCATGGTCATGGCATTACTACTCTTTTATTCTGAACTCAAGAAATATCAAATAAAATGCACATTTCCATATATATAATAGAAAAGAATAAGATGATTTTATGTGAAATTGCAGTTTTCTATTATGTGCACCTTTTTTTTAAGTATATAACAAATTCAAACTATAGTTTTCCAATTTGTCCTACTTGTCTTTACTTCCTTCTCACTTTCCTTCTCATAATAATATTTTTAAAATAAGCTTCAGTGACCTACTTTTCTTTCTTTTCTTTTTTTTGTTATCTATTCTTCACAATCTATTGATCTGCATCGTTTAAGATATCTGTTATATCCCACTCTCAGAAAACATCCTGAAATCATCTTGAGAAATAACCTCAAGGCAGCTAGGTGGCATAGTGAGTAGAGCACTGGCCCTGGAGTCAGGAGGATCTGAGTTCAAATCCAGCTTCAGACACTTGACACTTACTAGCTATGTGACCTTGGGCAAGTCACTTAACCCCGATTGCCCTGCCTTCCCCCCTCTAAAAAAGGAGAAATAACCTCAGTTACATTCCCAGTGTCTTCAGGACACAAAAGAGGAGTACCATTTTTGCATTTACCCTTTTGAATCAATTACATTGCCAGGACATCTATATATATCTACCATATAGTCTCTGCTGCTAAGGTATTATAATTTCATATGCCTACTTCCATGTTCACGATCTCCAAAAAATCTTTCCTATACCTTCAGTGTTCATGAAACATTAGAATCAAATAGGGTGGTGATTAGACTTGTAATTATTGTAGGATGTTTTGTGGTGAAGACTTTTCTTCTACTAATGCAAGTTTCCATCTTCTCTGTAATTTATAATTTTGGAAAGTTGGCTAGAGCATTGAGAAGTTAAATAACTTACCCAGGGTCATACAGCCACTCTATATCAGAGGTATTCCTTAATCCCAGGTCTTTTTGGGTTTGAGGCCAGATCTCTAGTCATTACATCACACTATCTTTCCAGTGCTAATGGTTTCAAGCACCAGTGAATGTGAATAGTAAGTCCATTATCATGAAAAAGTATGAAATAAAAGTAAATTATGTTCATTCCATAAAGAGGCAGCATTAATATCATCAAAAACTACATCTATGATGCCTAATTCTAACCATACCATTATCTTGTTTTAAGTCACTGTTTATCACATTAACTGAACCAACCCTAACAAATACCTAATATTATAACGTCATTTCATCTTTTGATGAATTTATGTAATGCCATATTAGTCATTATGTCAATTAGTCAATATGTCAAGGATCAGTATGGGTCCTTACTGCACTAGTGAAGAAGATTTGTGAATTAGTAGATTGTCGTCATGAACTTATGCAGCCCCAAATTTTTTTAACTCCTTGTCTGCCTTCATGAATATTGTGGTAGTAAGAGAATTGAATTAGAGTCTGAAAACCTAGATTTAGGCTTTTGGTTTTTTTGGGGGGGGTGGAGGGCAGGGCAATTGGGGCTAAGTGACTTGCCCAAGGTCACACAGCTAGTACACGTGTCAAGTATCTGAGCCTGGATTTGAACTCAGGTCCTCCTGACTCCAGGGCCAGTGCTCTACTCACTGTGCCACCTAGCTGCCCCTGAAAACCTAGATTTAAATCCCAGCTAAAAAGACTAATTGGCTGTGTGAGAATAGGTAAACCTCTTCAATTCTCTGTCCTTCAGTTTCCTTAGCTATTAAGTAGAGACAATAAGACTCGATCATTGGATAATTGTGAAGAAATCACTTTATAAAGCTTAATACATTGTACAAATGTGAATGGCTTTCACCACTCAGAATCAGATCACACCATCTAGAAGAGGGGGACTATGATGATGTGAGGACCCAAGATCCCATATAAATCATGGCTACAGAAACCTAAGGATATATTCCCTAGAAAAGATAAAATAGGGAAAATGTTATCACTGAATCAAAAATTTTAAAAGGCTGTCATGCACGTCAACATAAAGGAGAACTTCTTTATAATTGGAGCTATCCCAAGCTGGGCTGATTCAGGGGCTGCTAAGTGGTTTATAAGATAGGATGCTGGCTTTGGAGTCTGTAAGAACTGAATTCAAACTCTGCCACAGCTACCAGCTATGCAACCCTTTGCAAATCCTGTAATTGCACTGAGCTTCATTTTCCTCATTTATAGAGATAATAACAGCATTATATAACAGGGTTTTAGCAAGGCTGAAATGAGATGACATTTGTAAAATGTCTTCCAATCTCTAGAATAGCCTATAAATGCTAACTATTATTATTACTAATTAGTTCCCTATCACCAGAGAGGCAGGATAGCCATTTGCCAAGGATGTGGGAAACCAGCTTCATGATTAAGGTGGAGTTTCAACTAAATAATCATTGAGGGCCTCGAAGGTTTAATGTTCTATATTATTAGATGCATGGTATCATAGAATCCCAATCCTTTTATGTTCCTTGGTCTATTATACTTCAAGAATAAAATTTATCTCATTTATTTATAACGATACTTTGAGTACTTCTTAGAATTTTCAATGAATCTTTAAGTCTTTGGTTCTTAACCTAGTGTAAAATTGATGAAACAAAAAGGAACAATTTCAAGAGAGGAAAAGTTCTATTTTTGTAATTTCCAAATAATATCATTTAGATAATGAACTTAAACTCAAGAATAAAATATTCAAAGAGGACTATTATTAAGTAAAAGAATGGAAAAGTACAAATATTGATGGTCTTGGAGTAAAAAAGATTTGGGTTCAAAGTTTATCTGTGACATTTGTAAGCTTTCAGGTAAGTGGCTTCATCACCCTAGCTTCAGTTTCCACATCTGTAAAACTGGGATAGTGATGTTTGTAGTACTTGCTCCTTCATTATGTAATTAGGACTAAATGACTGCATAGATACAATTAATTTTGAAAACCTTAATTATTAGCTAATACTATTGTTAATAATTAAGTTTATTCCTTGGTGTTATGTAGGTAGGTTCAGATGAAAAGTGTCATCTGACAAAGAAATATTCATAAGAAGAGGAAAAGAAATGGTAGCAGGGACAGAATCAATTCAGCATGTGGTCTCCACTGGCACAGTGACAGTGGGCAGCACAAGGTTTGGGTGAATATCTACACTTCCAGAAATCCTCAAGGCTTAATCTTATATCCTATTGTAGACAAAGAGCCAGTGTAATATAAAGTGGAGACTGCCACCTTATCTTTGGGCAAGTAAAATGAAAGCATTTTCTAAATTCCCTAATCAGGAGGTTGGATTAAGAGCAGATAAATAGGAATAGAAAAAGGAGGAGGATGAATATTAACTGTAATGGCACCATTCCAACAAGAGGCTGAAATGGGAGACTGGGCCTTATTGGACAAATAATGTTTCACTGACTCACTTTGGCATATACATTCTTCATTCATTTATCTAAAGTGATTTGGATGACTCTCCTTTTGAAATGTCTTTGGCAGAGATCTTTCATTTCATAAGGTCGTAGTACCTCTGATTTGGAAGGGACAAGGAATCATTATCTTGGCTACCAAATTTGCCACTCCTAACTTTCCTGTTTTCAGTGGAAGACAATTGACTTAGTCTCAACACCTCAGATCTGCATGGTCATCCTTCTCTCTCAAATCCCCCTCCATATTCAATCACTTGCAAGAGCTTTCATCCTTCCCTTTCTCCTCTGTCACAATATTTCAGGCTCTCGTTACCTCTTCCTCAGACTATTTTTATTGCTTTCTAATTGTATCCGTATTATACTAATTCACTTCTTTATCCATAGTATGTTACCTCACTAACCTGCCTTGCCTAAAGCTGCCAAAATAAGCTTTCAAATGCACTCTTTGACCATATTTTGGTTTTTTTCCCACCCACAAAAACCTACCTTAGCTCCCTTATGATAAAACACAAATTTGCTAGCTTAGCATTTAAGGCCATCCACAATCTGACTCCAACCTATCTTTTCATCCTTATTCATATTATTTTTATACACTCTACATTTCATATCAATTCTATGACTCCTTGCACTTACTGTGCCCCTTCTGCATTCACATTTTTCAAATAAATTTTCTGAAATATTTCCCCTCCCCCTCCGATCTGTGCTTGTCAAAACCCTTCTGTTCCTTAAAGAATCAGGTCAGATGCTTCTCCTCTTTGAAGTCTTCTATGATGCCCCCATCTGAAGCTGTTCTCCCCCTTATCACACTGTCCTACAGCATTTTTCTATGCATCTCTCCTTTACCTTATAATACTCTTGTCATGTCAGATCCCACCTAGAAGATTGTAATGTTCTTGGGGATGGGGTCTTTGTTGTTTTTCACCTATGCTTTGTTTGTAGTCATCAATAAATGTTTGTTAAATTGAAAGAGAAATATTTCTGAATTCATCTAGACTAACCCATGCATAAACATGAATGTGTTTTACACCATCCCCAGAATGTCATCTAATATCTAACTAAGGATCTTCAGTGAGAAGTAATTTTCTAGCTCCTAAGGGGACCCATTCCATGTTTAAACATCTCTAATTGTTGGACACTCTGTGCTTATTACAGACCGAAGCTACCTCCCTGAAACTTCTACCACTGCCATTAATTCTGTTCTCTAGAACCAGACATAACAAGTCTCCCACATCACAGCTCAGCTGTAATATCCACTCTCACATTTCTATAACCAGCCAAATATTTCCAATTCTTTCAAATGTCTCTTGTATCACATGCTTTACTATTTTGTGACCCTGGTTGCCTTCCTCTTTTTGTAATTCACTGTCTTCCTAATGTGTGTCCCCCAAGGGCATTAGAGAAGGGCAATCTGAACATAAGCATCACCCTGTTCCAATGAGGAATTGTGAAAGGGAAGTACCATAAATTATGTCCTCAGAGAATGTATAAGAGAAAAAAATGGGCAGGTAATGAAACGACAATGAGGTATCAAAGACAGACCTGCTGTATGCTGTTTTTGGAGTCATGTGATATCAACAGACCTAAAGGAAGCCCTGCATTATGTTAGGTGGATCCCTTCTGCCAGTTTTATAGGAGGATATGAACAAGAATCACGCTGAGTGGGCAGCCTTGGATGGGTTTCCATCTAAACCATTGGAAAGAATATTTATGTGGATGAGATCACAGATTCATCAAAGTCTTAAGGTACAAAATATATTTTAGGGATATACCCTAACAAGGTAAAATGCAGAAAGGACTGTCATCAAACTGCTCAGAGTAATGCTGTTGGGCATAGCAATGGAGTAGAAAGTAGATACCCATTGATTTTCCAATGGCTAAATAAATTATAATACGTGAATATAATGGAATAATGGTCTACTTTAAGCAACAATGAATACGCAGAATTCAATAAATATGGGAAGATATAAGAACTAATACAGAATGAATAAATCACAACTAATAAACCATATAGATGAGGACCACGACAATGAAAATGGAAAGACCTTTAAAAACTGAGTGCTTTGCGAATGAACGATGACCATGTTCAGACATCCAAAGAGACGAGAAAATTCTCTCCCTCCCCCAATTTCTTTACACAAGTAGGGGAAAATGTATAGAAAACATGGCATACCCTGTCAGACTCAATTGATGTAGGGGTTAGTTTTTCTGGCCTGAAATTTTTCTGGATAATGGTAGAGGAGAGGGCTATATTCATAAATCAATTGGATGTTAAAATATATCAGTAAAATTTATTTTAAAAAAGACATACTGATAGTAACTAGAAAATAATAAAAGCCAATTTAAAAGATTTGCTGTCTAAACTGAAATAAATTTTTGGTGTCTCATAAGCTATACTGTTTCAAATTATAAAAATAAGATTTGATAAGGGAAGAAAATGGTACCCACTTAATTACTTATATTAAAACATTCATCTGCAGAAATAACAAAAAGTTTATAGAGGAATATATAATCTTAGTTTATATCTAGGGTAAACCCTGTTCTATAGCTTTTCCCTTCAGCTCAAATTAATCTATGCAGCTGTAAAATATCATGCAGGTCACTTTCCAGAACCATGGTGTAGTGAAGGCCATTTACAATGAAGCTACTTAAGTGTGGTAATTGAAAAGCTGATTGCATTTATCACAGTGTCTCACAGTTAATAGCCATGTCTTAAAACACACTGGAGTGCAAAAATATCATTGGGGCAAAGCTAATACCACTCCTTTTTCTTTAGGTGTGGGATAGATTCCAAACTATATTTTTCATTTATTTTCCTAGAGGCAACAGTATAATATGGCTAGGATGTATGCACAGAGAATTAAAGTTATCAGAAGGTGTCAGTAAAGACTGCAGTAACATCTGATGAGCTTTGATCCAGTGGATAGATAATCAATGGCTTGTATTATTTGTGTTACACCAAATTCCCTTTTGCTACAAGACATGTTACTCTACTGCCATATTAATTCTCCAGGAAAACAACAGGAGTATCGAGATCTATTTTCTGGTACTATTCAGGGAATTATTGAGCAAAAAAGTTTTAGTCACTTCCAAGAACTATGATTCACCCATCAGAGAGAATTAGTAGATAGAAAATGCTTAAAGCATTGTACTTAGTTCTCAAAATAATGATTATAATTTCTCTACAAAGCACCATTAAATGCAACCTCTTAAGTTTTCATGATTAAAAAAAAGTTTGTGTGATATAGCTATTGTAAGCTGAATACCACATTTAAAATATGATCTTAATTGAGTTAGTATGATATAGCTCAAATTCTTACACTTAGGTCCACGAAATTGTTTTCTTTTTAAAAAATATTTTGATAATATTATTTCATTATAATTGGTGTCCTTTGTAATCTTGTGTGTTTTACTTTATTCATTTAAAAGCATTATTCTGAGAAAGGGTTTGCAGGCTTCGCTAGACTGCTGAAGTTAGTTGAGAGGATGCCTCACACACACACACACACACACACATACACACACAATAAGAGCCTATCACCCTATATAAGGAAAGTGCCTTGGATTTGGAGACAAAAGATCTGGTTTCAAATTCTGGCTCTTCGAGTTACTAAATCCATGACTTTGGGCCAAAGCAGAATGGTTGCCTTAGGAGATAGTGAGGCCCATCCCAATTTAGGGTTAAATAAAGACTAAATGATCATTTGTTGAACAACTTGTAGAGAGGATTCTTATGGAGGTATAGGTTGGACTAGATGGTACTGGCCTCCCTAATATTGCAGTTATTCTGTGATTATACAAGGTCATTAACCATATTGCCTGTCATTGACCTCACGGGGAAAAAAATCCAACATGGTTGGACCACATGCCCTTTAATACCTATTTAGTCCAAAGTCATGGTCCAAGCATAGTTTTTGTCCATTATATATAACATAAAAGAAAATTCTCCATAGTAGTAAAGGCAGTGAAGACTTTGCTAGTTTGAAATTAATATTAACAATCCTAAAACAAATAAAAATTAATCTCATATTTAACTTTCTTAAACACCTTAACAGACCTACTACTAATGAAGTAAAATATACTTACTTGCCTGCTATTCCTTTTAGTATAATCAATCCTTCCCTACACATTTATTCAACATCTATAAATACAATTTGAACCCTCATCTATATAAAATGAAGCATTAGAAATTATTTATGTTGATATTACCAACTTTTTAATGAATTGTGCTTTTCAAAAACTGTATTAACATACCTAAATCCAAAATTCTTGTTATGTGCTCATATATGCTACTTTTCATTTCATTACTTTTACTTCATTATAAAATATCATATTTTCAATATTGGGAATATTGTTAGACAGTCAGTTGATAAAAATTTACTTTATCAGATTTATTGGAATATAATTGGGCAAACTAACTCCTAATAATTGCTTTAATTTCATTTTCATTGGTGGTGAATTCACCATTTCATTTTTGATATTGGTAATTTTTTTTAAAGTCAAATTAGTCAAGGTTTTATATATTTTATTAGGTTTTTCAGAAAACCAGGTCCTAGTTTTATTTATTAGTTCAGTGTGTTTTTTACTTTCAATTTTGTTTCCCTCAGTACTACTTTGATTGCTTCCCCCAAATTTGGTATACTGTCTCTTTGTTGTTATTCTCTTTAAATTATTTATTATTTTTATGATTTGTTCTTCAATTTGCTCATTCTTTAGGATTAGTTTGGTTGATTGACAATCAATTTAAAAAGGAAAAAGCAAACAAATTTAATTTTAATAACTTTATCTTATCTTTTCCTTTCTAATTTAGTATTACGGTCTTAGATTGATGCATTGATGACATGGATTGTAGCCTTCAGGCAAAGGCTACCCACATCCCACCAAAGTTATTGTGCTCATCTGCTGTCTTTTTTGATGATCATTTTTTTCAATAATCTGACCTAGCTGGATAAAAGACAGAAAAACAAAGACTAAAAGAGTGTGAGTTCCCTTGTTAATCTCCCAAACTCAGTGAAAGTTGTTAGTGGGGGGGCACACTACTCTGGCACTAAAATGAGGGAAGAAGTTAAGGATTTGGGATAATGACAAACTAAATGAGAATGGAAAACAGAGACCCATTTGAATGACCTAAGAAAGAAGGGTTCCTATAATCACCTCTAAAGGACCTTGATGTAAAGGATGAGATTTCAGAACTAAGTTTAAACAGTTTAAAAAGGTCAGAGGCAATAAGTTCTGGAGATATTAGTGAGCAAAACACTGTGAGAAGCCTCTTTATTTCATCTAGGGGCCCTTGAACTGTTTCCTAAGAGAAAAGGTAACAAACAACACTTGCTACAGAAAAACTGAATTGTTACAACTGCCACAGGTCAAAGCTAAGCCATAGAATGGGCAAAAGGCTATTTAGGAGAAGAAGATAATGATAATAGTGAAAGAATCCATGATATTAGTCAGAAAGAAAGTAACATAACACATACAAAGGGACCTTGGAAGAGGGCATTAATTTAGAGTAGCAAAATTTGACCTTCCCCCACTTTATTGACTCCCAGCCAGGAATTACTATATGTAATGGAAACGTACAGACATCTGAAGTGAGAGGATGTTCAGTGGGTATTATTTTGCTGAATTTTTTCATCTTTAATGTATAAATAAAACTGTTCTGGGTTTTGAGCCTTGTGAGACTAAGAGCTTGTAAGGGAGAAATTGTGGGTGTCATTAGAAGAGTGCCTGATACTGAAGGTCTTAGGTTCTACCTCAGTGGAAATAATGAATAACAGAAGTTTATAGTCACCAAATATACCTGCACCTTTCATATCAGATATATTTTCAGAAACAAGGGTTAAATTCATATTATACCTTTCTCCCAAAGTGTCTGAAGTTTGTATTACTGTTCCTAAAAATAGTTCTATGAAAATAGGTACGAATTGATAAAGTTGGCTAGCAAAAATTAATCACAATAGATCAAGCAATTTGCCTAAAGTCGAGAAGATAGTCAATGATTAAATACTGCCTTATTTTTACATGTTTTTTGAAATGTTTTTAATTGAGATTTTCTGTTTTTTACATCATTTTGGCTTTCCAATTTGTCTGTCTCTCTCTCCCCCTTTCAGAAAGCCAGCCAACATGACAAACAGCATTTTTTGGAGAAGAAAAAAAAACGTTAGCCCAACTGATTGATACACTGAAAAAGTCCAAAAACATTTGCAATATGTTACACCTGTGGAGCTCTCAGCTCCATGAAGTAATTGTGTGGAGGGGCAGGGGGATTCCTCATTTCTCTTTATTTGAATTCCACTTGATCTTTATAGTTTTTGTTATATTTACTTTTGTTGGGTGTTTTGTTGATGTGTCACTCTTCCTATTTAAATTTTTGTAGTTATCATGCATACCATTTTCTTGGCTCTGCTTACTTCACTCTGCAGTAGTTCATATAGATGTTTCTATACTTGTGTGTGTTGATCACACATATACATGATTTTTTATAGGAAAGTCCATTACATTTATGCACCGTAGTTTGTTTAGCCATTCTACAATTAATGGGCATCTACTTTGTTTTTAATTCTTAACTATCACAAAAATTGCTTCTATAAATATTTTGGAGTTTATGTGGACTTTTTCTTATTAATGGCTCCTTGGAGTATGAGCTCAATAATGGAGTTTGGTTCAAAAGGTATGAGCATTTTAATCACTTTATTTGCACAATTGCAAATTGCTTTCTAAACATTTGTATCATTTCACAGCTTTACCGACAATGCATTAGTATATCTGTCCTTCCACAACCCCTCCAACATAGACTGTTGCCATTTTGGAGGGTCATTTTTGCCTATTTGAAAGGTGTAATGTGCAAATCTGAGGTTGTTTTCATTTTTTTTATTATTAGTGATTTGGAGCATTTTTTAATGTGGTTGTGAATTCGTTTCAGTTCTTTTGAGGATTATTTGTTCACATTATCTCTTTTGACCATTTATTTATTGGGGAAATGCTATTAGAAAGGGAGAGTTAGAGAGAGGGAGAGAGAGAGAGAGAGAGAGAGAGAGAGAGAGAGAGAGAGAGAGAGGAAGCGGGAGAGAGAGAGAAATAGCTCTAGATATATACACATATACATTTAAAGCTATGTATATATATATATATATATATAAATTACATATATATGTACATATGTACATAATTTGTATATCTTGAATACTAAAGTCCCTATCAGAGAAACAGGATAACTTTTTTTTTCCATTTGAATACTTCTTTTCTTATTCTAGATGCATTAATATCTGTGCAGAAGCTTTTCAGTTTCAAGTTCACTCTTCTGCTATAGATACTGTATAATATTCCTTCAGTAACATTATTTTTTTAGGTGGCTCTGTTCCTACTGGCTATCTTCCCCTTATCACAATCTCTTGTTTTTGTTTAATATTCCCCCTCCTTCTTCTTCTCCCCTGCAATCAGTACTTTTCAAGTGTTTTTTTTTATTTCATTTTTGCACCTCTCTTAAAAAAAGGATTTCTCTTCCTCTCTTCATTATCCATCTTTTCCCCCCTGTTTATTCGAGACCCCCATAATATGATTAATGATCTATGTTATTATCTGGTCTCTCTCTTTTTTATGTATTCTTCATGCAATCAAAGCTTCAATGGTATCCATCTTTGGCCCTCCTCCTGTCTGCTTTCTGACACTATATTTGTAGGACTTACCTCATGGATTCTTCTTTTCCACTATGCCTCACTCAATTTCTCATGAAATTAATTATTATTTTATATAATTCTATAAAATACAACCTAGATAATACAATGGTTGGCAAATAATCAAAATAATAAAATTCTTGATAACAATTTAATGTTATAGATTTATTTAAGTCATATTGTCATTTTACTATATTGATGAAGTCCAGCAATGAGCATCATATGGCTCTCCAAATATTAAGACTTATAATTTATTTCTATAAATGTACATATGTTGTGTGGTTATATTTATATGGCCTGTATCTTCAGGGATTAACATCCAGATGTTTTATTCCTTTTGTATTTATTTTAAAAGCAATTTCCGTCTAGTTTCTTTTTATGTTTTATTTATTTTTAATTTATGGAATAAAACAAGCATTTCTATAACAAAGTATAATGCAAATATATTATGTACAACTTGCTATTTCTTTTAAATATATAATAAAGTTGTGTAAATTATTTTTCTTTTTTTTTGTCCTCCCTCCACCCTAGAGATGGCTACCATCAGATAAAATGTGTATGTATATCTGTTTTTGTGTGTGTGTACATACACACACGTACACATGTACACATATGCATACATATGTAAAATTCTTCTGTGCATAGTTCTATTTATAAGTTTTTTTCTCTAGGTGCAGATAGTATCTTTCTTAATATATCCTTAGTAGTTAATTTGGGTCTTTATAATAGTCAAAATGACTTAGTTCCTCAAAGTCGCTTTTAAAACAATATCACTGTTAGTGTATACAATATGTTGTCGGTTCTGCTCATTTCACTCTGCATTATTTTGTACAGATCTATCCATGTTTTTTCCAAAATCATTGAGCTCATCATTTCTTATAGCCCTGCAGTATTCCATCACAATCATATATACACTTGTTCAGTATTCCCCAACTGACAGGCATCTGCATGATGTCCAGTTCTTTGCCACCATGAAGAGTGCTGCTATAAGTATCTTATAACATAGAGGTTCTTTTCCTTTTCCCCTAATCATCTTTGGAAAAACATCTAATAGCAGTATTGCTAGGTCAAAGTGTATAGGCTGTTTAATAACTCTTTGGGCACAATTCCAGATTGCTCTCTAAAATAGTTGGTCAGTTTACAATTTCACCAACAATGAATTAGTGCCCCAATTTTTTGACATCCCCTCCAATATTTATTACTTTCTCTTTCAATCATTTTAGCCAACCTGATGTGTGTAAAATGATATCTCGTGGTTGTTTTAATTTGCATTTCTCTAATCAATAATGATTTAGACCATTTTTCATGTGACTAAAAATGGTTTTGATTTCTTCATCAGAAAATTACATGTTCATGTTCTTCGACCATTTGCCAATTGAGAAATGACTCATATTCTTATAGATTTTACAGAATCCTTTTTATATTTGAGATGTGAGACTTTTATCTGAAAAAAACTGTCTATAAATCTCCCCAATTTTCTGCTTTCCTTCTGATCTTGGCTACATTTCTTTTATTTGTATAAAACCTTTTTAATTTTTTTATAATCACAATTATCTGTTTTATAACTTTCTGCTCTCTATCTCTTGTTTATTCACAAATTGTTTGAATTAGTTTATCTTTCCAGATTTTAGTTTTTCCAATTTGTTTAGTTTTTAATTTATTTATAATTCAATTTATAATAAATTATTGATTCTGATTATTTATTTTTATCTATGTAGCTTGATGCAGTGCCTAGCATATAGTGGGTGCTTAATAAATGCACATTGACTGTCTATTTTACTCCATCAAATATTTCATATTGGTTTTCATTATTGTTTTTTATTTAATCCAATTGTTTAGATGGGAATTAATGTCCCAGCAAGTCAACATTTTAGTCTGTGCATTTTGTTCATATTTCTTTTATTTGCAGCTTGTGGTATTGTGGTTTGTAAAATGTAAAATTAATATTAATGTTTTTCTACATGTATGTGACTTCTTTAAACTCAATCACAAAATCAATTTCTCCAAAGGTATTATGTGATGTTGAAAAATAAATATACTCACCCTAATTAATAACTACCATGCATATATCCAATCAGTTTTTCCTATAATCTGCTAAGATAAATAACTTTCTTTAGTTCATGTTTATATTAGATTTAATCAGTTCTGAAAGAGAAAAATTAAAGTTACATTCAACTATTGTCTTACCACCATGGTCTTTTTGTATTCAATTTACCATTTATATTAGATTCTTAAATGCTACTGCATTCAGGGTCTATATGTTTAAACCACTTGTTTTACTGTTTATGGCATGAATTTTTATTTTTCACTGATGCTCTTTCTAAAACCATTATTGAAAGTCCTAATTTTGGAAATTAACCTGCACTTTAATAACTATCATTACAGACCTTTATTTTGATTCTGTAAGTGTCTTTTACACTTTAAGTGTTTTTTGTTTATAGCAAACTCTTATTTTGTAATCCATTCCACAACTCTCTTTTCCTTCTTTCTGCATCAATTCAGTCCCTAACACTGACAAATCCTGTTATTATTCATTTAAAAAATAGAAGCACTATATAATCATAGCTTGTTATACATGAAACAATCTTTTCTTGCTCTCCAACCTCCCCTTCTCCTTACCTGTTCTTGTACCAGAATCACTTCCTTTGTTATTTTCTTCAAAACAAACAAAACAATAAATAAATATATTTTCTTTTGCTTAAAATCACTGAACATTAATGTTCAGCCTCATCCCAATCCCTAATTGAGATGCCTTGATTCTATACCAACTGCTTCAGGCTCCTTCCTTCCTCCCTTGCTCCCTCCTAGTTTTTGGAATCACTTGAATATGTGTTGCTCTTTTCCAATACATACATATATACATACAAATATATATATGTATATATGTACATATATCTATATTTATATATACATATACACATATAGGTTTATATATTAATATAATTCTTCCAATTTTAAATTCTTTCCCTTGTCTAATATAATACTACCTGATTCGTCTTCTTTAGTTTTGCCCTTAAATATTCCTTTTTATTTTACCAGTGACATTCAAACAAGCTGAGAACTGTATGTGACAATATTTTTGAGCATGTAAACGTTTATTTCTCAATTGATCTTTTCATGCTACATGGACTTATTTTAAATTTCTTTCATTCGATTAATTTTCATTGCAATTGCCCTTCTCATCTATGTTGTCTTGTGTTTTCCAGTATTTTGCTAGCATTTATTTCCAGTGGAATGATTCACATTTTTGCATTTTGTTAATAATCTATCATTCTTAATGAAGGATTAACATTATATTTGCAGAATAATATTCTTTTGTGCTGAAAATAAATTTCCTGAGCTTTCAGCATATTTTATTCTAGCCTTTTCATCCATTTCATATCACTGATAAGTAGCCTTATTTAATTCAAGATGGTTCTACTCAATGTATAAAGGGCTACCTGCTAGTTTTTCAAGGATTTGCAAGACAAGGCAAGACTTTTATTTATTAAGCACTTACTATGTGCCAGGCACTTTGCTCAACTCTGGGGATACAAAGAAAAGCACAAATAAAGACAATTCTTGCCTTTGAGGGACATACACTGTAATGAACTAAGGCAACACAGAAAAGGGAGCTGAAAAGCCAGGATGGGTAAGGGAGGTATTCATGTGGGGTCAGGGTGGAAGTTTAGAAAGTCAGAAGCAAAACTGGGAGAGGAATGTAGGAATGAAGGGTAGTTATTCTGAGCCTGTCCTCAAAATGGAGGTCCTGAAAGGAATTCATCAATGAGAAAAGGAGGCTGGCCTACCTAAGGGAGTTGGAAGGTAAGAACTTTGTCACAGGGGTAGATGGATGTTCCCAAGTGAGGAGGCCTTAGTTGCTGAAATGGTTGAGACATGGTATTGAAGTTCAGAAATCTTTGTAAGATGCTTTAAGGTTGGGGATCTGGAAGATGGTGATTTGTTTTTTTGTTTGTTATTTTGGTGAGTTAAATTTGGAGTTTGTCTTGGATAGAGTCTGATTTTTTATAGATTTGTACATTTTCTCTCCTTTTTTTTTTTGTCATTTTGGGCTCTTTTCTTATATGTCTTCTCTACTTCTAGAATACCTCTCTCATGATTGACTACATTCCAGGGATCACTCATAGTGTCTCAAAAAATGTACCAGCCACTTGTTTCATTACTCTTGTTTTTTACAGATTTGGTGATTGAACTCACTAATTGACTTGAACTCTTTTATTCCATCACCCCCACTGCTTCCATTTCCAAGCAGTAGACAAGCCATATTATTTCTACTTTTATAACATCTCTGATATGCCATCCCTTCTATTCTGTGACATTGACACCACCCTGAGACAGGCCCTCATCATTATACCTAGACTATTGAAATAGCTCACTGCTTTGTGTCCCTGCTTTAAGTTGGTCTTCACTCCATTCCATCTTCCCCATCTTATTCAAGTGAATGTCTCCTTCTTCTCATCTTATCCCTGCACGGGAAAGAAAGGCTGCTACTAAAGAACTTTCTCAGGGTGATGGCTGTGTGATGACAGATGTCCGTGCTAAAAGTCAAGGTACTTATAATAAGGGAATCTGCATATTAGGAGATATCATTCTCTAATAAATGGTTGTAACTAGCAAGACTTTATCTCATTCCAAAAGAGGAGACACAGGAGTAGTCCCCAAGGTCAGACAAAATGCAGGGTTTTGGGGGAGAAATAGAAGTAGGGATAGAATAACTTGGCATCAGCAGTGGTAAATGACCATGGTATCATCCAGAAGTAGGATTTATGCTAAAGCTTCATATTTCAGGACATGGTGTAACTCCCAGCACATTTGAATGAATCTACTTGATCTTGTTAGCTTTAATTAATATTTCTAAGAAAAAGGAGAGGAGGAAGAAAAATAGGAAAAGAGGAAGGGGTAAGATTTGCAAATGTAATCACATAGCAACAGGAGACAGAGAGGGTTCAATTTGGCATTCCAGAAATCTCTATCTTCATGAGTGACACAGAGAAAATAAAGAAAGAATAGTTAAGACCCATGAATTAGAGGATAGGATTCCTTATCTATTAGAAAAGGAGACAAATATGGAGGACAAAAATGAAGGAAAGCATATTTGAGAAAGAGATCATGTAAAAATGTTACTTAAATACATATTTAGTACTTTTTGCATTAAAAACAAAATTGTGCAGTTGCAATCACACTAAACTTCAAGACAGGAAATCCCCATTTGTATTAGCTATGTTACCATGAGCAAATGTGTGCTAGCTGTGTTAATATGGGCAGATTACTCAAAAGAGTAGTTGAGGAAAGACTACTGGATTTGAAATCACATAACCTAAGGTTAAATTATTGCTCTGCTATTCACTGACTATGTGACTTTGTGTAAGTTACATGGCTGCTCCGATCCTTTGTTTTATTTTCTGTAAACTAAGGGGATGAGACTGAAGAATCATTAAAATTGCTTCCAGTTCTAAAGTCTGTAAAAGCCTAACCTCTCCAAAGTTAATTTTCCTTAGCTGTGAAACATGGGCCATACCATCTGTACTATTTGACTCACAGGATTGGTGTTGCGACAATTCGTCTAGCAGCTGTTGTGGGGGTGAAAGACCAACCAAGTCCAACAACAAGAACACTGCCAGCACAGGTTGTTTTGATCTGCTTTACTAAGGAAAGTAACATTAAGGGGTTAACTATCTTACTTTAGTCCAACAGATACATATAACCTCACTTAGTTCAGGAGGAAAAGCCAGCAACCTGAACTTCAGAGCAAATACGAACAAATTACAAACATACACAATACAAACAGACCAAATCACAATTCACAGTTACCAAGAAACCATCAACATCTGGGTTCATGAGCCAGGAAGCTCTTAATGCCTGGCCCAGAGTCACGCCCCACTCCTGTGGCTCAGAGCCTCAAGGGAGAACACCAGCCTCTGGGTTTATATATCTTGTTCAGGGTCAAAGGTGAGTCAGACATGCGACTCACCCACGTGACCTAAAAGTGTCACAAAAATGCGACTTAAACCCACGTGGTCTAAAAGCCTCTGATGTCACAAGCATGTCACTCAAACCCATGTAAACTAGACTTTCCCTTGAAGCAAGGAGGTCACCAAGGACTCCTAATTTAATTAAGGAAACAAAGGCCAAACTCTTCAGGGGAACTTGATTAAATAAGTTCTAAAAGAGAAAACAGTAAAAAAAAAGTCCCAATGTTACAGTTGGGTTTTAAAATGTGCTCTGTGATCCTTACAATGTTATACAAATAAAAGGTATCATTTTTCTTACAATATGTTTAAGTATCTTTCATAGTTAACCAGGAACTTTATCTCACTGTGTAATGAAAGTCTGAATGGTTCAAAGTATTTTTAACTGGTGGAAAATTTCTGAGACATTGAGAATTGCAAATGCTAACTAGGTAAGCATAAGTTAGATTGGAAATTATAAGTTGAGGCAGTCACCTACACTTAATAAAAGCCAGCACTTCTGGTAAAATGATATCCTATTAAAAAAAGATTCTTCTGTCTTCCATGTTCATGGCCTGAAAAATGATCCAGGAAGGCTGCTTTCTGCTGCTTCCAATCCTCACTGGCTCAGAATGCTCAGGTAGCAAATTTAATTTGTTCTTTCCATTTGTTAAAGGTATTGAAATATGAGAAAGGTGTGAGGTTGAGTTTACAAAGAGAAAGTCACTGAAGTAGAGAAAAGAAAGCTGTACAAAGACCAATTTAGACAAAAAATTTAATAAAGTTTAAAGGCATCTGCATACTTTATGTGGCCTATTAGATTTAATTAAATAGCTTACATAGAATTGAGAGTATAAATGTAACCTTGCACATTGCAGAGAAATTTTGGAAAACATATTCAATTGTCTTTCTAACCCCCATCTCTTCCTTTAGTATAAACTCCATTGTGTCATTTAACTTGGTTAAGATTACTGACTTTAACCTAGTCATTCCATTAGGATACATTAGTAATTGAGAAAATCTGAAGGAATTGAATCCTCCAAAGGCAATTCTACCTGAAATATCCTTGTAAATTAGGAGAATTGCTTGTGATTCAAGGACAGATGAGTCATCATTTTCAGTTGTTATGAAATTCTGAAGCCCAGAAGAAAAGGGGAGGAGGAATGAGAGAATTTCTACCAAGAAATATAGTACAAGGACTTGGAATATATTAATATAATAGAACTCTGAGGAGTTTATGTCATTAACTGAGGAGACCATTATGCTAATTAGTAAAATATATTCCAAAGTATTTTCTTAAGTTTTGAAATACAAGTAGTTAATCAGAGTCAGCTACAGTCTGATTAAATTTAACTCTTGAAAGCATTTACCTGAAATGCCTTCTGTTCTGCTCTCTGACAACTGAAATCCTTGCTAAAACAGACCTGACAAATGATCCTTCAGCTTCCCTTTGAAAACCTCTAATAAGGAAGAACTCACTACTTGCTGGCAGATAGGTGGTGCAGTGTATACCATGCCAGGCTTGAAGTCACAAAGACTCACCTTTGTGAGTTTAAATCTGTTCTCAGACACTCACTAGCTAGGTCACCCTGGGCAAGTCACTTAACCCTGTTTACCTCAGTTTCCTCATCTGTAAAATGAGCTGGAGAAGGAAATGTTAAATCCCTCCAGTATCTTTTTTTTTCTGGTGCCTTTAAGGCTGAAGGCTTTATTGGGGGTGGGGGTGGTAGTTACAGGCATACCCCCCCACTTCCACAGCCCCCTCCACTGAGGCCTCCGACCTCCTGGGGGAAGCTGGGAGAAAGCGCTGGTCCTTACCCCACTGACCCCATAGCACCGTCTGGTTAGACTCCTCAATTCCCCAGCCTAGGGGGAGGGAAGCCCCCAGAAAGGGAATGGTGGGAAGTCACCAGGTGGTTTATGTGTGTGTGTGTGTGTGTGTGTGTGTGTGTGTGTGTGTGTGTGTGTGCTGGGGAGGGGCTTGTTCTCTGTCTCCAGCTCCAGACCTGAAGGGTAGCACCATCGTGCAGAGAGGGGAGAGGGGAGAAGGGATGAGAGACAGGTGTCACGGAGGCAGGATAGAGGAAGGGGTGTCCTAGGACCCCTCTCCTAAATCACATCCTGGCCGGAGACCTGCAGCTGGAGATGTGTGTGTGACTGGGTGGCCTGGAATCTGGGCTGGGCCTGAACTGAGTACCTCTAGGTCCCCACCCTATCTGGGGCTGGGGAATGGGATAAAGAGGAGAGAGACAAAGGCAGGGGTTCTGGAACCTGGATGGGTCCAGTATCTTTATCAAGAGAACCCCAGGTTCATGAAGGGTCAGACACTACTGAACAACACTATTTGTTGATATAGATTATTATACTTTGGGGATACCTCTAATTGTTAGGACCGTTTGTTTATAGAAGAAATATGCCTCTTTGGACTTCAGAAAAACCTGGAAAGACTTATATGAACTGATGCTGAGTGAGGCAAGCAGAACCAGGAAAGCATTGTACACACTAAAAACCACAGTGTGCGAAGACAGATTTTGATAGACTTAGCCTTTCTCAGTAATGCAAGGACCTAAAACTTTTCCAAAGGACTCATTATGGAAAATGCCATCCACATCCAGAGAATGAACTATGGAGTTGGAATGCAGAGTGAAGCAGACTCTTTTCTCTTTTGTTTAGTTTTCTTTCTCATGGTTTCTCCCATTCATCATAATTCTAAGCAACATGACTAATGTGAAATGTGTTTAATAGGAATGTATGTGTAGAGCCCATATCAGATTGCATGCCATCTTGGGGAGGGAGGAGGATTGGAGGGGGAGAAAATTTTAAACTTATGGAATTGAATCTTGAAAACTGAAAATAAATTAAATATTAAAAAAGAAATATGTCTCTTCTCAATTTCTACTTGTTTTTCTAGCTCTGCCTACTATGGCCAAGAGGGACAAGTCAAATCTCTCTTTCCCTAGACAGTCTTTCACAGTTGTCATATGATTCTCAGGTTAATCTTGGTTCTAAGTTCTCAGTCTGAAGTTCTTTTGCTGGGGAGGTTTATAACCATGATAGACAAGCACCAGTCATTTGTGAGTTTAATTCTGACTAAAGACTAAAACCACATTGGTTTTTGGTACTGAGTAGGTTAGATCAAAAAAGGGACAGTCATTTTGGTCAGTGGAAGAGCTATCAGAAGACATATGAGCTGAGACCAAGGTGAGAATGAATCAGATTCTTGGCAGGCAAGCCAAGAGGAGCCAAAGGGATGGTCCAGGTGGAAATAAGGGGGAAGTGCTTATAGAAATAGGATCAAGAAGCCACTTCCAGATCTGAAAAGCCATTTTCTACCAGTACTGAGAGCAATCCACATTTGACTGCAGAAATTGGCTCCCTATAGGCCCAGCAGGATTAGTATCAAGTGAGATAAATAGTAAATGGAAGAGCTGGAGCCTAGCCAAACAGATATTTTGAAAGCTGATTGTTAGAATTTCAACATGAGCATCTACACCTCGGAAAAGCTATAAGCCAGGACTTGATTTACTAGTTTGTTAATTGTCTAGACTTAAATTGATGGAGAAACCATTAACAATACAGGTTAAACTTAAAAGCCTGTTGTGCTTCAGAGAATTAGTTGTTAAACTTTACCAGTACATTACTGGAGGTCTCTCCCAAAGTACCTTGTATTTATTCATTCATTCATTCATTTATTGTGGGTGTATTTACATGTAAATGTTTATATTTTCACATACATTTTTGTATTGTGTATTTATGCAAATGTCGATCTGTGTATGTACACATGTATGGGCATACATGCATATATTCTATTTATACTCAAAGGTATACATTTTTCCCTCTATCATTAGAATGTAAACTTCTGGAGGGAAGGGGACTTTGACTGTTCTTTGTATTCCTTACACTTATTACTGTTCTTGGCACTTAATTTAAGTTTAATAAGTGCTAACTAATTATTTGAAGGAAGAAAGTCCCTATAAAAAGAAATTTTAAATAAAAATTATCTTGGTACTTCAAGAATTTCCCCAATGTATGTAAAGGAAATTTTTTTAAAAAAAACTCTGATTGGGGAAAGGTCACTCATAGAGAATTACCAAGTGTATGTGTATATACATACATAAACACATAATATATACATACATATACATATATGTACACACATATATTAAGTGAAAGCACAATTTCACTTGCAGCCCCTGCTTGGATCTAAAAGGCAACTATTGTTTTGTTATGTTGTTTTGATTTTTTGTTTCCCTCAAGCTAGGGGACAAGCACATTCGAACACTTCCATCTGAAAGAATCTGCCCTTCATAATCCCTGGATTGTCTTGTGAAGCTGTTGTCATGCACACAGCAGGGAGAAAAAACTAGACAACTTGCAAAAAGAGAAAGTTTCAGTGATTTGAACAAGTCTTTGAAGGACCTAACTCTAAGTTATGAGTTTCACAGCAAGTTTGTGCTATGACAATTCCATCTGTGGATAGAATTTGACTGAATTGCTTTTAAATGATTGAAGAATTGAGAATTATTGAGATGATTTCTGGGTTTAAAACCTTTTTTTTCTTAAGAAAGACTTTTCAGAATGTGATGTAAATCCTATTAAAATGTCTAGTGTTTATACTAATACTAGCTAATGTTTATGTATAACTATTTTAATAAAGAGTTCTATATTAATAGAAATTGGGGGAAGATCTTTTTTCTCAGGTCAACACATCTTAAGGGAAGGCCAGAAGGTAATATCTTGTCTCCTTAGTCAAAACACCCACTTTTTACAGGCAAAGTATCCACTAGGAAAACCTGGGTTTCCCACCTCTAAGTGTAGCCTTCTTTCAACCACATGGTGGTGCATCCCAATGGCTTTAGTGCACCCCTAACAATAGGAATGAGTTGAAAGAAGCTTAGCTGAGAGAAAACAATGGCAAGTAAGCACACAGGATGCTGCAAGGTTTTGAGTCCAAGCCTCTTTTTTTACAGGTGAAGAAACTAAGGCCCAGAGAATGACTTGCTCAGTGCTCACCGAGCAGTGAACGGCAGAAACAGGATTCAACCACAGGTCCTATTGTTGTACCAGAATTCTCCGTAGGCCGAAAAGGGACAGGTCAGCAAAGAGCCCATTCTCCAAGACCATCACTCCACATCAGAGTCCTAGGAAAAGAAATCCCCAGGAGCCGGCCCTCTGAAGTGAGAGAAGGTGGATCGGGGGCAGAGACTCCCTGTTGAGGTCCGGAATTCTGTGTGTGTCTCCAGGGCGGTAACATGAAATACCGCCTCATCTCGCTGGGGCCTCCAAAATGTTGTACCAGAAGGGAGCGAGACACACCACAGAGTATAAGTTTTAAGTGGAGAATTTATTAGCCGGCGGCCATTGATTTGTGGTGCAGTACCCCAATGGTAGGGGTACCCTAATGGTACCCTAATGGTACCCACTAGTTAGAAGTACCCTACCTTCCCCAAGGGTTGCCTTGTAAATTAGTTAATTTCCCATCAATCAAAACATTCCAACAGTACTTGGGTAACCTATAGAATATGGGGTAAATCAAACTAAATGACCTTTAAATTTTCTCCCCTCAGTTTTTATTCCTAAATGTAATAATAATAATAATAATAAGCTAGTAGTTATATGGTGCTTTAAGGTTTGCAAAAGTTTTGTATAAAAATTGGAATTTAAGAATACCTTGAAGGATTAAATTGTGGTGATTTACACATTGTATTTTTTTTATCAATAAGTTAACTAGGAGATACAATGAATACATTAATTTAAAAATAAAATTGTAACAATAATTTACATCAATTGATGTTCCACTTCCTCTTTATCCTTGCAGTGTGAAATCATTTCATCTTCATAACAGCCCTGTGAAGTCAGGGTTATCATCCCAACTTTACATAGGGGTAAACAGATTAAGTGACTTGCCCAAAATCATATAGCTAGCAAGTGTCTAAAGCAGTATTCAAGTTCAAGTTTTCCTGACTCCAAGTCCTATACTTTATCCACTCCACCGTCTCACTGTCCCTGGTGTACAGTTAAGGAATACTAAGGAAAAAAATGTTATTTTAGATTTTTGGTCATTAACTGTTTCTCTATTACTTAGCTAGGTGTTGCTGTAGATAGAATATTGACTTAAAGACAGCAAAATCTGATTTTGATTCCTGCTTCAGAAACTTATAAGGTGAATGGACCTGGGAAAGTTACATTATTTCTTAGCCTCAGTAAACTCACCTGTGAAATGATAGCATCATTCACCTAAGTAAATCTCATAACTGAGATTTTTTTTTATGAGATTTAAACTCAAGTTCTGCACTTGGGACAACACTCTATCAGACAGGTGAGTCTCTTAGTCCCAGGAAATCCTATATAATTTCCCTATGAATCATGGTACCACCCTGTGAATCAATATTTTCCCTAAAAGGTAAACATTCATTGTTACTAATTGAACTAGCAAGTCTCTTTCTCATCGGACTTGGATTGTCTAAATAAATCATTGGCTTTGCTCTCCACGTAGGAGAAGAACTCTGTGTGAACTATCTTCTTCTTTCTCCATAGAATAAAATGCATTAGAATCTCTACCCTAAAAGATCCAATGCTCAAATTCTTAAACTCAGGAACTCAAAAGTCATGATGTCATTCCAAAGGCTAAAAAAGTCCATTTCTTAGACTAGCTAATCACTAGCTTCTGAGGCTAGATGTTGCTGATCTGGGTAGGTAGTGAGGAGAGAGAAATCTTCCACTTTTTCCTGCCTCCTCTACCCCCATTTTAGAAGAAGATATAAAGAAAAATGGAAAATATGGAGTTATCAGCACCTAAATATGGAGGGGTGGGGCAGTTTGCTATTTATTATTGGCCAGAAGGATTGTGGCTGACCCTTAGTGACACCAGTTACCTTCATTCACTGGCCACTGGAATGAAATCTTGTGTTATATTAGTAATAGGGAAAGGGATAAGACCTATGATATCACTATAATAGAGAACTTAGTGGTAAAGAAATCCCCTTTACTAATACAGGTGAAATCTGAGTACTGAGAGCTTAGGTTTATATAAGGTCATTTACATAATGAACTGATTTACATAAGGTCACCCAACCAATATATATCAAGGAGTAACAACTGAACCCAGGGCTTTTTGGTTCTGAGGCCTGCTCTTTATCTTCTATTCTAAGCTAGATAACCTCTTCAATTTTATCAGAGACTGACAATGAGCCACTATCTATAATCTTATGAAATTATACTTGACTCCTCTGATCCACCCCTTGTATATAAGAATTTTTATCTTTCCCATTTTAAAGATGAAGAAACTAATATTTAGAGAAGTTATTTGCTAAAGATCACACAGCTAGGGGAAAAAAACTAATAGGAAGTGGTATTCAAATACAGACATCCTGACTCTAACTTTAGGATCTTTCTCTTATAACATGCTGCTTCTAAAAAAATAAAAAATTCTATCAAGTCTAGGAGATTATATTAAGAAGTTTAATATACATGCCTTCCTATAAGTTTAGTTCATGGAAATTTGTGATTCATGAAATACACAATTAAGGAAACAGAATTGATACTCATATCAGCATAAAACCAAATTCATCCAATTTTGCTAACAGTCTAAGCTTTTGTGGAAGCTGGCCCATATTCCTTCTAAAACCCATTCTAGGTTTTCCAAAATTTACCTGATTAGAGGGCAGCTTTTGTGATGGCTGCCAGGATTATGAAAAAAAAAAACCTTTGTAATAAATCAAACTCCCTCCCAATGGGCTATAAACACAAGAAATATTTTAGTTGGGGATAGCAATGAGTAGGAACACAGAAACATTTTTGGTCCTACCCTCTTCCCACTAGCATGTCAATCATCTAACCTATATGTCTATTACCTACCATAATACAATCAGTTTCCCAGAATAAATCATTCTTTTTCTTTCCTGCCAGTGATGGAATCTGATTTGAAAGAAACTAATAACTAAGGTGGGGGGGTGAAACAATGTCAAATCCCTCCTCTCTCTTTTTGATTATCGAGTTCAGATGAAATAAAGCTACATCATTTATTAGAAATATGAAAGAGCAATTGATGAATTATGTCAAGTAGAAGCCACTGAAGTAATGAGAAGACAACCTGATAATCCACTTAACTTCTCCTATGGGACTAAATTCCATCAAAGTAGTAAATCAATTCCCTTTTCATTTGCAAATTGTTTCACTAATTTATAACAAAGTAAGGCATCTTGTTATAAAAGAGAATTTTAATTTCTCTTTATAGAAAGACTCATGTACAATGATTTAGGGGAACTAGGCCCCATATTGCAAAAAGTCCACATTATTAGTATTTGGCTATTGACATAGAGAGTCCTTTAAGTGGGGGAGAAGGAGTTGACTCCACTATCCATTCCTTGCTAAAAGAAGACCAGAGGCATAGCTGTATGGCTTCTGACCTCATTATTCAACTGAAACCTTTCTCCAAAGTCACCAAGGATCTCTTAATTACCAGATCTATGGCTTTTTGTCAATCCTCATTCTCATTGACTTCTCTGCAGCCTTGGGCACTATAACCATCCTTTTCTCCTTAGTATTCTCAGTTTAGGTTTCCATGATGCTATTCTGTTCAGGTTCTCCTATCTGTCTGTCATTTTTCTTTGCTGGATCTACATTTGGGTCATGCCCACTAACAATAGGTATTCCCCAGGGTTCTATTCTGGCCCATCATTTTTTTTCTCCTTCTATACTATTTCACGTGATGATCTCAATACCTCCTACTACTATAATCACATATACACACCTACACACACATATACACACATATACACACACACTCTGACACATATGTATGTATATATGTATGTACATACATACATATACATACACACATATCCTAATGACTCTCAGATCTTTTTCTTCCTGGTCTTGGTGGTCTTCTTCTTGTTTTTGTTCTTCTTCTTCTCCTTCTCCTTCTTCTCCTCCTTCTTCTCCTTCTTCTCATTCTTCTCCTCCTTCTTCTCCTTCTTTTCCTTCTTCTCCTTCTCCTCCTTCTTCTCCTTCTTCTCCTCCTCCTCCTTCTCCTCTTCCTCCTAACATTTCACATTGACATAGTTAACCTACTGTGTGCCAAGCACTGTGCTAAGTATTTTTACAAATATTCCATTTGATTATCAACAACACTGAGAGGTAGGTGCATTATTATCACTGTTTTAAAACTGAAGAATTGAAGGCAAACGTAGATAAAGTGATTGTCCAGAGTCACATAGCTAATAAGTATCTATCTGGATTTGAATTCAAGTCTTCCTGACTCCAGGCACTGCATTCTATATATATTGCACCAGCCCTAACCTTATTGTTAATTTCCAGTCTTATATCTCCAACTGCCTTTTAGACATCTCAAACTAGATGCCCTGTAGACATATTAAACTCAACATGTTCAAAACTAAACTCATTGTCTTTCTTTCAAACCTGCTCCTATTCCTAACTTTCCTATTACTTTTTAGGCTAACATTATCCTCCTACTCACTTAGGCTCACAACCTAGGTGTCATTTTCAACTCCTGATTCTCTATCATTCCCTGTATTCAATCTGTTGCCAAGACCAATAGATTTTACTTTAGTAACACATCTCATATACACTCATTTTTTCTCCTTTTATACTGTCACCATCTTGGTGTAGGCTCTCATATTCTCATATCTGGACAATTTCATTCGATTACTCTCACTGCCACAAGCCTCTCCTTCAACTATCAAAGGGATTTGCCTAAAGCACAGGTTTGATCATTTCATTCCTGTTACTCAACCAACTCCAGTGAATCCCTATCCCCTCAAGGGCCAAGCATAAAATCCTTTGGTTAGAGTTCTCCTCCCTGTCCCCATATACACATACACACTTTTCTTACACTTTCCTCATTCTCCCCACCCCAACTATTCTTTGTTACAGCGACACTGGCCTCCTTGCTTTTCCTCCTATAAGGCACTACATCTCCCAACTCTGGGTATTTTCACTGGCTGTCCTTAAGGCCTGAAATGCTCTCCTTCCTCATCTATGCCTCCTGATTTCTGACTTCCTTCTAGTCTTAGCTAAAACCTCACCTTCTATAAGAAACCTTCCCCAATCCCTCTTAATGTCAGTGCCTTCCCTCTGTTTCCTTCCTCCAATTTATCCTACATAATTTATTCTATGTTCTATACAACTTTATGGTATTTAGTTGTTTATATCCCCCCCCCATTACACTAGCTCCTTAAAAAGCAGGGACTGCCCTCTTCATTTCTTTGTATCCTCAGTGCTTAGCACAATGCCTGACAAATGGAGAGAGAGAGAGAGAGAGAGAGAGAGAGAGAGAGAGAGATTTATACTCAGTGGTAGTGACAGAGTAGGGGGAAGCAAAAGGAAGAAGTGAAGTGAAAGAAAAAGGAAGAAATGGATGGAGAAGATGGGAGGAAGAAGAAGATCGAGTTGTCAGTATCCTTATGATTAATACCCCATTCCAAATTCTTTAATGGTCACAGTTTTGTTGAGAAAGAGAGTGGGACCTCAATCTTAAATCTACATAATATTCCCTTTCCTGTCTGGATTTATTTGATCAACCCAGAGAAAGTATTCCTATTAGCATTGAGATTACCAAGGCCTTTTCTAGGTTTTAAAGCTTGAAGAAGACTTAAAGATTATCAAATCAAATGCTTTTATTTCATAGATGAGGAAAATGATGTTCAAAGAGTTTAGCTGACTTTTCTATGCTCAAAAAATTAACAAGAAACAAATTAAAATACAAACCAAGGGCATCTGACTCCGAAGAGAGCGTCCTTTATCCTCGAACACATTACCTCTGGATCTACAAGAGTTAGTCAAGTATCATTCAAGCAATGTGGACTTGAATCAATAGCACTCAAAACTTCCATTTTAAAGGCTAGAACATGCCCTCAGGTTATTGAGAGAAAGCCTACTACCACATATGTCTCACATCACAGATGCATGGTCTGTATTAACCATGAAGTGCCAGCTCCTAATACCTCCTTCCAGAGAATGCAGACTTTGACATGACAACTGTTTTCTCTTCAGTGGAGCTGGTCCTACTTCTCTCAATCTTATCTTTAATATAAAAAAGTATGGAGTGCTGATTTCAGAGATTCTTCTCCTCTTCTCCAATTTTTTCCCTGTCTATGATGCCCCAAATCAAAAGACAGTGAAGACTTAAAATAAAAGAATGAAAAGGAAAGACAAAACTGAATCTCTTGTTAGAAAAGAATAATTTTCAGGGACTATATTAGATGATGTCACCACCATAAAAATTTCCAATGAAAGGGAGGAGACCGAACCAAAGGATTTTTCCACTTGTCAGATTGAAGTTTTAAAAAATTGTCAATAAACATCCTTTGACCAACTCATCCAAAGAATATAAATTATTTCTTTAAATAGCTATGATTCATAAAGAAAAAAGTCCAGGGGCTATTTCTTCAGCAAAAGTAAAAGGAAGACTCATAATTCTTTCCTGCTGTTCTGTCTTTGACAAGTTTGAGGAAACCATGATTAACAGTGGCTAAGTAATAAAAAAAAAGGTTAAAGATTTAGCAGCATGAGGCAGTGCAAACTTAGAGTTAAAATCACACTCCCTGGGAAATAAATTGTACAGTGGCAATAACTCCGGTTACTTAACCAGCATAGGCAGTGGATGAGTTTATAATGCTTTAGTCTTGTGATCTGAGTGTTATACTGTGAAAAAAGAAATAAGCTTTAGTCAGTTATTTCCTTTCTGTCCCCCAACATAGTGTCTCAATAAGATATCCAGAGCTTAAATACATTAGAGACAACTTTTCACAGCAGCTGTTGTCTGGCTGTGGTTTATGAGTAAATAACAACTAGGACTAATCTCCCATAATAAGAGTTGTTTTCATTTACTTGTTACTTCATTCAACAAGTGTTCAGCAAGCACCTCCTATGTGCATTGTTTTGGGGTGAGGAGCTGTGCACAGATTTAGAATAGCATAGGGCCTGGCACTGTGATTCCACTGATATAGGGAATTTTTAGAGGAGAAAACCACTTCTGCTTATCCAGGTCAGCACCTCTGTAACGTACTAGATGAGAGTTGCTTAGAGCACTGTGCAATTAAATAACTTGCTAAAGTCACACAGACAATATATGTGTATCTTTTCTTAACAAAAGACTGCCCCCCTTTCCCTAGCCAGTAAAGGAACTTGAAATGAAACAGAGTCCAATCACCAATTAAAAGCATTTATTTTCTGAGAAAAAGACTTGTAGGGGAGCAAAGATCCTACAGGGGAGCAGAGAGGGGGAGAGAGTTCTCAGCTGTTCAAAGAAAAGTGGGAAAAGGAGTGAGATATTAGTTTCTAAAGGCTTTTGGGCCAGAGTAGGGTTAAGGGACAGGGCATCTGTAGACACAACAGGCCAGGCAACAGAATGTTTAGAAAGTCCTGGGCAAGGTTTTGAGTCAGCAACCTCTGTTTAAAGTTGCTCCTCAGCTGATCACTATTGGCTCTGTGGTTTCCAGTAACTACATGCATCTCCAAACTTGGCTAGAGTTCACTTGCAAAGGATCACTGGTGTGTCAAGCAGCTTTGAGCCTCAGAAATCCTTCCAATTGGCTGGTGGTTGTGTAACTCCACTGTCCTGCTCCCCTGTAAAGAAAGGAAGCTCCAACATATCTAACAAGTTATTATACTCATTACAGAGCCCATGTCCACACTTTCCTGTTTCTCAGTCTAGGGCCTTTGGATAAGCTTGGCAAAGACTTTTATCTTTAAGGGACGGCAACTAGGTAGGCAGCTTGAACTTAAAAATCATTTCCCCTAGACTGACAAGATTTAGGGGGACAGAAGTTTCTAATTCTAATTTGATTCCTTCTCTTTGATGAGAACAGAGAAACCATGAACATGGCCCCTTATTCTCTCTTCCATGCAGGCAGGAATCAAAAGTTCCCTTGGAGAAGAGTAGGTAAGATGTTAACTCATACCTCTTTATGAGCTGCACTTAGATGTGGACATTCATTTGCATGGAAAGTGTATCCTGAACATTGCCATCAAACCATTCCACTTTGGTGAATCTCCGTTGTTGACTAGATGACATCAAAACTCTTCAGTTGGTCTATCACTCAAAATACTCCAGTTTGACCCTTATCTATTTGTCACTAACTATACCTTCCTGAATCATCTTTCTTTTCTGTTGTTACTCACACTGATTCAAAATGGTTAATGTATTGTCCTTTGAATATGTGTATTTCTCATCTTCATACAAGTGTAACCTTATCTTCATATGACATCTTTTTGAGTCTTCTCCATTTTGGTCATCATTCTATGAATATGTTTCAGCTTGTCAATGTCCTTCTGAAAATATGACACCCATTATTAAACACAATATTCTGTAAGTACTCTGACTAGGGAAAAGAGGTCAGAAATTTTGTTGCTTATTATTTTTCTCTCTGCAGCCTAAGTTTTCATAAGTTTTCTTGGTGGCTATGGCCAATTGTTGACACACAAGTGAGCTTGCAGTTCATTAAAATTCCTGGAGATTTTTTTTTCCATGAAAATATGTCAGTGGTGTAACTCAGAACTCTTTATAAGCTAATCTGGAAAGAATACTCTTCCTGGATCCAAGATGGCAGAGTAAGCAGTAAATCATCACAACTCTCTCATATTCTTCTCCATACAACCATAAAATAGCACCCCAAAACAAATCCTGGAACAGGAGAACCAGCAAAAATATGGGGTGAAATAATCTTTAAGCCCATTGGGAAAATTGGGAAGAAAAATTTACCTCAGTCAAGTAACAGGTGAACGCAATCCAGGACAGGAAGTGTCCCAGCAAGCCAGCAGCAAGCCCCACCTCAGCAAACCAGCAGAAGATCCTGATCCCCAGTGCATTGGAACAGGCAAATGCCAACAATAGGACCACTCCTTTCTCCATGTGCCTCAGCACAGTCAGGGGAACAGGCAGACTCTGGCTCTGATAACCACCATGTGCTTCAGTATAGCCCCAGAGAAACATAGAAACTCCCCACCAGCCTCTGCATACACCAGACACAAGCACTAGGACCCCAGCTCAAAACCAGGTAAGCTGCCATACCCCTATGGCCTCCAGCAGTGTCAGTCACTCACTCCACCCCTCAGCACAGCACCAGATATGAGGGTCTTCTGTGTACCTCATGGCAACATCAGTGGAGCACTAGGTAAACAGCCAGGGCCAGCAGCCCTTGGTACAAGAAGCCTGAGACAGTGCTCCTTTCAACCCAGGAATGGACTTCCAATTTAAAAGAAAGGAAAAAGGGAAAACAAGAAAAAAAATCTGACCATAGAAAGTTATTATGGTGACAGGAAAGATCAAGGCACAAGCTTAGAAGACGACAACAATGTCAAAATACCTATGGACAAAATCCCAAGGAAAAATGGGAAATGGTCTCAAGCCTAGAAAGAAAACAAGTGCTTAAAAAGTAGAATTGGCCAAATTGAAAAGGAAGTACAAAAGCTAACTGAGGGAAACAACTCCTTAACAGTTAGAACTGGGCAAGTGGAAGCTAATGACTCTATGAAACATGAAGAATTAAACAAATTCAAAAGAATGAAAAATGTAGAGTACCTCATTGGAAAAACAACTGATCTGGAAAATAGATCTAAGAGAGGCAATGTAAAAATCACTGGACTACCTGAAAGTTGTAGTCAAAAGGAACACCTGGACAGCATCTTTCAAGAAATTATCAAGGAAAATTGCCCTGATGTTCTAGAACCAGAGGGCAAAATAGTCATTGAAAGAACCCACCCATCACCTCAGGAAAGAGATCCCAAAATAAAAACTCCAATGAACATTATAGCCAATATATAGAACTATCCAGTCAAGGAAAAAAATACTGCAAGTGGGCCAGAAAGAAATAATTCAAATATCAGGGAGTCACCATCAGGGTTACACAGAACTTAGTAGCTGTAACACTAAAGAAACAGGGTCATGGAACATGATAATCTGGTAGGCAAAGGAGCTAGGACTGCAACCGAAAATCGTAAGCATAATACTTCAAGGGGGGGAAAAGGTGATTCAAAGAAATAGAAGGATTTCAAGCATTCATGAGAAGATGTGACTTCCAATATGAAGATCCAAGAGAAGTATAAACAGGTAAAAAGGGAAAAGAAAACATAAGGTATTCGACGGGGTTGCTGAATGGTATACATACTCACATGGGAAGATGATACTTGCGTATCTTAAAAATTGTACCACTACTACTACAGCTAGAAGGAATATACATAGATAGAGAGTACGGGCATAAGGTGAATTTGAGGGAATGACTTAAAAATACTTTATGAATAAGAAAGAAGAATTTACTTGGTGCAAAAGGAAGGAAAAGGTAGAATGACATTTTTTCATTAGAAGAGGTGCACAAAACCTATTACAGTGGAGGGAAAGATGGAAGGGTGGGCAATGGGTATCACTTGTACCTTACTCTCATTAGTATTGGTTCAAAAAAGGAATGATATACACAGTCCATTGAATATAGAAATCTATCTTACCTGAAAGGAAAGTAGGAGAGGAGGAGGTTCATTAAAGCAGGGATGGAGGCGGGGGGAGGGAGAGATGGACTGATAGAAAAGAAGGGCAAACCAGAGAAGGTGGTAGATGGAAGCAAAATACTGGTGAGGAGGGAAAGGGTGAAAGGAGAGAGAAGATAAACAAGAGGAAAAATAGGACAGAGGGAAACACATAGTAATCATGACTGTGAATGATGAACTCTCCCATAAAACATAAGTGGATAGCAGAGTGGATCAAATAGCAAAATCCTACAATATGTTGTTTACAAGAAACTTACTTGAAGCAGAGAAACATACATAGAGCCAAGCTAAGAGACTGGAGCAGAAACTATTATGCTTCAGCTGAAGTTTAAAAAAAAAGCAGGGGTAGTTATCCTGATCTCATACAAAACAAGAGCAAAAAATAGACCTAATTAAAAGAGATAAGGAAGGAAACTACCTCACGCTAAAAGGTATCGTAGACAATGAAGTAATAACACTACTAAACATATATGCATGAAGTGGTATGGCATCCAAATTCTTAAAGAAGTTAAGTGAGTTATAGGTTCATTGATAAATAAGATAGCATTATGAAATGTAAAATAGATAATTATGATTATATTAAATTTAAAAAGCTTTTGTACAGACAAAACCAATGCAACAAAGATTAGAAGGAAAGCAGAAACTTGGGAAATAATCGTTAGAACTAGTATCTCTGATAAAGGCCTCATTTCTCAAATATGCAGAGAACTGAGTCAGACTGCAGTTTTAAGCTTCAATAAATTCAGAAGTATAAATGCTACAAACTTCTTAAAAATGAAAGTCTACTAGTGTATATTTAAAAATATTGATATAGTTCTTATTTACATAGTATAACCACCATTTTGTGTTATAGTTGATTTTAGAATTTTCTAAAAATTTTTGGATTTGTAATGCTAGCCTTAAGGTGGTCGAAAGAATGAAGTCTTTGTGTAGGAGTGCCAGTTTGGATTTTGCCCGCAAGAAAATATCTAATGGAGATACATCAGGTAACTGAGGTGGCCAAGTACGAAGACCTCTGCTGCTGATACACTGATCTCAAAAATTTCATCTAGAACCTCTCATACCTGAAATGCATGTTGATAAGTTGCTCTGTCATGTTAAAAATTCAGAAAAGAAATTTTATACATAGAATAAATATAAGTAACTAAACTTTCAATTTTTTGTAAGCTTGTAACATTTATACTCCTGAAATGATTAAAGCTTAAAATTGCACTAATACTTCTGATACATCATGTAGGTATATATGTATATGTATATATGTGCATATACAGAAATGCACATGTAAAAATAATTACAGTAAATACAAGGTAATGAGGGGGGAAGAGAAAAAAATAACAATCCCTGTCCTCAGTGGGCTTACAATCTAAGTTACATTCTGTAATATAATATATATATATATATGTGTGTGTGTGTGTGTATATATACATATATATATATGTGGGCAAATATATACAGAATGATACAATAGCTGTAATAGGGATAAGTATTGTACTTCTGATTTCATTGATATAGAGAATTACTGGATAAGGAAATCCCCTCTATTAAGGCAGGTCAGAACTTTCTCTAGCTCAAAGTCTTAGAATTTTCTGCACCATTGAGAGGTTGTGACTTGTCCAGGGCCATATAAATAATGAGTGTCAAAAGTGAGATATAAACCTAAGTGTTCCTGGCTCTGAGGCCAGCTCTTTATCCACTATATCATTGTGTCTCTCATACATGGCCACACCCTCCACCCACAAATACACAAGAATGTATAATTTTATATATTTTGCATATGTATGTATATATCATAGCCATGAATGAACAAACCAATATTTCTATTTTTATATTTTTTACAATTCACAAGACACCGTGCATATGCTACTGCGTTGATTTTGGTGAAGAAGATCAAACTATTCACTTGAAGTGTCACTTGGTGAGTGATACACAAATACACAAGAGTGTATGATTTTCTTTATTTTGCACATGTATACATATCATAGTCATGCATATATGCATCTATAGTATGAATACTTACATATATCTGCATGTATACATGTGTGTATTGTGTACAGCTATGATATAGAATACATGAGCAGTAGAAAGTACTTTTCAAGTACAACGAGAAACATATAGCAACAAGAACCAGTGGCATCCTTGAAAGAGTACTAGATTAGAAGCATTAGGTTTGAACCCTCACTCAGGCCTTTACTCTCCCACATGATCACTTATACTCTTAGAGCTTCAGTTTCCTCACATGTAAAATGGGAATAATGATGTTTGTATTGCATTATTATTGACGTTGGGGAAGAAAGAGCTTTGAAAACAATTTCCGTACCCCGTAAATGTGAGTTAATGTGATTGAACTCATGATTGAACAAGATACCAATAGCAGAGAGCTTTGAGAGTGAATTGCCATGCAAACTGAAATGTATCAGGTCTACTTTAACTGCATCTATTCTGCCTGACATCTTACATTTAAATCTCTGCCTTCACTTTTCATAAGATCTGGGCGTATCAAATATCTGATGAAACGTACAGTAGGTTGATTCATTTGGAATAGACTCCTTGTTTTATACCACCTCATAGTTAGCATAGCATAGTACTTGGAAGCTAACTCCTATAATTACACACTCTGGCCATATCTTTGATTATGTTTGCAGCTGAGTATTAGTTATGTTTCTATTGGCAGCAATGAATGTTCTCATGGCCCCAGTTTAACTCTTGCCAGAATTAACCATTTTGAGGGTCATTTTCTGGCATTCAATCTGCCAATTGGCAGGCATACAGATTGCTCAAGTGCAAGCTGCTTTGAAACTGTGAGTTGTAATTTTCCTACTTAGAGCTAATGTTGACAGAAATAAATGGGGTGAGAAAACCCCAAAATGAGTTTTCTACTATTTACACTGTGTTCATCGTTCTGTGATTGCAACCATGAAAGCATATCTTAGAGTAAATGCAGAATGTATTGATGTGAGTTGGATCTCAGGGATTAGAAGAAATAAAGAGTATGGGAGGAAAATCAGTGAGTCATTTTAAAAAATTGAATCTGCCTTTTCTCTCTTTTTTAGTTTGATTTGTTATATTTAAAGGGGCTTACTTTAGGGCTTAAGGAAACTTGCTAAAAAGCTGAATGGGGTTGTATTGTGTATGGGACCCATGTGTGTTTGAAAAGAATTTTGGTTAGGTGTCACACACACACAGAAGACAGGGATCTCATGTCAGAGCCTAGAATCAACCAGGACAAGACAGAGACTCTATCAATATTGCATGACCACAGACAGAGTCTGACTAAGGAATTTCAGAACCTGAACCTCCTGTACCCTTAGTGAACAACAAAATTCTTCTAGATGCAGTCTAGTCTCTCTCAGGCCTACGAAGATCTGTCCTGGGCCCTCTTCTTTTCTCTCTCTAAAGCCCTTCTCAAATCAATCTGTCTCTCTGTCTCTCTCTGTCTCTCTGTCTCTGTCTCTCTGTCTCTCTGTCTCTCTGTCTCTCTGTCTCCCTGTCTCTCTGTCTCTCTCTCTCTCTCTCTCTCTCTCTCTCTCTCTCTCTCTCTCCATCTCTTCTTTCCCTCCCCCTCCCTTTCTCTCTCCTTTCTCTCTCCTTTCTACTCTCTCTTTCTCTATGTATGTATATATATGATACATAATATACATAAAATATATACATATACACAGATATATGTGTGTATCTATCTATATCTATGTGTGTGTATATGTATATGTGTATGCATGTATATATGTATGTAAGTATACATACACACACATATATGTACATATATGAAATCTGCCACTAGTCTCTCTCCTGAGCTCCTGGACTACACCAACACCTATCCATTAGACTTCTCCACCTGGATACCTCATGGGCATCTCAAACTGAACAGGTCCAAAACAGAACTTGCTATTTTCCCCTTTAAATTAATTCCTTCCTCCAAATTCCCCTCTTTCTTTTGACAACATCATTGATATTCCAATCATTCAGACTCTCAATTTTGGAGTTAACTTCAACCCTTCCCTCTTTCTCAACCCCTCCACCACTCCATAGTCCATCTGTGGCTAATTCCTGCCAATTCTATCTCCTCAGCTTCTCTCTGTATACCCTTATTTCTGTGACTTTAATTCAGTGCCTTATCAGCTTTTCCCTTGACTATTGCAACAGCTTCCTAATTTCAACTTTGAATTTCAGTCTCTCTGCTTACAAACAGTCCTTTTCACAATTAATGTCAAATTGAAATCTGAACAGATCACTGAACTGCACATTGACTTAAATAACCACAGCATAATATCATCTATGTTGTATTTAATATTATTACTAATATTATGTTATGTTAAATAATATTAAATATATTATTATTCAGAACAAGCCAATATTTATATAGTGTTTTACAGTTCATAAGACACTGTACGTATGCTTCTGCATAGATTATGGTGAACAAGATCACACTAGTCACTTGAAATGTCCCTTGGTGAGTGATATTTACATGTTGCATTCCTTAGTAAAATCTAAGCTCCTTGAGAGAGGCTTATTTTTCATTTTGTCTTTGTATATTCAGTGCCTTTCACATAAAAGGCACTTACCCAATATTTTCTTTGGTAGTTTGGCTTGGATGTTTCCCATGGAAGACAATGAGGGATGATTCACATGTATTGGGGGACAAAAGAACATACATTGAAAACAATTATAATGCCTTGGAAGTTATGAAGTATAATTGGATGGTATTAACATATAAGGGCTGCATCATGGTGGGGAAGACAGAGGAGTCAGGTAGGGTCTTGGAAGGTCATTTTTCAAAGAAGCAGACAGTATAACCTGCTTCCCTTAACATTGCTCAGCAGATTTGAGAAATAGCACTTCTCAAAATGTTCAAATACAGTTTTCATTTTCTATGTTAACCTGAATCACCAGTTCTCCATAAGATATAGCAGAAACATCCTATAATTAGAAGAAAAGCTCTAGGGATAATATAATTTTCATTAAAAAAGGTCTTAGTTTAGTGGATATTCATGGTTTATATTATGGAGACAAGTTTGATTTCTATTGGCTAAGTAATATAGGCAGTTCTTAAAGGGACTAGACAATGATAGACTTGGGAAAGTTGCTGTAAATTTTAATTATTTGCCTCAAGGTCAGAAAACTTTCATGTTTTAAATTTCTTTTAGAGTATGCATAAATATTAATGTTCTATAAATACCTTAATGTGTAATTTTGCAAGAGAGCTTTCATTTACATTGCATTTTACATTAAAAAATTCTTGTTAACTCTTGTTAGAATTTTTGTCTGGACTCATTAGTTTGGTTGATAAAACTCCTAATGCATGTAAGACCTAATTTGTTGGTTCAATATCTTTAGTGACCACTTAGTTTCCCAGCATAAATATAAATAATTTCATACAATATGACCAATGAACCCAGGCTGGGTTTCTTAGACATACAAATTATTTAGTACACAGTTAAAGAAAGTTTGATTACTCCATTTAAATCTTTTACCACTGCTGGCAAATCATTTTGAAGGCATGTAAAGGCATATAAAAATCTTCCAATAAAGAGGCTAGTACCTAGATAAATTTACATTTATTTTGTTTAAACTTGTATGATTGCTGTTGCCTTATATTATTACATATAAAACTGCTTGAAAAGACATAGCATGACCAAAGTAAAGAGACTGGCTATTATTTTGTGCTTAGTATGTCACCCTTTCAAAATAGTCACCTTATTAGGTTAGACAATGGAGTTCCCAGATTTTTAAAGATATTTGGAATTCCTCTATCATAATCGCCTACATAGTTACCTTGTGGACCATATAAGGAAGTTAGTCTCATTAATATATAGTTTAATCCACTCTGAAAGCAAAGATAAAAATAAAACTCTTGCCCCAAAGGAGATTATCTTCTACTGGGGAAAGCATATAAACAGATTCATACATAATTGATAATTTGAGGAAAAGGGCTTGTCGTTATTGTGTTTATCCTTAGTTTTCCAAGAAGACCGTGACATCAGGGAAATGATGACATGACTTGCAGTTGACTTTGATTTGAGTGCAAAGTCACTAGCTTCACTTTCTTCTTCAGAGCCATCTGCGTCCAGTGGCCTGATATGCACCAGGATGACTAGAGATGTCCCAGGATGCATAGGAAAATGGCTAGTGCTTTCTCTTAAGAGGAACTGAATTCAGCCTTGAGGGAATAGTTGTGCTAAGAGAAGGGTGTGGTAAAAGTACAATCTAGACTTAAGGACCAGTCCTGGACAATCGCATATTATTCTTTCTGTTCATTTCAGGATTGTCTGTGAAATAAACAACTTCTAGGATTTCACATTTCTGAGCTATTTCTGCCAATTTTTCAGGTTTACATATGGCTATTAAATTTGATATTAATTATACCATTACCTTTGTCCTGCTGTAATTAAGTTTTCAGATAAGAATGTAGATTCCCCAGTTCCATCATCCTCTTGTTGAGAATCAGGGAACTGAAAGACTTTGAAAAATAAATTCCAATGTTACAGGGATTTCAAATACCCTGACCCCCAGAAAAATGGCTCCCAATTTAAAGACATGAGAAATTGTTTTTCTCATGTGAAACTTATTAGCTTTACAAACAGATGGTTTTGAAAATGGTTACAAGGCATTGCGTAAATATTTGATCATCAGTATGATTAGTTTGGGAGATGAGGCTTTTGAAGAAAAAAAAAAAACTTCATACTTAATCCCGTTTGCTGTCCTCTCAGTAGCTGCTCCTAGATAAGTTGGTTAGCCTCAGTTAGGCTTGTGATTATGAAACAGGTTCCTTTTTTCCCTCTTCTCCCTATGAAAAAGCCTTCGGGGGAATGTCTGCTTGTTTAAGTGCCTTCTACAAACATTGTAGGCTTCATTTTTTGTAAACACTTCCCTAATAAGAAAAATACACAACAATATTCACATACACTTGTGTATATTCTACTAGTATCTAGCTCCTTTTCATTATTCACTCATGACACTATTCACAAAAAAACCCGTTATTTGTGTGTGTGTGTGTGTGTGTGTGTGTGCATGTGTGTGCGAGTTTTCTGGTTCCCTTTTCTTAAATCTAAATTGCTGTTTTTTTATCTTTCATTCTCAAAGAATACCATGACATCAGGGAGGTGATGCCATGACATGCAAGTGAATTGGATTCAAGTGAAGGAGGGCTGCGCAAATCACCAGCCTCACTTTCTCCTCAGGAGTCACCTGGGTCCAGTGGAGAGAACTAGATCAGGATGACTGGAGATATTGCTCAATGGAGTGGGAGAGCAATGGAGTGGGCTTTTTAAGCTAAGGTCTTTAACAGATCTCAAGTTGACTGAGGCAACACCCATTCAGTGAGTAAGGCTTAATAAAAAAAATGAGGCAGAGAATAGTTTTTACCTAGTCAAAAAAAAAAAAAAACAATCTGAGAGGGGAAGACTCTCATGGTTTCTGGCTAAAACAGAAACAATTGCTTTTGGGGTAGCCTGAATCCTGGCTTCGATCAAAGGGCTACGCTTGAGGACCTAGAGGGCCACATGTCACCTTGAGGCTGTAGGTTGCCCATTCCTGGAAACAATAGCTCACAAAACATTATCATCTCTACCCATTGAAATTACATTTATTTTTCCCTACAAGGCCTGTCTCAAGTGCCACTTTCAATATAAAGCCTTCCATAATTCTCCCAATGAGAAATGACCTCTTCTTCTTTGGAAACATCATAGAAATTTTTTATATCTTATGATCTCATTTTATATTTGTGTTCATGGGTTCTTTATGAGAATGATCTGCTTGTATCAAAATTATTCTAAATTAAAGCATGAGAATTTAATGAACAGTCTTTTGATCTTCTATAGCAGACTGCATCATTACACAAAGATAATTGACTGAAAGTTGTAGAGAATATAATATTTTATATATTAACTCTTTATTGAGTATATACTTTTGAATTGGTATAGTTAAGTGTAGCCTTAAAGGGTATCCTCCATTAATCTGTCACTCTTTGAAAATTGTGAGTGCCATACAAAATTGCATGATTGCAGAGTTGTTTAGTACTGACATGGAGGATATTCTACACCAAATTGGAAAAATATTCTCCTAGTTCATGAAGTCCAATAGAATATACTCTTCATGAATGCACTGCAGTGAGCCCAAGAATACTATAGGTCTTAATTAGTTAATTAATTCTTAATTAAGTTAGTTAATTAATCCTTAATTAGATCCATGACCATGCAAAAAAAAATAGGTCATCTATCCACTTGGGAAAAATTAAATAGATGAAAAAATGAATGCCTACTGTCCAAACAAATGAAAGTAGTTAGATGTGTGCCCATTGACTTAGCCCATCAATATGTATGTTACGTATGACAGATGGACAATGAGGTAAAATCAAGATTGGATATAAGGATGAGAGCAGGGTATATCGCATTTGGAAAATTGTCTGATATTTCCAATACTTTTGAGTTTCTATGAATTTCTACCTGTATACACTCCCAGATTTTAAGACATATTTTTCCTGGTCATGGTGTATGGTGGAAATTATGGTATACCACAACCTATGAAATATCCAAATCTTTGGCAGCCCAAAAGTTTTATTTAAACATAATCAGCTTAGGTGGACTGACGATGGCTTTTGTGAAAATGGCACACAAGGGATTATCTAGGAAACGTATAATCAGAAAGAAAAGAAGGTTGATTAGTAATGTAGTAAGAGTGAAGGATCAGAGATAGAAAACCTAGGTGCTGTAATGGTTCGCACAGAATGTTAAAAGATATAGAGGTAAGGTCACCAAACAATTCGGTATATTACTCATAGAGGACACATGAAAAGACAAAGGTAGGAGTCACACAAGATTAGAAGGAATGGAGGGTTGTACTCTGCACCATTGAAGGAATAACCTACTTTGATGAGACCATGAATCTGTTAAAATATTCATGCTTTTTTTTGTACATTCCCTATGTCTTCTACTAACCTGAAAGCTACTTGAAGATAGGGGACTCTTTGTAATTTTGAAGGCATCATACCTTACTGTAGATTAGTAAATGTTTGTTGATTGATTGAATGAATGAATACGAAATGCAAAAGGATTTAGAATTTCTCTCTATGGGTTATTTATTACCATAATCAGAAAAATATTTTCTACATCTTGATAAATAACCAGATAGGTCAACCTTAAAAATAGTTTCATAGAATAAAAGTGTACTGAATGTTTTTATTTATTTAACTATTTGTAAATTGTATACAAGAATAATGGAATGGTAAAACGTTTATTTTTAAAGCCAGTATAAATGGAACTGTGTCCTGGAGCACTGATTTTTAATGTTATCATGATAAACTATCTCAGAATGGAAAGAAAAGGAAATTTAAAGATAACTAAACACTGGGTCTTTTTATATCCACCCAGTAGAAAATGTGTTTCCTCCTCCTCCTCCTCCTCCTTCTTCTGAATTTTAGGAAAGAGCCATAAAGTACAAGTTAAAAGCATAATACTCTTAGCTATTATGGGAAATATCACATTCTTCTTCCTCATGTCTTTCCTCCATCCTCTCCCTGTATTTTCATTGTCGGCAGTAGGGTTTTAATTTAAAAACTGAGCATATGAGAGATTAGATTTTTAAAATCCTTATTCAGCTGATAACTTACACAGAGTACTCAGAAAGTCTCAATCAAGTTTTCCCATTAATCTTTTAACATATTTCCATGTTGAGATTTCCCAGCTTCAATCTGGGAAAACCACCTAACTCTCCTGGGCTCCTCTATAAATGTCATTTTAAACTCAAATTACCTGGAGAAATTATTTTTATTATTATTTAAAAACTAGCATTTGTATGGTGCTTTGACTTTTGCCAAACGTTTTACAAATATTATCTCATTTCATCTTCACAACTTAACTGCAGGAGATAAGCACTATTATTATTGTGATTTTATAATGAGGAAACTGAGGCAGAGAAAGGTTAAAAGACTTGCTCATGGTAAACCAACTAGGAAGCATGTGGGGGCAGATTGGAATTCAGGTCTTCCTGAGTCTAGGTTCAGCTCTAATATTTAAAGAGTGTACTTCAAGTAGAGTACATATTTTTAAAATATGCATATTATCCCCTAAGGTGTCCTGGAAAAATCTGGGATTCTTTGTTGTTTTTCTTTGCTTGCTTGTTTTTAAAGGTGATTTATAGGCAGTGGTGGATTTCCAAGGACCCTTTTTGGCCCAATTTTTAAATAGATTTTTAATGTATCCAAGAAAATAAGCATTTATATAACAATTTGTAAAGTTTTGTAGAGTACTTTATGTGCACTATCATACTTGGGTCTTTCAAGAACCTTGAGAGGTAGGTACAAAAGGTATTATTATCTCTATCTTTTATATGAGGAATCTAAGGCTCTGAGGGAGTGTGACTTGCTGTAATGTTAATGGGATATGAAGATCTTCCCTGCCCATTAATAGGCCTCACAGGAAGCCCATTAAGGGCCGCTTGCTTAGGGGAGGCTTGCTTGTAGGAAGGCTTTCACACCTTTTGGTACTAAGTTGATTAGGCACTGAGTCATGAGGGTTGTGATGCCTTCTGGCTCTGTGAAGTGTATACATACTCTGAGTTGTTATTTTGCTTTGGGGGTTTGCTTAATGAAGGAACTTATGATTCCCTGGTTGAGACTCTGAGTAGGTGTATGTTCAGACCCCCTGACTGCTCAGATATAAAGTCTCTGTCCATCCAGTGGTGTATGTAAAGTATATAGCAATATTGCTTTGATCCAAGCAGTCAGAGCCCTGTCTGTTGGTTTAATCTCTCTGCCTGTATTTTCTCTGATGTTCAGGGGGCTGACTTTTCCCCTGCACAAGTGAATGTAATTAAAGAAGATTGTTGTCCCCTTTAAAGTTGCTTTCCTAGGAAAGCAGATTAAATAACCTGTGCTTGCAGGCCATCCTGGGTATGCTAGGGTGCTTGCTACTATCCTTGCCCGGGGTGATAGAACTAATATCAGAAACATGATTCAAAACAAGTCTGACTTCACGTCCACATATCTACCACAAAGTAATTTATAGGTTTAAAATATTTGAAAAGAGTATTTTAATCCCAAAATGCCATTGAGTTGACGCTGAAACAAGTTTTGTTAGTCAACCATTCCCTCCAATGTCTGTGCCTTGAAAGGGGAGATGATATGTTAGTGACCAGAAGCAGATGCCACTACATATTAAGTAGGAGCCTGAGCTAAAGATAATTTGTGCTGGAGAGATCTTCACTTCCCCTAGAAGATCCACTGAGCACAGAAAAGAGCTGAAAAAGTCAGTGCTAAAGGAGCAGGAAAATTGTCCTGGGATATACTTTTGGACTAGGAGTCAGGATGACCTAAGTACAGCTTCCTTCTCAGATATTTCCTAGCAAGGGTGTAAGTTACTTAGCCTCTTCTCGGCCTGTTTTCTTATCTGTAGATAGAGGATAATAATAGTAACTATTTCTCAGGGTTTTTATGAGGAGCAAATGAGAAAACCTTCATGCAACACCATACAAACTTAGAAATGGTAGCTATTACCATTAACCAAAACACAAGACAGTTTGAAACAGATTTAGGTGTTCAAAACCTGGATGAAACAGTGGGACTAGGGGAGGAATAATTGCTCTGATACCAAGGTAGTACCCTCCCTTCCCCCTACCCCTCCTTTCTACTTCTTTTACTACTTTTACTACTGTGAAGGGCATGGCAATTTATTGTCTTATGGAACCACACAGAAGCCCCATAAATGAGAGACCCAGGTGGCCTCTGCTTAGATTCCCTTCCTTGATAATGGCCCACTGCTCCCTTGTACTCAACCATGTCAGCCCCATGCCTCCAGCGTTCTTTGTTCATGCTTCCCTACCTTTCCATTGTGCCCTTGGGACCACTTTGCATTGTTAAAAACATTCTCTTTGCTTATAGATCTGAACCTCCACTTCACTACTATATTATTGATATAGCTACAGATTGTCCTCCTTCTCCTTATTCCCCAAAGCTCTATGAGAGCGGTGACTTCTATTCTCATCATCTCAGCATTTGGCATAGTGCTGTGCATTCTAGGGATTGAATTGCTGTTGTTGTTGTTCAATCATTTCAGTAGTTGACTTTTTGTGACCCCATTTGTGGTTTTCTTGGCAAAGACAATGGAATGGTTTTCCATTTCCTTCTCCATCTCATTAAAGATGAGGAAACTGAGGTAAACAGTTAAATGACTTGTCCAGAGTCACATAGATCATAAGTGTCTGAGGCCAGATTTGAACTCAGGAAGATAAATCTGCTTGACTGCAGGCCTGGCACTCTATCTACTGCACTACCTAGCTGCACTGGAATTGAATTAAGTAACTTAAATAGGATGTGAAACCAGAAGTCAGAAATCAGAAGACATTTAGAAGCATATGAAGTATGGCCAATAATAATAGCTGGAAAGTGTTTTAAGATTGGCAAGATACTTTACATATCCTATCTCATTTGATCCTCATAACAATCTTATGAGGTATCCCCATTTTACAGATGAGGAAACTGAGGCTGAGAAATAACTTGCCCAGGGTCATTAATACCTGAGGTCATATTTGAACTCCTGACTCCAAGCCCAGTGCACCCAGCTTAATAATGGTAAAGACAGGTTGTAACATAACAAGGAATACATCTCCATGCCTTTATTTAAAATATGAGCTGTATTGGCCACATATAACCTTTCATCTTAAAGACTGTAACCCATTTCAACACAGAGATATGATTCGCATTCCCATGCAGCTTTCCCCCTCTATTATTCTAGCTTCCTCATTAATCTTTGGACACATCCTCTACTGGCTGCTTCCCTATTGCCTACAAACATCCTATCTCTTCCTCCAATGTAAAAAAACTTCACTTGATCCATCCATCCACTCTAGATATCATCCTATGTCTTTGCTCCTTTTGTGTCTAAGCTTGAGAAGACTTTTCATCCCTACTCTTTGCCATCTGGCTTCTGACCCCATCTTTTGACTGAAACTGCTCTCCTAAAAGTTAATGATTAATAATCCCTTAAATGCTAAATCTTAGTGCCTTTTCTTAATCTTCATCTTTTTAAACCTCCCTGAAGTCTTTGACACAGTCATTCCATTCACTCGTTTCACTGTAGGTTTTTTATGCTATTTTCTTTGGGAAAAATAGTTTAGAAAATCAGCTCTCATGGTTTCAATGAACATTTCTATGCAGATAACTCTCAGATCTACTTTTCCAGTCCTAATCTCTCTCTGACCTCTAATCTCACCCCTCCAACTGATTTTTTACAATTTTTTTTTGTTTTACTGGATGTTGTTAACAGGATTTTACTGAGTCAGTCTTTAAACTGAGAATGATGAAACAGCAGACCAGAGACAAAGTGCCAGTAATCAGGTAGCTGTTTAATTAATTAGTTTCATTATGAGGAACAGATTTGCAAATTGGGAATTCTGATCAGAATTCCACCTTGCTGATGTGAAGACATAGATTATATACATAAAGCACAATGGGAACAGAAGGGGGGAAGGGGGATTACAAACAATTTTTCCTAGGACTTGAATGGTTTCTCATGACAAACCCACAAATCCCACAATATAAAAATTCTTTGCAAATTTGGGGGATTGAGACCACCTCCCCACAAGATACAGAACCAGAGTTCTGTGATGAAAATAGGTTCTATAATCTTTGATTCACTGCACTTAAAGTACACAAGCACAAGCATGTCAGTTGTTGTGGGAATATTGTCAAGGGTTAGACTGATCATTTCAAGCTGCATTGTGAGCTGTGATTGCCAAGCTAGAGTGACAGCTCTTGAGAAAACCTGATTATTAGTATATTCATTTTATACATATATATATATACATATATATATGTATGTATGTATGTATATCACCACATTGGTTAATATGAAAATCACAATTCCCTTCTTAATGTTCTGTAGACATTAAATTCAATATGTCTAAAACTGAACTCTCTTTCCCTCTAAATCGTCACTTCTCTCTAACTTCCCTATGACTGCCAAAGGTACAATACTCCTTCCCTTCACCTAGGCTTGTCCTTAACTCCTCAATCTCTTTCATCCCCTATATTTATTCAGTGGTCAAGTTCTGTCATATTTACCTTCATAACATTTCTTTTGTCTTATGAAACCTCACTCACCCTGTTTCAGCCCTGGATTATTACAATAACTTTCTGAATGGTCTCCCTACCTCATCTGTCCCCAATCCAATCCATATTCCACTCATTTGTCAAACTGATTTTCCAAATATGCATATCTGACCATGTCACCCACCTATTCAATAAATTCAAGTGGCCCTCTATTACCTCCAGGATCAAATATAAAATTCTCTACTTCACTTTCAAAGTCCTTCAAAACTTGCCATTTTGTACCTTTCTCAGTCTTCTTGCACCTTAGTGCCCTCCATGTACTCTTTGATTTAATAACACTGGCCTCCATGCTGCTTTTCCTCCCACATCACACTCCATCTCCTAACTCCTAGCTATTTTGGTTGGCTATTCCCCATGCCTAGAATTCTCTCCTTTCTTATCCCTGTGCATTGGTAACTAAGGTGGGACTTTCTTACTGCTTTAGAATGGTAAATTGATTAAGCCTCTGTGATTGAGCCTCACTAGGTGAAAAGCCCCAGGCCCAAACCTCTAATTTTTAGATGCTAAGCCTATGTGGGCATGAAGCCCTTAGGGTCCTAAGGGGAGTTGCTAAGACCAGAGCAAATAATAGGAGCCTAAGTTCTGGTCGCTCAGATGACCAGTTTGATGACATCCAAAGACTGTATAAAAAGAGAGAACAGAACTATTTGCTTGGGGCTCTGAGCAACAGGAGGAGTGGTGGGTGACTCTGGGCCAGTTGTTGTCATGAGCTCCCTGGCTCCTGAACTCAGATATTGGTTTCTTGGTAACTATGAATTGTATTTGGTCTGTTTATAAAGTATGTTTGTAATTTGTATTTGCTCTGAAATTCAAGGTGCTGGCTTTTTCCCCTGAACTAAGTGAATGATATTTGTATGTTGGTTTGAAATAAGATTGTTAACCCCTTGACCCTACTTTCCTTAGGAAAGCAGATCAAAAGACCCTGTACTGGCAGCATTCTTGTTTTTGGATTTGTGTTGGTCTTTCACCCCCTCAGCTGCTGGTAGCTGAATTGTTGAAACACCCTGCTTCCTAATTTCCCTGGCTTCTACAAGAAATCTTTCTTAGTCCTTAATCTTAGTAACTTCTTTCTGAGATTATGCACAATTAATTCTAGATCTTCTTTGTGCATAATTGTTTGTATAGAGAAGATATGAGCTTCTCAAGAGTAAGGAATAGTTTTTTTTCTTTGTATTCTCAGAACTTAGGGCAGTATCTAGAACATAGTAGGTTCCTAATGAGAGCTAATTGATTGACTAAGAGCATTTTTTTTGTTTTCGTGTCTGCTTCTCCATTGTGAAGCATTCTTATGTTAGAGCTCTTTCTAATGGCTGATATGAGCAGAGGCCACAAACTTAGATTTTATTGAAGAGCCTGAGGATTGCCTGTCATGGAGGCAATTAACATGAATTAACATCACTAAAATTAGCATGCTCAGAAAGAACTTCTTATCTCTACCAATCCCACATTCTAACATGCAGACAAGAAATTAACAGGAAAAGTCTATTCTCTCCAAGGGCACACATAGGAACCCATGTAAAGGTAAACATAAGCAGAATCATTCCTGAGCAGGTAAAATGTCTAACCACTATAAGGTGTCTAGGTTTCTCTGGACTTGCAGATCTTTTGAAATATCATCTGCAGAATCAACATAGGACCATTTTTCTGAAAACTTTTCCCAGTAGCCTGGAAGGTAAGCTAGTAGAAATAATCAACAGCAATTGTTATCCTCTCTGGATATTTATAGCCAGCTCCTCCAGGCTAAACAGAGGGTAATGTTGTATTCTCAGCTGATGACTGACTGCTGCTTAATCTATTACATTCCATCAAGAACAGCTAAACAGAATCTTCCTGGCCCTGAAGAATTTGCACAATGGATAGCTATAAGAGCTGTTAGTTTTCCTTTTGTAGTATACCTCCCCCTGACTATTTCATCTTAGTATTTTATTCCCTCTGTTTTCTCTTCTGAAAGACAGTATCCAATGTTTTGTAAAGGGATTACTTTTTTAAGGTAACAAAGATTAAAGCTATTTCATATCTTGTTAAATTTCAATAAACATTATGAAAGTCAGTATTGTGTACTGTATTTAGGTACAGCTTAGGAGATCTGGGTTAAAAACATACTTCTGACACATGCATTTTGTCTAACCATGAGTACCAAAATCCCTCAATTCCTTCAGGGAATTATCTATCTATACATTAAAGACTAGCTCCCTTTTTGTATCACTGCAGAGAATTTCCAATACCAGAAGTATCCAGAACTAATGGTGACACAGGTCTATACCATTCCTCATCCCCCAAATAAAGGTCAATCAACATAAATTATTTGTGTACTTTCAAAAATATCTCTTCTTCATTAATAGAGGTCATTAGTAGAAGTAATGTGGAATAGTGAAAAGGACTATTAGATCCAAAATCAGAGAGTATGACCAAAATTAAATCCTGGTTCTGTGACTGATGACCCACATGACCTTGAGTGAAACATTCAGCTTTTCTGAAGGTCTTTTATTTTTCACCTGTTAACTGGCCAGTTGTACTAGATTATCCAAGATTTCCTTCTAGATCAACTAAGAAAGTTCAATTCATTGAATTCTCTCAATCAGTCTTTGAGCTAATAGCAATCATAGCTTGCATTTATGTAACTCTTTGGCTTCAGAGAGCTTTTTATATACTCTGTCAAAAGATTCATTTCAGAATCTAAGTTCAATGCATCATTATTATTATTTTGCAGATAAAGCTCAGAAAGACCAAATATTTCCTCTTCAATCATTTAGCATGTAAAGAATAGATCCACGATTCAAAGCTAGGGTTTTAATTCCAAGTTCAAGGTTCTCTCAATCACACGACCCTGCCCCAAAGTCACACTTGCTTCAGTTATTTAACTGATACTTTGATAACAATATGTTATCTATGGTTTGTGCAGTGATGGAGTTATCAGTTCCCCTAACATGCAAAATGGAACCTTGTTTGAAAGTAGGTACAAGCCAACTACTTATTAAAATTTAAAAAATAAGGCCGTGGGAATTTTTAAAGCAAATTTCTTACAGAGCAATAAATATCTACATGAAAGTGGCAAAACAACTTCTTTTAAAATTTCATTTGGAAGTACAGTTTTTCTGCTTACTATTCACACATAACTTAAAACCAAAAGGGCATATACCTGTATTGTTCTTGAAGATTCTTAAAATATAATCATTTAAAGACTCCTGGAAATCAAAATGTAGCTAGTATTGACTTGGCTGATAAATTCAAAACTCTTCTTATGGACAGATATTAGAACATGAACAATATTAGTGTAGAATTACATATTTTCTCATCTAATTTTTAGTTAGTTCCCAAAATATTGAAATTCAAGCACTGTCATTTTTTTTCTCTTAGGACCCATAATGAATAAGCCTTCATTTTAATCAGAGCAAAATGTATTTTTGATGAAAAGTTTACTGTTCATAAAGTATCTAATTCTTTACTCTAACTAAACATCCTACAAATACATGGAAACACTAAGAAAAACAATCACGTTCCTACAAGACAGTGACAAAAGTCACTATTATGTCATACTATGACCCAATTGGATATATCATGTAATAATCAATGGAATATTATTGAATCTATTACAATTAGCCCATGTCAAATGAAATGTCCCTAAGAACAAAACAAAATTTATAAATGTTTGGCAAGGTAATAATTATTATAAATGTCTATTAGGCCTCTTCTGTTTGCAAGGCCCCATATTCAGTGTTAGAATGAAAATTAATAATAAAAATAACACATATAATTTTAATATTTACTAAAAACTTCACATGTTATCTCATTTGTTCCTTGTAACAATCTTGCAAGTTAGGTACAATTATAGATCTTATTTTATGGATGGGGAAACTGAGGCTGAAAGAAGTTAAGTTACTCACCCCAGAACACAGCAGTAGAAGACTCTGAGGCAGATATAGATTTGGATTTACCTGATTCCAAGTACAGTATCTATCTGCTGTGCTACTTGGCTGCTTTATGATTTTACACATTTTCTCTGTTTTAAGTTTTACTAAGACTTGTAGAGTTTCTCAGTCTTCCTGTGCGATGGATCTTAGACTATGCTTTCTAAGTCATTACTATTCATTACATGTAGCTGTAGCCATATGGCAGTTTGACTTAGATTTTCTCTTATGTGCCTGACCAATTTTGATATAATTTAGGATGTGTTATAGACAACAAATAAGTTTGGGAAAAAAGTGTTTATGTCTATGATATCCATCTTAACGTGGAATTAGATTTTTTTTTGTCATCTTCTCCCTTCCTACATATATACGTGTATATTTCCAAAATAACTAGAGGAATAAAGAGGCAAGAAAAGATAATTTGCCAATGAGAAAGGTTTTATCATTCACATCAGTAGGTTTTTATGACTCATATAGATCATAAAAAGAGATGGGTTAGTCATGTAGTAAAAACAAAGCATTGACAGTCCAAATACAGCACTGGGACTTTCATCATGACAAAAGATTTAGTTAGAGGGAGAACCTTAGTATATTGGGTGGATTCGTTTAGGGAGGATTTATAGGAGGAAAAGGACATGAATCATTCAGGCTAAAAAGGGGTTAATGGGCAATGTTTTGCAACACTGAAGGGAGAAACTACCTGTACCAGCTTAAGCGGCATTGCAGATCTATTGATACACTGAAGTATAAAGTGATAGGGCCTTACGGAACTTTTATCTCTGAATGGTTGACCTTCCTCTTTCATGTTTGTTTCTTCTTTCTCCAATTAGTTCAAACAACCATACTAAGTTTATTACAAATGGAGCTTTCCAAGCATCAGATAGAGCAGTTCTAAAGTAAACAGAGACTCATTTGCCATAGTAATAAATTGGACTTCAGAACAAATATGGGAGTGGGGGTGGGGTGGTGGGATTCGTGGTAACAGAGGCAAGGTTCCATCAGTAATATGCACTTTAATGGCTAGGAATCAAAGTCTATCTTGGTGATTAGGGACAATATACAATCACATCTTACAAACTCTTGAAAGTAGGTTTATGGGCCCAAGAGTTACCAACTGTTGTTATTGACCACCGTATCATGTTGAAGATAAGGGCAGTTGCCAATTAACCAAATGAGTTTTGTTGAGGACTAGGATCTGATTATCATACATCATGAGATCATAAATTTAGGGTTAGAAGAGACCTACTTACCACTGCTTCAGTCTAACCCCTTCATTTTAGAGATGAAGAAACTGAGGCCCAGAGAGGTAAAATAACTTGCCCAGAGTCACATAGGTTGTTCTATCTATCTATCTATCTATCTATCTATCTTTCTAACTAGATACATCTATCTCTCTATCTTGATATATCTACCTATCTATAGGCAGATAGATAAAGATATATACACATACATGTATATGGGTATATATATGTATATATATATATATATACATGTATGCATGTATGTGTATCTATATCTATATTAAGTAGCAGACCTCAGGCCTATCGATACCAATAAGTAGCAGAGCCAGGATTTGACCCCAAGCCACTTGTCTCTAAGCTAGCACTCTTTGAATTGCACCATGCTGGTGTTCTTTAATGATATCAATAATCAATACTCTTGTCACTTACATTTATTATTTTTTTAAAGTTTTTTTCTTCTGGCTGTATGTTTTGGTCTTCTTTGTCACCAAAGAAAGCTTCCAAAGTCTGAGACTGAATCTGGATGCGTTTTTGCTGCCTGGCCATATTCCCAACCAACTAACTTGACCCTTGAGTTTTTCAGTGGGGTATGACTGCTTGTAGAGTTAAGAGAACTACGTTCCAAGCTTGGGGGGATGCGCCAGCTCTGCCACACCAGCGTTTCTCCTTCCCCAAGAACCCCCAACCCAGACTGGACACAGATCTTCAGCAGGCACTTCACTCCTGCTCTGATCCACCACTTAATTCCTCCCACCAGGTAGGCCTGGGGCTGGAAGCAACTGCAGTTCTAGTTCCCTAGCTGCCCCACCTCTGCTGCCCCCAGGGCGGTGGCCGAACTGGGAACTCCTACCCCCGCAGCTTTTCCCACTAACCTTCTCTGTTTTCTTTGGTGTTTGTGGGTTGAGAAGTCTGGTAACTGCTGCAGCTCACTGATTCAGAGTGCTAGGGCATGCTCCACGTAGCCCACGCTGGGCTCTGCTCCGCTCTGCTCCCTTTTCCCACTTGTGTGATCTCTTTGGGATACAACCCAAGAAGTGGCATTGCTGGGTCAAAGGGTATGAACATTTTTATAGCCCTTTGGGTGTAGTTCCAAATTGCTCTCCAGAATGGCTGGATCAGTTCACAACTCCACCATGCCACTTCTTGATTATGTTAAATTGAAAAGTTTTTGTATAAACAAAGCCAATGCAACAAAGATTAGGAGGGAACCAGAAAATTGGGGAAAAAATCTTTACAACTAGTGTCTCTGATAAAGGCCTCATCTCTAAAATATACAGGGAACTGAGTCAAATTTATAGGAATACAAGTCATTCCCCAATTGAGAAATGGTCAAAGAATATGAACAGGCAGTTTTCAGAGGAATAAATTAAAGCTATCTATAAGCATATGAAAAAATGCTCTAAATCACTACTGATTAGAGAAATGCAAATCAAAACAACTCTTAGGTACCACATCTCTCCTGTCAGATTGGCTAAAATGACAAAACAGGAAAATAATAAATGCTGGAGAGGATGTGGAAAAATTGGAACACTGCCCAATTCTAATTTTTAATGTTTTGTTTTCTTCCTTTGCATTCTCTATCTCCTTTTATATTTGGTTGATTTTACTTTTCAATGAGACATTTTCTCCATTTATATTCTGATTTTCCTTAATTCCCCGATTTTATCTTTTAAAGATTTGTTTTCCTCAATGAATTTTTTTCCATTTTTCCATTTTTTATTTTACCTCCCTAATATGGTTTTTAAAGTCCTCCTTGAGTTCTTCCAGGAATGCTTTTTGGTCTGGAGACTAGTCCACTTTCCCTTTTGAGGTTTCAGATGTGGGTGTAGTATCCATGCTGTCCTCTTCTGAACTGGTAATTTGGTCTTCCCTGTCTCCGTAATATGAGTCAATTGTCTTTGAAAGCTTCTTACAATTCTTTTCATGGTGCGTTCCACCCCTTCCTGGTTTCTGAAGTGGATCTCTGTTTCTGAGGCTCAGGGGGCTCTGTATGAAATTTCTTGTATTGGGATCTAGTTTTATGTGCTATGGTCTCTGGTTTCATGAGGTGTGGGGGAGGGGTGGTCTGCCTGCTGGGAGTCACCTCTTCCCTAGGATTGCTCTACAGCAGGGGTGGTCTCAGCTTGTGTCTGGTTGGTGTCTGCCACTTCCCCAGCTGTGCAAAGCCAAGTCTTTCCTAGTGTTGACGTTAGTTAGCTCCACCCCCTGGAGCTCAGTTACTCTCCTTGTTCTGCTAAGGTGAGGACTGCTGGGACACCTCTCTTCCTGCACGAGTCTCCTTCTGCCACCACAGGAAGGGCCCTCTACTCCACTTCTCTTGCTACTGAAGCCCCCTTTCTAGCTCTTCTGTTTCTCCTGAGGCTTTATTTTCTGGGTTTATTCAAGAGAGGGATATGAGCTGTCTCATCTGCACATCCTGGCTACTGGGAGTCCAAGAAGGTGAGAGTATCAAACCTTTAGACTGTGGGTTGAAGGCCTCCGGGCTAGCTGCTCCCATGGCTGCAGGCTCTGCACTCCTACAGACTCCTGTCCTGGGCTGAGAAGCCTGGGACTCAATTGCAGCAGTAGCAGGTACTTCTGCCCTGGGCCTGATCCTCCTCTGGCGTTTTGCTCACCCAGAGCTCTCCCAGACCCGCAGGCTGGCCGGATTCCTCTGCTGTTCCTGGTTGGTTTGGTCTGGTGCCCTTGCATTTGCCTGGGGTTTGAGGCCTCCAGGCTAGCTGCTCCCATGGCCTTAGGCTCGGCTTGATCACGGCCATAGCTGGCACTTCTGCTCTGGGCCTCACCAGGTATGTTTTTTCTGCATTTCCCTGGGGCTATACCAAAGCATGTGGAGGTCTTGCCACTGGAGGTGGCTGCCTGCCCTGGGCTGTACTAAAGCACAGGTTGGTTTGGCCACTGGAGGCCTCCTGCTTGCCTGGGACTGCACCAGTGCACATGGCAGTTCTCCAAGCTAGAGTCTACTGGTTCCATTGGCTATACTAAGGCATGTGGGGGTGGGGGTGGTCCTAGTATTGACCTTTGTCTGCTCCATAATCCCATAGCTCAGGATCTCCAGCTGGTTTGCTGAGATGGAGTTTGTTGCTGGCTTGCTGGGATGCTTCCCGTACTGAAATGTGCTCCCCTTTTCCCCAGTTAGAAAGACCTTTTTTGCTAATCATCTAAGTTTTCCAGGCTAAAAGACTGCTTCACCTCGTCTTTCTGCTGACACCACTGTTCCAAGACATTTCCTGGGGCACTAGTCTCTCTTTTATCCAGAGGTCAATATGAGAAAGTGATAGGGATTTAGTGTCTATTCTACCTTCTCCCTCCCGGAAGTCCTCGAAGACCCTCCAATTCTACTTTTTAAGGAGCTGTTTTCTTCAGCGATTTTTTTCCCCTTTTGGCCAACTGTATTTTTTAAGGAATTGTTTTCTTCAATTTTTGTCCTTCCTGTCCTAAGCTGTTGATTCTGTCTTGTATACCTCTCATTTCTTTTCCTAATTTTTCTTCTACCTCTCTTATTTGATTTTTTAAATTCTTTTTGAGCTCTTCCAAGAAGGCTTTTTGGGCCTGAGACCAAATCATATTCTACTTTAAGGTTTCACAAGTAAGCATTTTGACATTGTTCTCCTATTTTGAGTTTCTGTTTGGATCTTCCCTGTTGTCATAATAGATTTCTAGGGTCAATGCTCTTTTCCATTTTTTGCTCATTTTTCAAAAAGTTTAGCTCTGCTCCTGGGGTACAGAGGGCACTGTCCCAAGCTTTTTGCACTGGCGGCCAGGTCCTGGCCACTGGTTTTCTAAGCCTGGGCTTGAAGTGCTGGTTCCTTGCCCACTGCAATGGGGTGGCCTGGCCTAGTTGCACCTGTTGTGCCCTGGATTCTGGGACAGATAATTTGCCTGCTATGCTAGGGCTGGAGGCCTCAGAGCTGGCCTGTTGTGACATTGGCCTGCTGAGTCAGGACCATGGGGCCTCAGTTGCTGATCTGTGGCTAAGAGTCTCCCACTGGCTTGTCCAGACACTGCCTGCACTGGGCTTCACTCCCATTTTACCAAGTGAGACAGACCTTTCCTGTAGTTCTTCTAAGTTCTCTTGGGTTGGAAAATGTTTCATTCTTTTTGTGGATTCTGTTCTTCCAGAATTCTTTTAGAAGCTTGATTTTAAGTGGTTTCTGAGGGAAACTAGGGAAAGCTTAAAGTACTTCCTGGCTTTTTTCTGCCATCTTGGCTCTGCCCCATTCCCCTCCCTCCCAAGGAGGCAAGCATTTTCTTATTTTTTATTTTTTTCATTTTTTTTAATTCCATATTTTATTATTTAATATTTTTAGTTTTCAGCATTGATTTCCACAACATTTTGAGTTGCATATTTTCCTCCCATTTCTACCTTCCCCCCCACCCCAAAATGGCATGTAGTCTGACTGTCTTGTTCCCCAGTCAGCCTTCCTTTCTGTCACCCCACTTCCCACTGCATCCCATTTCCCCTCACTTTCTTGTAGGGCAAGAAAGATTTCTATGCCCCATTGCCTGCAACTGAGGCCTTCTATCATCCTCCCTTTTTTATCCTCTTCCCCCTACTTTCCTGTGGGGTAAGATACCCAATCGAGTGTGTATGTTATTCCCCCCTCAAGTCAAATCTGATGAGAGCAAGATTCACTCATTCCCCCTCACCTGCCCCCTCTTCCCTTTCTACATAACTGCTCTTTCTTCCCACATTTATGTGAGATAGTTTACCCTATTCTATCTCTCCCTTTCTCCCTCTCTCAATATATTCTTCTTTCACCCTTAATTTTATTTTATTATTGTTATTATTTTTAGATATCATCCCTTCATATCCAACTCACCTGTGCCTTCTGTCTCTGTATATGAATATTCCCTTCAACTACCCTAATACTGAGAAAGGTCTCATGAATTATACACGTCATCTTTCCACATAGGAATGTAAACAAAACAGCTCAACTTTAGTAAGTCCCTTATGATTTCTCTTTTTTATTTACTTTTTCATGCTTCTCTTGATTCTTGTGTTTGAAAGTCAAATTTTCTATTCAACTCTGGTCTTCTCACTAAGAAAACTTGAAAGTCCTCTATTTTATTGAAAATCCATATTTTGCCTTGGAGCATTATACTCAGTTTTGCTGGGTAGGTGATTCTTGGTTTTAATCCTAGCTCCATTGACCTCCAGAATATCATATTCCAAGCCATTCAATCCCTTAATGTAGAAGCTGCTGGATCTTGTATTATCCTGATTGTGTTTCCACAATACTCAAATTGTTTCTTTCTGGCTGCTTGCACTATTTTCTCCTTGATCTGGAAACTCTGGAATTTGGTGACAATATTCCTAGGAATTTTCTTTTTGGTATCTTTTTGAGGAGGTGATCAGTGGATTCTTTCAATTTCTATTTTACCCTCTGGTTCTGGAATATCAGGGCAGTTTTCCTTGATAATTTCTTGAAAGATGATATCTAGGCTCTTTTTTTGATCATGGCTTTCAGGTAGTCCAATAATTTTTAAATTATTTCTCCTGGATCTATTTTCCAGGTCAGTGGTTTCTCCAATGAGATATTTCACATTGTCTTCCATTTTTTTCATTCTTTTGGTTCTATTTTATAATATCTTGATTTCTCATAAAGTCATAAGCTTCCACTTGCTCCATTCTAATTTTAACATGGTATTTTCTTCAGTGGTCTTTTGGACCTCCTTTTCCATTTGGGTAATTCTGCCTTTCAAGGCATTCTTCTCCTCCTTGGCTTTTTGGAGCTCTTTTGCCATTTGAGTTAGCCTATTTTTAAGGTGTTATTTTCTTCAGTATTTTTTTTGGGTCTCCTTTAGCAAGCCATTGACTTGTTTTTTCATGATTTTCTTGCATCACTCTCATTTCTCTTCCCAATTTTTCCTCTACTTCTCATACTTGCTTTTCCAAATCCTTTTTGAGGTCTTCCATGGCCTGAGACCAGTTAATGTTTTTCTTGAAGGCTTTTGATGTAGGCTCTTTGACTTTGTTGACTTCTTCTGGCTATATGTTTTTATCTTCTTTGTCACCAAAAAAAAAAAAAAAGGTTCTAAAGTCTGAATCTGAATCTGAGTACATTTTCACTGCCTGACCATGTTCCCAGCCAACTACTTTATCCTTGAAATTTTTGTCAGGGTATGACTGATTGTAGAGTACAGAGTACTTTGTCCTAACCTTTAGGGGCTGCACTGCTGTTTTCAGACCTACTTCTACACAGCAAGCTCCACCACACCAGCGGTCCTCCTCCCCCAAGAACTGCCAACCAGGACCACGACCCAGGTCCAAGCAGGCTCTGCACTCCTGCTCTGATCTGCTGCTTAATTCCTCACACTGAGGTGGGCTTGGGGCTGGAAGCAGCTGCAGCTGGAGCTCTGGAAGCAGCTGCAGAGCTGCACCCCCTCTGCCACCCCCGGGGCTGCGGCTGACCATGCACTCTTCTCACTCCACTAACCTTCTCTGCTGTCTTTGGCATTTGTGGGTTGAGAAGTCTGGTAACTGCCACAGTTATTCACTGGTTCAGGGTGCTATGGCCTATTCCACCTGGCTCCCAGTCTGGTTGGTCTTGGGGTGGCCCATGCTGGGCTGTGCTCCGCTCTGCTCCCAGTTCCATGTGATAGACTCTTCCCAGTGACCATGCAGGCTGTCCTGGGCTGGAGTCCTGCTTCCCTCTAATATTTCATGGTTTCCACAGCTCTAGAATTTGATCAGAGTCATTTTTTACAGTTGTTTGGAGGAACCTGGAGGAGAGCTTAAGCAAGACCCTGCTTTCCAGCAGCCATCTTGGCTCTGCCCAAGGCAAGCATATTCAAGGATCATGAGAGCCAACAATTAACAGGATAGTGTCACTGAAAGATAAAGGAAAGTATAGTAAAAACAAACACATCAAAACTGACAAAACATTAACATAAGGAGGAATAAAATTATCTATAATTATAGAACTTTCCAAATGGAGGTAGAATAATGGACCATAACATTGTATCACTGAAGAACTTAAAATGGCAAAATCTTATGAACTGAATGTCAAACATTATTTAATAAGTGATTGTAGCAAAAATGGCCTGTAAGATATTAAACATTTTAAAATAGTCAAAAAGTTTTAATATTAATTATGTCAGTAAATTAAATGATTTTATTTCATCCCAATTGATTTATATGCCAATGTATTTCCCTACATAGATGAAATCATAGATCCCACAAGAAAAATTATGTGTGTATGTGTGTGCACGTGTGTGTGCATGTGTGTGTATGTGTGTGTGCGTGTGCATGTGTGTGTGCACAAATTCCATCTACCTCACTGGGCAAGTCTAGTTGGTAAACCATCAACCGAGATGAAGCAATGAAGTCAGGCATTCTTATAATTATCTTTAATTGGGTAAGATATTTATAATTTGTATAAGAAAATAAAGTGCCACATGATAATTTATTGGAAAATATTATCTTTATGCACTGATTCATATAATCCATTAGATCAGAGAAAGGTTCAAAATCGGAATAACTGATCTAATTTTATATTATCATTAAGTAGCCAATTCCAATCATCTGAATAAGAGAACATGGATTTTCTTTCAACTGCAAAGATTTATTTTAAATTGTTTCCTAACAAATTTGTCTATCAATCTGAAAATTCATAAATATTAATCATCCTTGAAAAGTATGATCTGTATTTACATTTTGACTTTCTTGGTCTAAAGGCATAAATATTTTATTTGTTATTCCTTATCAAATATGTAAAACAACTCTAAACAAAATATTTTCATGACAAGCCTCCTAGGTTTACCAATCTTGCAATTTCATTGCTTTATTAAACATTCAGCTTTCAATGCCTATTGCCTTTTTTTGTCATAGGAGATGACTTTTCTGGTATTTTCTTAGGTTTCATTAATTATTTAACTTCAATTTGATAGATTTCAGATAAACAAAAGGGAAAGGAATGGAAAGGAAAGCCACAAAAATTGTTGAAGAAAAGTCTTGGGTAGAGTAAAAGGTAAAACATTTAATATTTGATTTTGACAAAATCTTGTTTAGATTGTAACAAGAAGATCCCATTAAGTAACAAGATTTGGAACTTCTAGTACTTCCTATTTATATAACTCAATATCAAGTCCAACTAGGTGTCTTTAAAGCTTACACATGTTCAAAAACAAACAAAAATGTTTTTGCATGCAACAAGAAAATAAGATACACAGGCAATGGGGCGTAAAAATTTATCTTGCCCTATAAGAAAGGAAGGGAATAGGGGATGGGAGGGGAGTGCGGTGACAGAGGGGAGCGCTGACTGGGGAACAAGGCAACCAGAATATACGCCATCTTGGAGTGGGGGGGAGGGTAGAAATGGGGAGAAAATTTGTAATCCAAACTCTTGTGACAATCAATGCTGAAAACTAAATATGTTACATAAATTTTAAAAAAAATTACAATGGGATTCAAAAGAGAAAGAAATTATAGGTATCACAATTAGGGTTAATTTAGCCTTTTTCAAGGCCATACTTGTTTCAGATTAGTTTAAAGACATTTAATTATACATTTAATTTTTCCTAAGGTTTTTTTTTGTGTTGAGTTGATATTAAAGACAAATGTAGTTACCTGAAACTTCAGATCAGGCTTTAAATATTGTAGGAATAAATATCTAGATACCATAATACATTTGCATAAACCACACATAGCTTGCTAACCATAACATACAATGTAGGGAAGAATTTGGACTCTGTGGAGAACTAAAAAAACCCTACAATTCCCTTCATTTGGTATTCTGTCCTGATTTTCCTAAAGTTTATTAAAAAATCAATAATTGATTAGAACTGGCATGTTATAGTTAAGGAAAAATACAGCTAAAATGAGAGTTAGAATTGCCTTATAGTCAGCATGGTGCTGTGATGAAAAGTATGCATTTTACTTTGAAAAAGTTAAATTCTCTGGTCCTCAGAGATGACCCCTAACATTTCTGACACGACTCAATCTATTATACACAGAAAGGCTGATGCCAGTTCTACCACTAATTATATTATATTGGGAAGTCACTTAATCTCTCTTCTATGTAGCCCAAGGTTCCAGCTATTTACATACAACTCTCTTCATAGGTGGAGACTGATTACTTACCTTTCCCTGGATACAGGGCAGAATTAGTGAGAGTTTGGAAAAGGAGAGATTTTGCTTCTGGTTTCCAGCTTCAAGAGAGGAGACAGATGGTTCCAGTTTATCTTTAGAGAAAGTTTACAGAAAGGAGAAAGACTCTAGGAAGAAACTGACATATAGTAAAGCCAGCTCCTAGATCATGATTCTAATCTTCATTATATGTGGTGGTCTTCATGGAATTGGCATTAAGTAGGAGGGAAATCAAGGGTTTCGCTATATAGCTTGGAACCCTGGTTCCCTATTAAAAGGATAGCAATCACCAGAGGTTCTTGAACCCCCCCCAAAATTTACCCTAGACTAACAATATTTAGGAGAGAATAGATACAATTCTAATCTGGTGTCTCTCTGCCCTAAGCAAAGGAACTATTTTCATGACTTCAATCTGTTCTTCTCCTAGTAGTAATCAAGTCTCTCTCAGAGGGGAGAGAGTGAAGAAGACTTGAGCTATATTTTTCATGTCTTCCTTTGAGCCACATTTAAACAGACATATATTGATATATCTAACTTAAATGGGCAATGCAGATACACCTGCCTATGTAAAATTCAGGGGTTTGAGTCAAAATTTTCTATGGTATCTTTTTAAAAATTATTTATTTATTTTTAGTTTTCAACATTCACTTCCATAAGATTTTGAGTTTTAAATTTTCAACCCTTCCCTCCCACCCCCTCCCCAAGATGGCATTCAATCTGATATAGGCTTTCCATTTACATTAAAAAATATTTTCATATTAGTCATGCTGTAAAGAAGAATAGGAACCAATAGGAGGAACCACAAGAAAGAAAAAACAAAACACAGCAATAAAAGAGAGCAAATAGTATGTTTCGATCTATAGCAAGACTCCATAGTTCTTTCTCTGGATGTGGATAGTATTTTCCATCATGAGTTTTTTGGAGTTGTCTTAGAAGAGTTAAATCTATCAAGGTTAGTCATTGTACAATGTGACTGTTACTGTGTACAATGTTGTCCTGGTTCTACTCACTTCGGTCAGCATCAGTTCATATAAGTTTTTCCAGGTTTTTCTGAAGTCAGCCTGCTCATCATTTCTTTCTTTATTTTCTTTGCTCATCATTTCTTTTTTTTTCTTTTTTTTTTAAATGCAATTTATTTATTTAACATATTTGGTTTTCAGCATTGATTTTCACAACATTTTGAATTACAAATTTTCTCCCCATTTCTACCCTCCCCCCCATTCCAAGATGGCTTATATTCTGGTTGCCCTGTTCCCCAGTCAGCCCTCCCCTCTATCACCCCCCTCCCCTCTCATCCCCTTTTCCCTTCCTTTCTTGTAGGGCAAGATAAATTTCTACCCCCCATTGCCTGTGTATCTTATTTTTTAGTTGCATACAAAAACTTTTTTTGGTTTTGAACATCTGATTTTAAAACTTTGAGTTCCAAATTCTCTTCCCTCTTCCCTTCCCACCCACCCTGCCTAGGAAGTTGAGCAATTCAACCTAGGCCACACATGTATTATTATGTATAACCCTTCCACAATACTCATGTTGTGAAAGGTTAACTACATTTTGCTCCTTCCCAACCCATCCCGCTTTATTGAATTTTCTCCCTTGACCCTGTCCCCTTCCAAAGCATTTGTTTTGATTACCTCCACCCCCATCTGCCCTCCCCTCCATCATCCCCCTGCCTTTTATTTTTTTTTTATCTTCCTCCCTCTTCTTTCCTGTGGGGTAAGATACCCAACTGAGTATGTATGGTATTCCCCCTCAGGTCAAATCTGATGAGAGCAAGGTTCACTCATTCCCCCCTCACCTGCCCTCTCCTCTCCTCCCATAGAACTGCTTCCTCTTGCCACCTTTATGCGAGATAATCCACCCCATTCTATCTCTCCCTATCTCCCTCTCTCAGTATGTTACTCTCTCATCCCTTAATTTCATTTTATTTCTTTTAGATATCTTCCCTTCATCTTCAACTCACCCTGTGTCTGCTCTCTCTCTTTTACATATATATATCTACATATATATAAACACATATATATATACACATACATATATATACACATAGATATATACATACATACACATTCACTTATATATATACATAAACATATATATACATATATACATGTATACATACATATATATATATATATGCATATTCCCTTCAACTACCCTAATACTGAGGTCTCATGAATCATACTCATCATCTTTCCATGAAGGAATGTAAACAACACAGTTCAACTTTAGTAAGTCCCTTGCAATTTCCATTTCTTGATTACCTTTTCATGCTTCTCTTGATTCTTGTGTTTGAAAGTCAAATTTTCTATTCAGTTCTGGTCTTTTCACTGAGAAAGCTTGAAAGTCCTCTATTTTATTGAAACTCCATATTTTGCCTTGGAACATGATACTCAGTTTTGCTGGGTAGGTGATTCTAGGTTTTAATCCTAGCTCCATTGACCTCCAGAATATCGCATTCCAAGCCCTTCGATCTCTTAATGTAGAAGCTGCCAGATCTTGGGTTATTCTGATTGGGTTTCCACAATACTCAAATTGTTTCTTTCTGGCTGCTTGCAGTATTTTCTCCTTGATCTGGGAGCTCTGGAATTTGGCAACAATATTCCTAGGAGATTTCTTTTTGGGATCTATTTGAGGAGGTGTTCGATGGATTCTTTCAATTTCTATTTTGCCCTGTGGCTCTAGAATATCAGGGCAATTCTCCTTGATAATTTCCTGAAAGATGGTATCTAGGCTCTTTTTTTGATCATGGCTTTCAGGTAGTCCAATAATTTTTAAATTATCTCTCCTGGATCTATTTTCCAGGTCAGTGGTTTTTCCAAGGAGATATTTCACATTGTCTTCCATTTTTTCATTCCTCTGGTTCTGTTTTATAATATCCTGATTTCTCATAAAGTCACTAGCTTCCACTTGCTCCAATCTAATTTTTAAAGTAGTATTTTCTTCAGTGGTCTTTTGGACCTCCTTTTCCATTTGACTAATTCTGCCTTTCAAGGCATTCTTCTCCTCATTGGCTTTTTGGAGCTCTTTTGCCATTTGAGTTAGTCTGTTTTTTAAGGTGTTGTTTTCTTCAGTGTATTTTTCAGTGTTTTTTTGGGTCTCCTTTAGCAATCATTGACTTGTTTTTCATGGTTTTCTCCCATCCTTCTCATTTCTCTTCCCAATTTTTCCTCTACTTCTCTAACTTGCTTTTCCAATTCCTTTTTGAGCTCTTCCATGGCCTGGGGCCAGTTCATGTTTTTCTTGGAGGCTTTGGTTGTAGGCTCTATGACTTTGTTGTCTTCTTTAGGCTGTATGTTTTGGTCTTCTTTGTCACCAAAGAAAGAATCCAAAGTCTGAGACTGAATCTGGGTGCGTTTTCGCTGCCTGGCCATATTCCCAACCAACTGACTTGACCCTTGAGTTTTTCAGTGGGGTATGACTGCTTGTAGACTAACGAGTTCTATGTTCTACGTTTGGGGGGGAGGTGCCAGCTCTGTCAGAGCCGCACTCCTCCTTCCCCAAGGACCTCCAGTCCAGACTGGGCTTAGATCTTCAGCAGGCTGTTGCACTCCTGCTCTGATCCGCCACTTAATTCCTCCCACCAGGTGGGCCTGGAGCCGGAAGCAGCAACAGCCGTAGCTGCCCCACCTCCGCTGCCCCCGGGGCTGGAAGCCGAACCGCGAACTCCTTCCACTCCCGCAGCTTTTCCCACTAACCTTCTCCGCAGTCTTTGGTGTTTGTGGGTCGAGGGGTCTGGTAACTGCCGCAGCTCACATATTCAGGGCGCTAGGGCCACCTCCGCCCGGCTTCTGGTCTGGATCGTCCACGCCGCTCAGGCTGGGCTCTGCTCCACTCCGTTCCCAGCTCCCAGCTCCGTGTGGAATAGAGCTCACCCAGAGACCATCCGGGCTGTCCTGGGCTGGAGCCCTGATTCCCTCTGCTGTTCTGTGGGTTCTGCCGTTCTAGAATTGGTTCAGAGCCATTTTTATAGGTTTTTGGAGGGACTCGGGTATGGAGCTCACTCTAGTCCGTGCTTACCAGCCGCCATCTTGGCTCCGCCCCCCTGCTCATCATTTCTTATAGCATGATAATATTCCATTACATTAGTATACCACAAGTTGTTTAGCCATTCCCCAATTGAGGGGCATCCCCTCAATTTCCAATTCATGGCCAACACAAAAAGAGCTGCTATAAATATTTTTGTATATGTGGGTCCTTTTCACATTTTTATGATCTGTTTGGGATACAGACCTAAAAATGATATTGCTGGGTCAAAAGGTATGCACAGTTTTATAGACCTTTCAGAATAGTTCCAAATTGTTTTCCAGAAGGTTTGGTTAAGTTCACAACTCCACCAACAATGGATTAGTGTACCAATTTCCCCAAATCTTCTCCAATATTTATCATTTTCCTTTTTTGTTTTGTTAACCAATCTGGTAGGTATAACATTGTTCCTCAGAGTTGTTTTGGTTTGCAGTTCTCTAATCAATAGTGACTTAGAGCATTTTTTTTTCATATGGCTATAGATAGCTTTAATTTCTTCCTCTAAAAACTGCCTGTTCATATCTTTTGACCATTTATCAATTGGGGAATGACTTGTATTCTCATAAATTTATCTCAGTTATCTATATATTTTAGAAGTGAGGCTTTTATCAGAGACACTGACTGTAAAAATTGTTTCCCAGCTTTCTGTTTCTCTTCTAATCTTGGTTACAATGGCTTTGTTTGTGCAAAAACCTTTCTTTTTTGTGGATTATTTATTTATTTATTTAATATTTTTAGTTTTCAGCATTGATTTTCACGAGTTTGAATTACAAATTTTCTCCCCATTTCTAACCCCCCCCACTCTAAGATGGCAAATATTCTGGTTGCCCCAGTCCCCAATCAGACCTCCCTTCTGTCACCCCACTCCCCCATCCCCTTTTCCCTTACTTTCTTGTAGGGTAAGATAGATTTCTGTGCCCCATTGCCTGTATATCTTATTTCCTAGTTGCATGCAAAAACTTTCTTTTTGAACATCTGTTTTTAAAACTTTGAGTTCCAAATTCTCTCCCCTCTTAGCTCCCCACCCATCCTCCCCAAGAAGGCAAGCAATTCAACCTAGGCCACATGTGTATCATTATGTAAAACCCTTCCACAATACTCATGTTGTGAAAGACTAACTATATTTTGCTCCTTCCTATCCTATCCCCCTTTATTCGGTTTTCTCCCTTGACCCTGTCTCTTTTCAAAAGTGTTTGTTTTTGATTACCTCCCCCCATCTGCCTCCCTTCTATAATCCCCCCTTTTTTATCTTCTTCCTCCTTCTTTCTTGTGGGGGTAAGATACCCATTGAGTATGTATGGTATTCCCTCTTCAGATCAAATCTGATGAGGGCAAGATTCACTCATTCCCCCTCACCTGCCCCTCTTCCTCTTCTATAGAACTACTTTTTCTTGCCTACATTTATGTGCAGATAATTTACCCCATTCTATCTCTCCCTTTCTCCCTCTCTCAATATGTTCCTCTCTCATTCCTTAATTTAATTTTATTTTTTTAGATATCATCCCTTCATATTCAACTCACCCTGTGCCCTCTGTCTCTGTATATATGTATATTCCCTTCAGCTACCCTAATACTGAGGTCTCATGAATCATACTCATCATCTTTCCATGAAGGAATGTAAACAAAACAGTTCAACTTTAGTAAGTCCCTTATGATTTCTCTTTTTTGTTTACTTTTTCATGCTTCTCTTGATTCTTGTGTTTGAAAGTCAAATTTTCTATTCAGCTCTGGTCTTTTCACTGAGAAAACTTGAAAGTCCTCTATTTTATTGAAAATCCTTATTTTGCCTTGGAGCATGATACTCAGTTTTGCTGGGTAGGTAATTCTTGGTTTTAATCCTAGCTCCTTTGACTGCCAGAATATCATATTCCAAGTCCTCGGATCCCTTAATCTAGAAGCTGCTAGATCTTGTATTATCCTGATTGTGTTTCCACAATACTCAAATTGTTTCTTTCTGGCTGCTTGCACTATTTTCTCTTTGATCTGGGAGCTCTGGAATTTGGTGACAATATTCCTAGGAGTTTTCTTTTTGGGATCTTTGTCAGGAGGTGATTGGTGGATTCTTTCAGTTTCTATTTTACCCTCTGGCTCTAGAATATCAGGGCAGTTCTCTTTGATAATGTCTTGAAAGATGATATCTAGGCTCTTTTTTTGATCATGGCTTTCAGGTAGTCCAATAATTTTTAAATTATCTCTCCTGGATCGATTTTCCAGGTCAGTGGTTTCTCCAATGAGATATTTCACACTGTCTTCCATTTTTTTCATTCCTTTTGTTGCATTTTATAACTTCTTGATTTCTCATAAAGTCCCTAGCTTCCACTTGCTCCAATATAGTTTTTAAGGTAGTATTTTCTTCAGTGGTCTTTTGGACCTCCTTTTCCATTTGGGTAATTCTGCCTTTCAAGGCATTCTTCACCTCATTGGCTTTTTGGATCTCTTTTGCCATTTGGGTTAGACTATTTTTTAAGGTATTATTTTCTTCAGTCTTTTTTGGGGTCTCCTTTAGCAAGCCATTGACTTGTTTTTCATGATTTTCTTGAATCACTCTCATTTCTCTTCCTGATTTTTCCTCTACTTCCCTAACTTGTTTTCCAAATCCTTTTTGAGCTCTTTCATGGCCTGACACCAATTCATGTTTTTCTTGGAGGCTTTTGATGTAGGCTCTTTGACTTTGTTGACTTCTTCTGGCTGTATGTTTTGGTCTTCTTTGTCACCAAAGAAGGATTTCAAAGTCTGAGTCTGAATCTGAGTCCGTTTTTGCTGCCTGGCCATGTTCCCAGCCAATTTACTTGACCCTTGAGTTTTTTGTCAGGGTATGACTGCTTGTAGAGTAGAGAGTACTTTGTCCCAAGCTTGAGGGGATGCGCTGTTGTTTTCAGAGCTATTTCTCACAGCAAGCGCTGCTACACTAGTGCTACTCCCCGCCCCCCCCCCCAAGAACCACCAACCCAGACCAGACCCAGAGCTAAGCTGGCTCTGCACTCCCACTCTGATTTGCCACTTAATTCCTCCCACCAGGTGGGCCTGGGGCCAGAAGCAACTGCAGCTGTAGTTCTGTAACTGTACCACCTCCTCCTTGCCCCTGGGGCAGTGGCCGAACCAGGAACTCCTTTCCCTCTGTTCCAGCAGCTTTTCCCACTAACCCTCTCTGTTGTCTTTGCTGTTTGTGGGTTGAGAAGTCTGGTAACTGCCACAGCTCACTGATTCAGGGCCCTGGGGCCTGTTCTGTCTGGCTCCAGTTCTGGTTGGTTCACCTGGCCCACACTGGACTCTGCTCTATTCTGCTCCCAGCTCCGCATGATAGATCTTATCCCACGACCATCCAGGCTGTTCTGGGCTGAAGCCCTGCTTCCCTCTGCTAGTCATGGTTTCCACAGTTCTAGAATTTGTTCAGAGCCATTTTTATAGGTGTTTGGAGGGACCTAGGTGGGAGCTCACACAAGTCCGTTTTCCAGCCTCCATCTTGGCTCCCCCCTACCCCTCCATGCAAAAACTTTTCAATTTGATGTAATCAAAACTTACATTTTGCATTTCATGGTGTTCTCTATCTCTTGTTTGGTCATGAATTTTTCTCTTCTCTGTAAAACTGACAGGTAAGCTATTCTTTGCTACAAGCCGTTATATCTAAATCATGTACTCAGTTTGACTTTGTCTTTGTATCTGGTGTAAGATGTTGGTCTATGCCAAATTTCTGCCATACTATTTTCCAGTTTTCCCAGCAATTTTTATTAAATGGAGACTTTTTAATCTAAGAAGCTGGGGTCTTTGGGTTTATCAAATTGTGGAACATTATAGTCATTGATTATTGTGTCTTGTGTACCTAACCTAGTCCACTGATCTACCACACTATTTCTTAGTAGTTTTGATGATTGCTGCTTTATAATACTATTTAAGATCTGGTCAGGCTAGGCCACCTTTCCTTGCATTTCTTTTCATTAATTCCATTGATATTCTTGAACTTTTGTTCTTCCAGATGAATTTTCTTATGTTTTCTAACTCTATAAAATCCTTCTTTGGGTAGTTTGATTGGTATGGCACTGAATAAGTAAATTAATTTGTGTAGAATTATAATTTTTATTATATTAGCTAGGCCTGCCCATGAATAACTGATATTTTTAAAATTATTTAGATATGATTTTATTTGTGTGAAGTGTTTTTTAATTGTGTTCATATAGTTCCTGTGTTTGCTTTGGCAGGTTGACTCCCAAATATTTTATAATGTCTACAGTAAATTTAAATGGAATTTCTCTTTCTATCTCCTGCTATTGGGCTTTATTAATAATATATAGAAATGGCAATGATTTATGTGGATTTATTTTATATCCTACAACTTTGCTAAATTTGTTTATTATTTCAAATAGTTTTTACTTGATTGTCTATGATTTGCTAAGCATACCATCATATCATCTACAAAAAGCAATACCTTTGTTTCTTCTTGATCTGTTGTAATTTCTTCCATTTCTTTTTTTCTCTTATTGCTAAAGCTAACATTTCTAGTACAATATTGAATAACAGTGGTGATAATGGACATCCTTGTTTTACTGCTGATCGTACCTGAAACGTTTCTAGCTTATCCTCATTGCATATAATGCGTACTGATGATTTTAGGTAGATGCTACTACTCATCTTTTAAGAAAGGCTCCATTTATTTCTATGATCACTAGTGTTTTTTAAAAGGAGTAGGTATTGTATTTTGTCAAATGCGTTTTCTGTATCTATCGAGATAATCACATGATTTCTGTTAGTTTTGTTGTAGATACGGTCAATCATGCTGATAATTTACCTAATATTGAACCAGTCTTCCCTTCCTGGTATAAGTCCTACCTGGTCATAGTGTATTATCTTTGAGATAAGTTGCTGTAATGTCTTTGCTAATATTTTATTTAAAATTTTTGCATCTGTATTCAGTAAGGAAATTGGTCTATAATTTTCTTTCTCTTTTGATTCATCCCAGTTTGGGTATCAGCACCATATTTTTACCATAAAAAAGAATTTGATAGGACTCCTTCTTTTCTTATTTTCCCAAATAGTTTATATAGTATTGAAATTAATTGTTCTTTAAATGTTTAATCAAATTCACTTGTAAATCTATCTGGGCCCTGGAGATTTTTTTTTCCTTAGGGAGTTCATTGATGGTTCATTCAATTTCTTTTTTTCTGAAATGGGGTTAAGTATTTTATTTCATCTTCTGTTAATCTGGGCAATTTATATTTTTTGTAACTATTCATCCATTTCACTAAGATTGTCAAATTTATTGGCATACAGTTGGGCAAAATAGTTCCTAATTATTGTTTTACTTTCCTCTTCATTGGCAGTGATTTCACCCTTTTCATTTTTGATGCTGGTAATTTAGTTTTCTTACTTCTTTTTTTTTAAATAAATTTATGAAAGTTTTATCTATTTTATTGGTTTCATCCTTGGCCTGATAATTCTGGAATTTGGGTATAATATTCCTTGGCATTTTCAATTTCGGTTCTCTTTCAGGAGGTGATGAGTGGATTCTTTTTATGACTATTTTACCCTCTGGTTCTAGGACTTCAAGGAAGTTTTCCTTGATGATTTCTTGAAAGATGCTTTCCAGGCTCTTTTTTTTAGATCATGTCTTTCAGGTAAAACAATAATTCTTAAATTATGTCTCTTGGAACTATTTTCCAGGTCAGTTGTTTTTCCAACGAGGTATTTTATGTTTTCTTCTTTTTTCATTCTTTTGATTTTGTTTGACTGATTCTTGATGTCTCATAGAGTTATTAGTTTCTGCCTGCCCAGTTCTAATTTTTAATGAATTGTTTTCTTCAGTTAGCTTTTGTACCTCCTTTTCCATTTGGCCCATTTTACTTTTTAGGTGGTTCTTCTCTTCAGTGAGTTTTTATGCCTCCTTTTCCATTTGGCCAATTCTACTTTTAGGAGTTGTTTTCTTCAGTGTACTTTCCCCCCATTTGTCCAATTGTATTTTTTAAGGACTTGTTTTCTACAATCCATTTTTATCTTTCATTTTCCAAGCTATTGACTCTCTCTTGGATACCTCTCATTTCTTTTTTCCAATCTTTATCCTACTTGTCTTATTTGACTTTAAAAATCCTTCCTGAGCTCTTCCAAGGAGGCTTTTTTGGGCTTGAGACCAGTTCATATTCCCTTTTGTGGTTAGATATGGGTATATCGACAATGTTGTCCTCTTCTGAATTTGTGTTTTGATCTTCCCTTCCCTGTCCTCATAGAAAGAATCTATGGTCACTGTCTATTTATGTTTTTTGCTAATGATGTTTGCCTATTTCATGGCTTTTAAAGTTCAGCTCTCCAGCTAGAGCATAGGAGGCATTGTCCCAAGCTTCTTGTGCTGGGAGCCAGTGACCTGCTTTTATGTGCTGGGGTCTCAGCTGCTGGCAGATGGAGGCTGTATGGGTCTAGCAGCTTACCTGGTGCTGATCTAGGGTCAGCAACATTGAAGCTCTGGGGTGCTTGTGTGGGATGGGGCATCTGGCTGCTGGAGGATGCCTGCTCACTTAGGCTGCTCTGAAGCACTGGAAGTTTGGCTTCTGGAGGAAGCCTGCTCAGGCATATGTGGTGGTTTTCTGAGCTGGAGTCTCCCAATTCCCTTGCCTGTTCCAAGGCATTCTGGGTCCTGGTGTTGGTGCTTGTCTGCTTCACCACCCTGGGGCTTGCTAGTTTGCTGAGGTGGGGCTTGCCTCTGGCTTGCTAGGATGCCTCCCATCCTGTACTGCTCCCCTTCCACCAGAGATAGAGGGACCTTTTCTGACAATCTCCCAAGCTTCCTGGACTAAAAGACTGCTGCACCCTGTCCTTCCACTGGCTCCTCTGTCATAGCGTTTTTCCTGGGGGGATATTTTCTGGGTTTTCAGAAGTCAATAAGGGAGAGTGAGAGCACCTTCAGCTTACTTTTCCATCTTGGCTCCCAGAAGTCCCCTTCTATGGTATCTTTTAAGCAATAAATATTTACAGGATATCCACACCTTTGCTACTTGTAGTAGATTATATAAAAGAAATATGACTTCATATTTGGCCTTGCTCAAGATCTAGATTAGATACAGAAAGGCTAACATTTTAATACTTGAGCTTCCTTTTAAGCTCTGATGATAACTAAAATTTCAATTCCCCTCCCCCCCGGCTTCCCTCCCCAAGAAAACACAATATTTTGGTAATCATTGTTAATTTTTATTGGGGAGGGCCAACAACAACCCTTAGCTTCCTATAACAACATTAAAACATCTCCTCCTGCTGCTACCCAAAAGCTTCATCAACCAAAACAATATATTCTGACAAAAAAGCAAAAATAACCAATTAGTAACAATGCTTGTTGAGTTCAGTCGTTGAGCAAACATTCTGCAATGTTCTGTTCTAGAGAGCTTTGTTTACAATTAGACACATAGAATTGGAGAGACAGAATACAGGCATGAGAAATTACACAGCACCATATCAAGTGTAAGTCAATATATAGGACCTATCTTGTAACAACAGCATTTCAACAAAAAAAGCTCTGCATAAATGTAACATATTAAACCCTGCTTGGTACCCATTTTTTCAAAGTAATATTTATAGTGGAAAAAAATAATTAGGCTTGTCCCTTGGAATCTAGGGCAACAGAATTTGACCTGCCTCATAAAAGGCCATACAAATATCAAAAACTAAGTTTATAGGTGTGCTGAGTGAACAAAAGAGAGAGCAGAATTAGAAGAAAAATATTTAAAGCTAGATGGAGTCCTGAGACTATACAGTCCAATTTCCTCTTTAAAATATCAACAAACGAAAGGAAAATATCTTGTCAAAAGTCCCACATATATTAAGTAACAGAAACACGAATGAAACCCTCATCATCTGCCTTCAGATGAATCACTCTTTCCACTATACAAAACTGCCTCAACACTCCAAGCTATGTGGTCACTGATGGAGAGGATGGCCTCTATAGGAGCTGTCTTTTCTGTTCCACCTGAAATCAGTAAAGGTAGGCTCAAATGTAGAAATCTCTGAGAAAGTGATTTTAAGATTGGCAGGGAAGAATCAGAGACTAATGCGAAAAGCAACGTATGGCAGATGCAAAAGAAAAGCGATGCACATGAATAATGTATATTCTGAGCAATGTGCCAAATCAAATGATATAATTATAATAATGATGATGATGTTAGTAATAGAAATAGCATTCAGCTGATGTTCCTTGAATATTAGAATATGTAATTTACATTGGGTATAATAGGCAGCAACTGGTTGTTGTGGGTGGAGTAGGTAAGTAATGTGACTATAAAGTTACTTTTGCTCATAGATGTCCATAAAATGAAGAGAGAGTCTTGACTAAACTATGATTGTGGAAGTAGAGACAAGGTGAAAAACTAGGGAAAAATTGAAACAGCTAAATTAGTGAGCCTATGAAAGGAACATAGCATCAACTTCCTCTGACAATGGAAAAAAGTATGTGTTTGGCCTGGGGTATGAATTTCCCAAACTATAAAGGTCTATCTTCCATAAACCATATTTATAATTATGTACCTAAGAGGACTGTACTTTTCAGATTTTTTTTAAAAAATTGGCATAACATGATGGCAAAATAGAGGTTTTGAAGGAATATATGCGTTTTGTTGTTGTTGTTGGTCAATTGTGTGTGACTCTCTAAGACCTCATTTGGGGTTTTCTTGGCAGAGATACTGGATTGGTTTGCCATTTCTTTCTCCAGCTCATTTTACAGATGAGGAAACTGAGGCAAATAGAGTTAAGTTACTTTCCCAAGGTCACATAACTAATAAGTATCTGAAGCTTGTTTTGAATTCAGATCTTCCTGACTCCAGGCCTGGTATTCTATCCACCATACCACATCATGGTCTTATGAAGAATATGTCAGAGCAAACTATCCTCATTTTCTTTTTTTGACAGAATCACTAGATCTGGAAACACATGCAATGTTTTTTGTATTGTATACCAAGATTTTAACTAACCATTTGACAAATGCTATGAGTTCAAATATGACCTCAGATAATTACTAACTGTGCGACATTGGGTAAGTCACTTAACTCTATTTGCCTCACTTTCCTCATCTTTAAACTGAGTTGGAGAAGGAAATGGCAAACCACTCCAGCATTTCTGATTAGACAATCACAAAGAGTTGCACATCACTGAATAGCAACCACAAAAATTGTAAATACTCGGGTGTGTTACTATGGTGGCCAATTGTTTATACTCTCTTTGCTCACCTTATGAACAAGTAAGGAGAAGAATCAAAATCCTCACAGACTGTCCAATCTCTAACCTAATAGGCATGGCTTAAGTTTCCCTTATTCCTCTCCCTCTCTTCCTTCTTTCCTTCTTTCCTTCCTTCTGAATCTGATAAGATGAAATGTAATTAGGATAAATGTAAATTCTTGTACTTGGATTCCACAAATTTACTTAGTAATCAGAAGATTGGGAAGGTACAATTAGACAGCAGTTCATAAGGGAGAAAAATAATTAGAGATTTTAGCAGATTACACATTAAATATAATACAACTGTTTCAGTTGGTAGCCAAAAACAAAACGAATTAAAGTGAGATTAGGCTTCACTAAAAAGCCATAGTGTCTCATACTAGGGAAATTATGGTCCTATTGTTTGTGGTCCTAGACTGGGCATATCTATAGTATTGTGTTCAGCCTGAGTGCCATATACCAGGAAAACGTTGATAAGATGGAGATTGTTGAGAGAAGGGCAGCCATTAGGATAATGGACCTAAAGACCATGCCATATGAAGACTGGTTGAAGGAAAGGGGATGTTTAACCTAGAAATGATTTGACTTATTTTCAAGTATTTTTCAAGAGCTAACATAAAGAAGAGGGTTTAAATTTCTTATTTTGCCCAGCCCCATTGGGCAGAACCACCATAAAAACAATAGGTAGAATTTGCAGGGAGATAAATTTAAACATAAGGAAAAACTTCCTAACAATTACAACTATACAAAACTATAATGAGCTGGGTTTTGTTAGAAGTAGAGATTTGTCCACTAAAAGTCTTTGGACAAAAATAGATGAATCTTTCCTTTTTCTTATGTGCTACACAGGACATTCTTATCCAGTTATGTATAGCACTTAACGATCATTGAAGTCCCTTCCTCTGAAATTTTCTGATTTTTTTTTTATCTCCAATATGTTGAACTAGTTCCTAGAAGTGAGTATTATCATCTTAATAAAGTGACACTGATCAAATAAATAGGATAAATGGAATTGTAAACTTATAGCATTCATTTGAAAGAAGAAAAAGTCACGAATATCAAAGGAACTAATAAAAATGTAAACGAAGGAGCTCAGCAGTACCAGATCTTAAACTCTATTATAAGGCAGTAATTAACAGAACTATCTGGTACTGGCTAAGAAATAGAAAGGTAGATTAATGGAACAGAATAGAAATACAATAACAGCAGCAAATAAACACTATAACCTTGTGTTTGACAAGGATAAAGACAATATTTTAAGATAAGAATTCATTATTTATTAAAAATTTTTGGGAAAACCAGAAAGCAGTGTGGCAGAAATTGGGCATAGGTCAATATCTTACACCATTTACCAAGATAAAGTCAAAATGTATATATGACATAGAAATAAAGAGATGTATTATAAGAAAATTTGAAGATCGTGGAACATACTACTCATCAAACTTATAGACAGGTGAAAAAATATGAATAAAAAAGAGATAGAGAGCAGAGTGATATGATAGATAATTTTGATTACATTAAATTAAAAAAAAAGATGTTTTACAAATAAATATAGCCAAGATTAGAAGAAAAGCTGAAAATTAGGGGAAATTTTTATAGGTAGTTTATCTGATAAAAGTCCCATATCTCAAATATATAAACAACTTTATAAAATCTGAAATTATGAGTCATTCCCCAGTCAATAAATGGTCACAAGAAATAAACAGGCAATTTTTAGATAAACAAATCAGAACAATCTGTAGTCATGTAAAAATGCTCTAAATCATTATTGATTAGAGAAATACAAATTAAAATAACCTTGAGATATCATTTTACATGTATCACTTGGGCTGAAATGATTGAAGGGGAAAGCCACAAATGTTGGAGGGGATGTGGCAAAAATGGAACACTAACTCATTGTTGATAGAATTGTGACCTGAGCATTTTAGAGAGCAATCTCGAATATTGTCCAAAGAGTTATTGAACTACCTATACTCTTTGACCCAGCAATACCACTAGTAGGTGTATTTCCAAAGATGATTAGGAGAAAAGGAAAATAACTTATATGTTCCAAAATATTTAAAGCACCTCTCTTTGTGGTGGCAAAGAAGTGGACATCATGGGGATGCCTGGCAGTTGGGGAATGGCTGAACAAATGGTATAAGATTGTGATGGAATACTAATGTGCTATAAGAAATAATGAGCTGAATGACCTTAGAAAAACATGGATAGAATTACATGAAATAATGACAAGTGAAATGAGCAGAGCCAAGAGAATGCTGTATAAAGTAACACCAATATTGTTTTAAGAACAACTTTGAGTGACTGAGTCATTTTGACTATTATAAAAACCCAAATTAACTACAAAGGAAATATGAAAGAAGATGCTGCGTCCAGAGAAAGAACTGATAGATAGAAGTATAAAATGATTTTGCCTGCATATACATACATACGTATATGTGCACAAACATATATGCATTTACAGATATATATGTGTCTGTGTGTATACACACATACATCATACATACAAATACACATATATAGTGTATATATACATATATATGTGTGTGTGTGTATGTGTGTGTGTATGTGTGTATCTATATCTATCTATCTATATATATATATACACACACCTATTTATGTCTAATGGTAGCCATCTCTAGAGTGGGATGGTGTAACAATGCTACTTGCTGCTACTATGGTTATATAAGGTCAATAACACCAGCACACAGGAAGGCTGCTAGCACAGGTTCTTTGATCTGTTTTTCTAAGGAAAGCAACTTTAAGGGGCTTAACAATCTTACTTTAATTAAGCATACATATATCATTCACTTAGTTCAGGGGAAAAAGTCAGCACCCTAAACTTCAGAGCAAATACAACAGAAATTACAAACAGAGAAAATAAAAACAAATCAGCAGTTATGGGCTTCTATCTGTCTGACCATAGGCAATACATACACAGTTACTAGAGAGAGAAGCACCAACATCTGGGTTTTCAAAGCTGGTAGGGGGGGAGACCCAATGGCTACCCAGTGTCTTGTCTGGCCAAATCACAAACACTCTTCCAATGAGTGTGCCTCCAAAGCAAAACCTCTCCTCCCACAGTTCTGAGAGTTCTAGCTTAATGGCTACCCTCAGGGTATATATACCCTTTTTCAAGGCCAAGGGCTTCACACCTCGTGTGACCTAATTAGCAAAAGGATGTGGGCCTTCCTACAAACAAAAGAAAAGACTCAATCAAAGGCACTTGTTTGCCTTAGTGCTGAGAAGCACTCCAAAAGAAAAAAAAACAGTTAAAAAGTCCTCCTTTGCTTGCCCTTACAAGTGGGGGAAGAAAAAAGGGGAAAAATTACATGTTAGCTTTATTTAATAATTAAAGAAATTGAAAGTTGTATATAATAGATTTGCAGTTTCATGTGCAACCATATTTTTATTATACTATAGTATGGAAATGCTTGTTTTATTACATAAATTAAAAATTAAATAAATAAAAATTGAAAACTCCATATAGCATACCTGGCAATTCCTGGAAAATCACAGTATCCCATCATGGCACAAGGTAGTTAAATTTAAGCAGAGATCCCTTTGAGTCAAAACAAAGCAAAACAAAATAAAATAATATTTATTACTGCTGGATTTTTCCCCCAGAGCTGTTACCTAATGAATAATGTGGGGCCTGGATTACTTTAAAGCATATTAACTAAATGCATTTAGTGGATAGCATTTTTCAGCTTAGAGAAAGGGGACTTGAAATGTTCCAAGTTCCATGATGCTTATCATACTTTTATTTCATCTACTAAGCCCATCTTTACAAGACAGAGTTGGGGTGCCTCTTACTTCATGAAGTCTTCCCTGTGCACCTCACTTCCCTATCCACATGAAAGGATTCTTTTCATTCTGATAAATCTCTTATGGCAATAATTTTTTGTGAAATCTCCTTGTGCATTTTTTCATGAAGTCAAAAATATTTTGATTTATATTATAGTCATGTGCAAGGATGCTTAGAGGAGTGGATAGAACCCTGGATGTGGATTCAGGAAGGCCTGATTTGGAATCCTGCCTCAGATACTTACTAGTTGTGTGACTTTTTAGATGAGTCACTTAACTTCTCTGACCCACATTTTAGTCATCTGTAAAATGGAATCAAATGTGATAATATATGAAAAGTAAGTATTTTTCAAACCATAAGTATATAAATGTCAGCTGTTATTAGTTATTGTGAATTCCTAGATTATCTCCCCTGATGGATTGCAAGTTTCTCAAAGAAATAAACTATGTCTTAATTCATCTTTGTATCCCTATCACCTTTCAGACAATAAGAAATTAATGAATGTTTGTTGAATTGTTGAAAATAGTTTACAGACATTTTAGATTCATGAACAATGTATTCTACATAAGTAGAATCTACACAGAAAAATGAAAGTACAGAACTGAACAATTTTCCCATTAACTTACTCAATTCAGACAAGCAATCTCCCTAATTCTGGTTTAACAGTCTCTTCTTTTTTCATTAGGGGGTTCTTGTTCCTGTGTTATGCAGATAATGCCTAAATTCCTTTCCCTGACTTAGGGTAAAGCAAGTTTAATTATTATGAAATGAATACATGTCCAATCAGTTTTAACACATGTTCTATCACCATCTTACCAGTCACAAAATGTTAATTATCTTGTGCATTGTAGCAGCAACCAGATAATCTGTAGCTGAGGCTACCTGTTCGTTATAGAAAAAGGTCTAAAACCTCGGAAAAAAAAAACATTCAATTATTCCTTATTTCTAACTAAATGAATAATTAAATTTTAGGCAGATTCTCATGGTCAGTAATAATGTCACTGTACAGAATACTCATGATTTATTGGAGTGCACATATGATTTGCTTAGGTAATAATCATTTCCAATTTGTTTTGTCAATATTCAGGTTTTTTTTTCTTTAATTTGCTGTCTGCTTCAGGCAAATCTTACAGTAATGCTTTCAGAGAGTCAAGACATCTCCAATTTCCTTAAAATGATAATATCCTCTCCTCTTTATTTGACCTTGATAACTTTCAGGGACAAATTATTATTATATTATTTTGTCATCAAGTTCAAAAAAGGCAATTTAAGTCACAAGTACTTTGTCCATTCCTTTTTTATTTTGTGGCTAATTCCTAGGCTTTTTGGCCATTCATCAACATTTCCACAGATCAGAACTTTCTGAATCATCATTTCAATTATTAAATTAAATTAATTTTTTCTTTGAATTCAGGAGACAAGAGTTGGTAACAGAATATTGAAAAGAATGAAATTTGAATTAGGATAAGTTTGTTTTTTAGAGGTGATGGAGAAGACACCATGTTGCAATGTGATAGGATGTTTTAACAGTTGCAGCTGGTTGTTTGTACAGCCAATCATGTTTTTCCTGTCTTAACTCAGCATCTTTTATAAAGAAATCTGTATGACACGTTAGCACATTAAAAATTCATCATATTTGACTACAACCTGTGACCATATCAACTGACCTTGAACATTTCACCTCCCATATAAAAACATGAAAAGAATATAGTATTTGTAAATCTAACTGTATTCAGGACTGAAGGTCTTGTTAAACATTTACTATTATAAACTTCAGTATATCTTTGATAGGGATATGTAATATTCCCTGTCTATAAATATGATCCAACTTAAAATGAAGAGGTGGATCATTGGTTAGACCAGGGGTGGGGAATCTGTGGCTTCAAGGCCACTTGTGGACCTTGTGGTCCTCAAGTATGGCCCTTTGACTGAATCCAAACTTTACATAACAAATCCCCTTAATAAAAGGATTTGTTCTGTAAAAATTGGATTCAGTCAAAAAGGCCACACTGAAGGACCTAGAAGTCCACACGTGGCCTAAAGGTCACAGGTTCCTCACCCCTTGTAAACAATAAACAACCTGTATATCCAGTCATTTACTCATTCATTCAAATAGGATTGAGAATCTTGTTCATATAATTAAGACAATGGGAAAGGAAATAGCATAATTATTTGGTCATCTCAAGTAACTTTAAGTATCCCCATTTCCATAGTCTTATAGGACCATATAAAGTGAGTTTGTGTCAAAGATGGAATTTGAACTCAGAGACTTCTCTCTAGCAACTCGTGCCAGACTGCACTTTGTAAGAGGGGCAGTGGCCCAGTGGGTAGAATCTAACCTTGAAACCAGGAAACCTTTGGTTCAAGTTCCACCTTTACTACATATGGGCTGAATAACCCTGAGCAAGTCATCAGCCTTTAGTGTTCTAGACAACTCTAATACTATTAGTGGTAGTGAAGGTGATGGACTATATTAGTTGAGGGAGTTTTCTCATTCAGGAATTGCTTATACTAATTAAATGCACAGCTCCAGTCTCTATGTCATAAATTCATAGATTTAGAGCTATTAAAAGAAACTTCAGTGGACATTTAATCCAAACCCTCACTTTTAAAAATAATGACACTGAGATTTACAGCAAACAAGTGACTCTCCTAGGGTCTTAGAACTAATAAGTATGGAACACAGATTTAAATCTGGATATTGTAATAGTAATTAAGGTGGGACTTTTTGCTGTTGACCTTTAATGATTCTGGCCTTTGTTTGAATGGGGCAGATGAAGTGGGATGTTTTTGTATTTCTCAGCACTGAGACAATTGGGAGTCATTGATTTGTATCTGATGTGATATTGGGGGTGGGGAACTTCTCCACACCCAGCATGGGTGAGGTTGGGGCCCTTTGGGGGCCCTAAACAGGATATATAAGTGCAGAGGTTGGTGTTCTTGCTCAGAGCTCGGAGCCACAGCAGGAGTGGCATGCGACTCTGGGCCAGCCATTCTAATGAGCTCCCCAGCTAAACACTCAGATGTTGATAACTATGAATTGTATGTGGTCTGTAATTCAGGGTGCTGTTTTTTTCCCCTGAACTAAGTAAATGATATTTGTATGATGGATTAAAGTAGGATTGTTAACCCCTTAACGTTGCTTTCCTTAATAAAGCAGATGAAAAGGACCTGGGCTTGCAGCATTTTGTGAGCTGGTTGTTGTTGGCTTTACACCCTCACAGCAGCTGCTAGTCAGATAGTTGGAACAGATGTTCATGATTCCAGGTAATATTCTTTCTACTCTGTTGCCTCTTAATCATTCATTGTTCAACTGACATGAAGACAGAAATCGGGCTTAAAAGTGAAAAAAAAAATTGGTATGGAGTGGAAATTAGTGGAAGAGGGAGAATTAACAAGAGTATTATAAAAAAGAAGAAAAGAAAGAAAAAGTATTAATGAAACTTTTAAAAAAATTTAAAGAGGAGAACACTGGAAGTTTAGAAGGGGATACCAACGAGCACAACAGTATTGGTAGAATCATGTATTACATTCCCCGAATAGCCAGGTATATGTATCTGTTTCTTCAGTGACTGGTGCCACCATGGCTACAACCCATAAGATTAGAAAATGATTTGTTATATGTAGGTCAAAGGCCCCTCTGACACGCCCTTTTTAAGTGATAAAATGTTGTTCAATCATGTCTGATTTTATGTGACTTCATGCACTTTTCTTGGTAAAGATATTGGAGTGGTTTGCCATTTCCTTCCCCAGCTCATTTCACACATGTGGAAAATGAGGCAAACAGGGTTAAGTGACTTGCCCAAAATCACACAGCTGGTAAGTATTTGAGACCAAATTTGAATTCAGATATTTCTGGCCCTGAGCACAGTACTTTGCTGTACCACCTACCTGCCGCAAGTGATAAAATGCCTTTCTGACAAAATCCTGTTTTTTTTTTCTTTCTTTATGTGGTACAAGATCTGGAGCAACTAACTTTTTGCATTCATTGTGGAATGTCCTAGCACAAACTTTTACAGGTCCTGAAAAGCTAGAAAGGCCTTCAGTTCAGTCAGAAGCAATGATCAGAAAAGATTTTGACAGGTTAGAACATGGTCCTATGGAAATTAAATTTAATGGGGACAAATGCAAAGTAGTGTGCTTGATTTCACACTGTCAATTTCACAAGTACAGGACAGGGGAAGCATGACTAATAAGCGTTTGTCTGAAAAATATCCGGGAGTTTAGCAAATTACAAACTCAATAGCATTCAACAGTATTGTGACAGTCAAGAAATCCAATGCAATCAAGCTGAATAAAGAGAAACACAGAAACTAACAGTGAAAAATGTGACCATCTTGCTCTATTTCTTCCCTGGTAAGACCACATACAAAATGCAGTGTTCAGTTCTGGGTTGAACTTTCTCTAAAGGACATTGATAAGCTAAAAAAGTGTCCAGAGAGGGGCAATCATGATGATGAAAGAAATCCGGCTCGTGGCATATAAGTACACGGTGAAGGTATAGAAATATTTAACCTGGAAAACAGAAAAGTTGTTGGTGGATAGAGTGGTAGAATAATGGACATTTTCAAAGGCTATCTGCGGAAAAGGGACTGGACTTCTTCTGTTTGGTCTCATAGGGCAGAACTTAGAGTAAAGGGTGCAAATTACAAAGAGGTAAAATTAGGTATGATATGTGTGTGTGTGTCTTTGTTTGGGGCAGAGGAAAGAGCACAGGAAGGACGGAAGGAAGGGGAAAGGGAAGAAGGAGTGAATAGATGGATAAAAGTTAGAGAGACAAAGTCAGAGAGCCAGTGACAGAGAGATAGAGACAGACAGACAGACAGACAGATTCATCACAGGACTGGCAGCAAGATGATGAATTTTTTAGCCACACAACTCTCTTGAACTCCATCTGCTAGGTGAGAGAGGGGTTTTCATCTGCTGAATTTATGGAGATAATTCCCACACTGAGAAAATTACAGGTCCCTAAATATTGAAACATGATTTTTACTTACCATTCAAATTGACATCAACAGGAGTTACGTATGATTTATGGAACAGATCTAGATTTTCCATAATAATGGTTTCTTTGAATCTAAGGTACTAGGGAACAGTGTGGCGTAGTGGATAAAAAGCTGGTCTCAGAGCCAGGAAGCTCTGGGTTCAACTCCTGCCTCTAACTTAAACTAGTGGAGTGGCCCAGGGTAAGTCTTTTAACTTCTTCTTGTCCTGAATAAGTAAGAATAGAAGATATAGATGAGATGCAGATATTCATTGCTGGAGGAAGTTACAAGACTGACAGTTCTCTATAATGATAATGAACAAGGAGAAAAAAGGAGGAGAAATGAAGGAGCAGAGAGTCATGAAGCCTGAAAGATTCAGGTTAAAGCTCATTTCTTTGGTGCTAACTGAAATGAGCTTTACATATGGTGGGGGCATTCTGTACTCATTTTTATTACTACATTTGAGATCTTACGAATAATGATTTTGTAAATGTACAAATACATCCATTTTTTTATTTGTTCACATAACCAAAAACTTACATTAAATTTCTTTACAATAATTTGGGTATAAATACGCTGAACTGACAAAGTACATCATGAAAGTTGAAGTCCATCCAAATATATAATAAATGAGTTTACACAAGGACCAAGATTGTACAAAAGAACACTTGTCCAGAAATGATATTCTTTGAAAAAAATTATGAACTTCATAGTTGCATTAACTGACTAGAATTCTTCTGATTTTTTCTATTGCTTTTAAGCAGAAATTATCCTATTCACCTTTGCATTAAAATGCATCACAATGATTTACCAAAAATAAAAAAAAACTGTCAAAATATTCAGACATTTGAAAGATGCAATTCCAGATAAAGAATGTTTGATCTTATTTTGTTTTTTATGAAACTGTTTAAGCACACAGTGAAGTTAAAAGCAAAAACGGGTAGTAAATAGCAAAATAAACTATGTTACATCAATACAACAGAATGGTGTAATTTTAATTAAATACTTAGTATGAGAAATAGCAAGAAATTTAGAATGACATACGAAGCAAGTTGAATTGGAAAAATGTAGGCCCAGAATAATTATATATTCCACACAATCTTACATAATCTCCTCATTACAAGGAACTCCAGAGGCTTTCTGGTTCATCCTACACCTGAAGTGGAATACCCTCTACCTTCCCAGTAAGTGATTGTTGATTCACTGAGTTTTGAAGACCTCCAGCAATGTGACACTTATTCACTAGGAAGCTTATGTCTCAGTGGATAGAGCACCTGGAGTAAAAAAGACCTGATTTCAGATTGTACTTCAGATACTCACTAGCTGTGCAACTCTCAAAAAATCAGTTAACCTCTATCTACTTGGATTCTTCAACTGTAAAATGGGGTTAAAAACAGAACCTAGCGGCAGCTAGGTGGTGCAGTGAGTAGAGCACCAGCCCTGGAGTTCGGGAGTACCTGAGTTCAAATCTGGCCCCAGACACTTGACACATTTACTAGCTGTGTGACCTTGGGCAAGTCACTTAACTCCAATTGCCCAGCCTTCCCTGCTGAAAAAAAAAAAACAGAACCTACTTTGCAGGATTGTTGTGGGAACCAAAGTGCTTAGATTCCTAAGCACTTAGCATAGTACCTGGCACATAGTAACCATTTAATAAATGCTTGTTCCCTTCCCCTATCCCCTAAGAAAGACTATTCCAATTTTGTAGAGCTCAGCTAGGTGTCACAGTGGATAGGGCACTGGGCCCAGAGTCAGGAAGACTCATCTTCATGGGTTCAAATCTGGCCTCAGACACTTACCAGCTGTGACTCTGGGCAAATAACTTAATCCTGTTTGCCTCAGTTTCTTCATGTGTAAAATGAGTTGGAGAAGGAAATGGCAAACCACTCTAGTGTCTTTGCCAAGAAAATCCCACATGGGGTCACAATGAGTTAGACACAATTGAAAAACAACTCAACAACAAAAATTGTAGTAAGTTATTTCTCCATATTGAGCTGAAATATCATCTATTTATTCAACAGATAATTGAACATTTACTATATGTAAGACATTATGCAAGGTACAGTTTGTAGCCCAAGGTAGTAATATAAAAGATGAATGCAATAAGTTATAATATGCCTAGGGAGAAAAGGAACCTCTACCAATAGCTATGATGCAAATCGATAGTGCTAAGATCCAAGTCAGCAGCACAGACACAGATGAGATTTCAGAGAAGAGAGAAAGCACTGCTCCCTGGGGTGAGTGTGCAAGGCTTCTGGAGGAGATAGGATGTGATCACAACTGTCTTGATGGGAAAAAATAATAACCAATAAAGTGATTCATAAAGGGGAAAAATATTGCAAGCCAAAACTAGAAATACAGATATATACTATTAAACAGAATGACTAGGGATAAATTTCACATATACATAAACACGCACATATATATATTTAAATGTTTATGTATATATGTATAAACACATACTTTACGGCATAGATACATACATGTGTGTGCTTCATGGTATATGCCCCCATATCAAGGGGTATATGCATATGAATATACATACATATATGTGTGCATGTATGTATCTATACACATAGGCATAATAAACTTGTGAATATAATATACATTGAGTAAGTTATAAATTTTGAAGTTTAAGTTAAAATAATAATGACAATATTATTCTCCTGCCAAAGAAGGATTGGTTGAAAAACACTGGGAATGTTCACCCTTTAGAAGAGATGATGAGGGAATAAAGCACATCATGTATTTGATGTGCAAGTATGGAAGGAAGATCAGTCTCTTGGTCTGACAAGACAGAAATTAGAGCATTGGGTGGAGATTGCCAATATGCAGCTTTAAGTTTTAATTAATGAAAAACTTCCTAAAAATTAGAGTTATCCAAAACTGAAATCAGCTGTCTTAGGAGGTATCATCTGAAGATCTTTAAACCAAGGCTGGATGATTACTTGTTAGTAGTATTGTATTTAGTATTCTTGTTGAAGGACAGGTTTGATTACACACTCCTTATAGTCTCTTTCAGCTCTGAAATTCTGATTCTGTAATTCTGTAGTGTCATTTATGTTCATTACAGCATAACTAATTCTAAGTGTATATTTGTTTGATTTAATCATCTAAATTTATATACATAATAAATTATTTTGAAGAAACAAGTTTATTTAAATACCCCCTTGACCTTGTTTCTTTTCCTTTTCTCAGTAAAGTGGGAAGCCATGATGAGAGGTAATGATATTGAGGGGTCCCAAAAGGAATAAGAACATATTTTATTCAGAGCTCTGATGGGTGGCTGCAACAGTGTCAGCCACCATTGGTGCAGCAAAGTCACATTTTATCACAATACCATGAGTATCAATTGAAGTTAAGGACAAATTTCTTGCCTTTAATTCATAAAAGAGGGCCAATAAAATTAATTTTCCAGATTGGAAGAAGGTAAAAACTCTATGGGAGCAAACTAATGACCTTTGTTTCAAAGATGGATAGTCTGCCTGGCATGAGGAGCATAATTGAATAGAATCAACTTATCAATCAATCAGTAAGGTTTTTTTTTCTTTTTGTGTTCATACCAGATGCCAGGTGTTATGGCAAAGAAGTTCTGGGAATACAAAGAATGGGAAAAAACCAGTCTCTACCCTCAAGGAGCTCACATTCTGGTGAGGAGATGACAAATAATTACTTGCAACACATAAACAGAGTAAACAACAGAGTCTAGTAGTTAAGAGTACAAGGAAAAGCCTCATGAAAGGTGAGATTTTAGCTGAATCTCAAAGGAAGCTAGAAGAGAGGGGATAACACACCGCACCTCAAAGCAATCAGTGAGTTCTGTGGTAAGTGAATCAACCACACTGACTCCATTCTTGTGCCTCAATTTGGGACATTTTTAATGTGTTTTTTCTATTTTTTAATTGCATACCCATTATCCACAGTATTATTCAATATTATACTAGAAATGCTAGCTATAGCAAAAAGAGAAGAAAAATAAATTGAAGGAATTAGTCAATTAAAAAATAAAACTATCACTCTTTGCAGAGGATATGATTATATACTTAAAAAATCTTAGAGAATCAACTAAGAAACATTTAGCAAAATGTAGTGTCCCTGCTTATTCATTTTAATTAGGTCTATTTTTCTTTCTTTTTTCTGCAATCATGATTGCTATACCTCCCTTTTACACTTCAGCTTAAGCATAATAGATTTTACTCCAGCCATTTATTTTTACATTTTGTGTGTCTCTCTGTTTCAGGTGTATTTTTTGTAAACAACGTATTGTTGGAATCTGGTTTTTAGTAATTCTGCTATCTGAGTTCACTCCATTCACATTGACAGTTATGATTACTGTGTATTTTTCTACATCCTAAATCCTATAATCCTGACTGTTGTTTGACAATATTTAAGTTGTTTTTTTTTCTGGCTGCTTATGATATTTTCTCCTTGGCCTAAGAGTTCTAGAATTTAACTATAATATTCCAGGGATTTTTCATTTTGGAATTTCTTTTAGGTGATCGGTGAATTCTTTCAATTTCTATTTTACTCTCTGGTTCTAGGATATCAGTGCAATTTTCCTTGATAATTTCTTGAAATATGATGGCTATGCCTTTTTTTTTATCATGGCTTCCTGGTAGGGCAACAATTCCTAAATTGTCTCTTCTCAATCAAATTTTGTGGTCAGTTGTTTTTCCAATGAAATATTTCACACTATCTTCTATTTTTTTGATATTTTGACTTTGTTAACTTGATGTCTCATGGAGTCACTAGCTTCCACTTTCCAAATTCTATTTTTTTAAGGAATTATTTTCTTCAGTTAATTTTTTTACCTCTTTTTACATTTGGCCAATTCTGATTATTAAGGAGTTCTCTTCAGAAGATTATTGTGCCTTTTCATTATTAGGCCAATTTCGGTTTTTAAGGTATTATTTTCTTCAGTATTTTTTGTGACTTTTACCAAGCTGTTGACTCTCTTTTCATGATTTTCTTGCATCTATCATTTTTTCCAAAAATTTTTCCTCTACCTTTCTTATTAGATTAAAAAAAATCCTTTTTAAGCGCTTCCAGGAATTCTTATTGAGCTTGTGTCCAATTCATTTTTTTTTCCCTTTGAGTCTTTGCTTGTAGCTGTTTTGGCATCATTATTTTCTTAGGAGTTCTTATCTCAATTTCCCTATCATCATTGTAATTCTTTATGATCTTATTCTTTTTCACTGGTGTTTGCTCATTTTTCTAGCCTATTTCTTGACTTTTCATTTCATGTTAAAGTTATGCTCTGCTACCAGGATGGAGTGGAAAATGTCCCAAGCTTCAAGCTTTCCATGCTGCTGTTTTCAGAGCTAGTTCTTGTGATCTGAATGTTTTCAGTGCTTCCAAGTAGGGGTGTGGTCACTGTTCTCTTGGCTTTGTTTGTGGTCTTTACCTAGGGAGGGATATTATTTCCCTGTAACCAGTAGTGCTGGTGCTCTGCTTTGCCCTGGAACCAGGACCAGGTCCCCTGCTCTGCTGGAGCCAGCAGTACTAGGATGCCTTGGAGATCAGGGCCCCTGCTCCATTGTAAGTGACCACAAGCACTCTTCTCCATACAGGAACTGTGACCAGGGCTCCTGTTCCATTCGGCCACAAATGCTATCCTTCCTTTTGACCTTGAGACTGTTAGTCTTGCCCCTGCTCTCCTGTCACTTCATGTGCTCATGCTCTTTCCTGTTTGGAACTGTAACCAGTCTTCTATTCCACTGCATCCACTCCTTTCTCTAACTGTGACCTGGAACTGCATCTGGACAACACAATATGGTCCTGAACCCAGAGCCTATAAATGGTTCCCTTACATGTCTGTTTGACCAGTTGTTTGACCCCCTTACAATATGTGGATTGAGAATTTCTGAAACTGTTGCTACCACTTTTTCAGCTACTTCTAAAGCCTGCTGCTGCTGTTGCTGTGGTGGGCCTACTCCACATCGGGCCTGACCACCCCTTGGTGAGACAGACTTTTCCTACTGACCTCCTATGTTATCTCACACTGGATTGTTTCATCCCAACCTTTTGTCGGCTCTGCTGTTCCAGAATTCAATTTGAGGTGTTATTTTAAAGTTGTTTTTAGGGGAATTTGGGGGAGTTAAGGTGAATTCCTGCCTCTACTCTTCCATTTGGCTCTGCCCCAACCTTTCTTATTGATTTTAATGGTTTTTTGGCTCTAATATCACTGTCACTTCCCGGTAATTCCCCTCCGATAATAGGCTACCTCTTACAAGTGGGGAAACATGATTATATTTCTAAATAACTGTCTTTATCCCTTATTTGATTGTTATCCCTTTCACCTATTCACAGAAGTAATAGATAAAACCTTCCACATTGCACTATTAATGATGCTACAATTACAATATTAATGATGCTACATTTTATTTATTATAAAATGAAACTCAGTTTAACAGACTTCTACTAAGCACCTATTATAAACAAGGTTCTATGACAGGCTCTGGAGAATATCACTTGCAAAAGCCTATCTATAACTTTCATCCTGTTATGTCCTTGTTGTAGATGTCCCGGGTGTGTGTGTGTGTGCGTGCGTGTGTGTGTGCGTGCATGTGTATGTATGAGAGAGAGGGGGAGAGGGAGAGAGAGAGAGAGAGAGAGAGAGAGAGAGAGAGAGAGAGAGAGAGAGAGAGGGAGGTCTAATGAATATTTTATGTACATAGAAAAACAGGCGTATTGGTTCATAGTTTTTATTCTCTCAGGTTTTTTTTTCAAAATCAATAAGGTTCCAGCTTTTTCTTTTACCCGCAGCCTTGGTCTTTTTTCTTCTTTTAGAGACCTTGTAAATAGAATCTTCAATGCTGTCACAATTCTGTCATCTCTAGAATGGATTTCTTTTAGGTACATTTGGTCTAAGCCAACTGTGTAGCTCACGCAATGACATTTCTCCTTCTTCTAGAAATACGTTCAGACTGATATTAGCGTGGCAACTTTATTATTCTTGACATGTAAAAGGCTTGTTGTAAAAATCTTTGTAGCTCTTTCCCATTTTCTTCTGTTTTTGTTCTTCCATTTTCATCCTTAAATGTCCTCATATGAATTTGATTAGTTGGATTTCTTGCTAAGTTGATTTGTTTTATGAAATTATATTATGCTTAATCTTCCATCATTTTCCTTTGTACTACTACTACTTTACATGTGATTTTAAATTCTAAACCAGTGTTCTGTTTGGGTACCATATCTCTCTACTTAGAGAGTCAGTCAAGTGCTTGCTTGGGGGCTCATTTTTATGATGTCTGATTCATATAGTTTTACATGTCTATACAAAATTAACATAATCTATATCTTTGTTCTATTTTTATTCAAATCCCATTTTAATCATCGATTATTTGTTTGAATTTCCACATGCATGCCATATCTTTTTTCTCATTCCATTTTATCTTTTTACCAGTTTTGATCCTTGCTCTAACAAGTCATTGATTCAAGAATAACAACTTCATCAGGAACAAGTCATTTCCTACCTATTAATTTATAATCAGTTTCCTTTTGGTGATCTTAGTCACTATTCATCATACCTACTGCTACAAATTCTCTACAAGGAAATAGTCTATCTATCTACAAATTTGAAGGTGAATAGAATATGCACATATGTACACATATGTGTGTGTTTATAGTGTTTATGCATACATGTTACATAATGGATTATACTGTTTTGTTATATATCAGATATAATTATATATTAGTCATTATATATAATGATTACTACAATATATGTATGATATATACATATATCATATATAAAACACATATATGTGTGTGCATATATGTGTAAATATACATATATATGTGTGTATATATACGTATATATTCATGAGGATTATGCAAAATCTGCATTTCTTAAGCTTCTCATATTCCTTATTTTTGGTTTAACTTCTCACAGTACTTTTTCCATTCTCACTTATCACCCATTCCTATCTTTACATTGAAGTTACCAAGTAGAGAATTATAAGAAAGAGAATTAATTTCAAGAAAAAACTCATATTGAGTTCTTAGAATTTTACTGTCTGAACTCCAAAAGACTGATGATGGAAAATGCTGCCCACATCCAGAAAAAGAACTATGAAGTCAAAGCATATTATTTGTTCTCTCTCTCTCTCTCTCTCTCTCCCCGTTTCTTCTCTCTTGTGTTTTCTCCCATTGGCTCTAATTCTTCTTTACAACATGATTAATGTGAAAATATGTTTAATACTAATGTATACATACAGCTTATATTTAATTACATGCCTTCTTGGGGTGGAGAGGAGAGAGATGGGGAGAAAGTTTGGAACTCAAAACCTTATGGAAGTGAATGTTTGAAACTAAAAATAAATTAATTATAAAAAAAGTTGGAAGAGGCTCAAACTACAGTAGTAATAATGTCAATATGAATAGAAGCTCTAAGAAATTTCAGAAGAGAATATAGACAAACAGGAAACTACTATATTACATTCAATATATTCTCTTGTTTCTAAAAAGTTAGCTGTACATAATAGAGATTCACACTATAATCTTTTTTAGTCATTCTTTCTGGGCATGTTCATGGTTTTTGTTTGTCAAGTTCACAATAATAAAGTTAAAAACTACCCATTCAAAAAAATTTACTTTCTCTTCATTTCCTGCAAGAGGTATTAGCAGCTATTATTCCATGATGCTGTTTTTGACAAATATTTATTATGTGTCATTCTACAACAGATGACCATATATCATATTACATGATATTTCTTTTTGCCTTTCAGTATTTGAAAAAGAAATTTCACCACCTCCTTTATTTGCCTCTGCAAGGAGAACCTGAGGACCATGTTTCTATTTAGCTGTGACTTTTTCTTTTGTTTCATTTTCTGGTTTCTTTTATGACAGGCATGTCAAGATTTTTATTGGATTTTCCATCTATAGATACAAATTGGTTATTAGAAAAAGATCTCACATTTAGAATTCTAATAGTTGAATTAAATTTTATAGATGTATAAAAATTGTATGAATCTTACTTAGTATGCTCTTATTCCTGCTCTGCCCCTTTGCCACCATTGCAGAAGCAAAAGAGGATCACACAGAAGTACTGAGGACCATTTTGTATTTTTCTTTGTTTCATAAGTTACCATGCTCAAAGAATTCATCCCCAATACTTTTCCATACTTAGGTTAACTGTTCTCAGAAAATAGACTCATACTGTTTAGGTATTCACTCAAAACCTTTTAAGCTTGATCGAAACTGCCAGAGCCTGCAATCTGATGGAACAGCCTTTGAGCACCCAGGGTCAGTTCAATGCCACAACAGGCACAGAGGACTGTCACACAAATAATAGAGTCAGCACTGCACTTTGGACTTTCAAGCTGCTTCACAAGGCAATATTTAAACTGCTATCTCTTACACATATTACATCTCTTACTCAACCTATATTACACCTAAACTGGACTATTCTCTGGCCCCTTAATAGACCACACAATTTCTTGCCTTTGTTACCCTTGTTTCCTACATTTTGAAAGTCTCCCTCTCTCCCAACCTTTGCCTATTTAATACCCATTTTAAAACACTTTTCAGATGTCAATTCTTCTAGGAAGCCTCACTTGATCTCTCTAAGCCCCCTCCTCAGTAGTGATTTTCTCAGGCCTTGTAGAGCACTATGTTTTATATTTTTCTAATTCAGTGATTACAATTATTCTATAATTGTATTCCTTCTTGTTCTCTCTGATGGTTTATTATCCCCCTACACTGTACACACACACACACACACACACACACACACGCACACACACACACACACACTCAGCTGGGATTGGTTACTCTATCTCTTATCTCCTCTAGTGAATCACAGAGTGTTCACTGCATGTAGTCTGTAATGCTTACTGCTGAAGAGCAGGTTGCTGTATAAAGCTGCTTTGTAAGCATGAGCTCTTCTGCAATATGCAGTTTAGACAGCCTTAATTACTGCAGTACATATACAGAGTATTCATAAAATAATTCATGGTGATGTTCAATTATTTTAATGCTATAAAATAAATTGAGTGTGACTCTTGTAAAGATACATCTGACAGCTTGCAATATTAATCCTAAACACTTAGTCATACTGATTGATTAGCCAAAATTCAAGAATTATTATTGAATGAGCAACACAGGAAATCTATTTTAAAATGAGAAAATATTTTAGATTTCATGGTTCTGGCTAACAGAATGTTTGTACTTACTTAATTTGGCTTCATTCTTCATGAGTTTCTACTTGATTAGATGTTCTAATAGCTGACATTTGCTAATATTTTTCCTTTGGTGTGTTTAATCATAAATGATGTATTCCCCCTAAACCCTGCACACACACTCTGATTCTGATTGTTTTCTTTAAATTGTTTAAAAGAATAAAGCCTCATTTCTGAATTTGTATTCTACACAATGGCAGCAGTGTGATGTTACATTATAGGTCTTTCAATTGGCAGCATAGTCCATTGGAAAGAGCATTGGCCAGAGATCCCAAAGACGTGTTCAAATCCTATCTCCAACATTTACTATTTCACATTGGGTGTATCATTCAAACTCCCTGGATGAGTATTTCCATTCCCAAATACCAAAATTTCCACTAAAACATATGGTTTAGGGGGTAGGCAGAAATTATTCTTGCGTGTGCTTTTTTTTCCTTTTTTATAAGCAGATACCCTGAGGAACTGCGTAACCAAGGCTAGTTCATTCCTCTATTCTAGCCAGATGCATACAACAAACAGTTCAAATCATAAATGTGACTCCCTCATAGGAATGAAATCAGTATTCAGAAGGGTCAATAGTGGCTGAGGCTCAGGATTGTGATTTGACCTAGCTACTTCTCTCTCCTCACTGGGAGCAAGATGTAACAGAGTTGTGGTAGGACCTTCAAGAGGAACATTGCAGGATTCTATAAACCAGGGACATCTATGTTAGCCATGAGGAAATATATCCGTCTATTATCCACCCATTAAAGTCAGTACCTTCCACATAATCCATTCAAATCTTTTGTCTTGCTTCCATTTTCCAAGAAAGCTAAGTTCCCAGGTCAAGACCTAATTCAGATGACTCATTGTTTCCTTTAGGTAGCCAGTCTTAGCCTAGGACAAGAACTCATTAATAACAACAGTTGTTCCCAGCCTGGAATAGTTTGCTTCATTCTGAGGCACCCCTTTTCTCAACATCACAAGAGAAGTCAATGCTCCCAAATGAGAAAAATCAAACACATAACGTGAGAAAATAAGCTTCTTTGAGAGTTGGCTGGCTTGGGAAATAAACCATTTTTATTCTATTAAACAACCAATATAGTCTAAGTCTTTCATTCTCAGCAGTCTATAAGAGAGTTATTTCAGATTTTGCTTTTGTCGCTGTTGGTGTCATTGGTATATTGTTCTTGGTTCATTTAAAAGTTGTTTAATGTAAATATGTCATCAGATAAGTCTTGGTGCCAAGTGCCCATTAATAAGTGAATATTGAGAATAGACTATGTACTTGTCATTGTGTCACCTCCTGTGGGATGTAACAATATCAGAGAAGATCTCTGCTCTCAAAAAGCATATTCTTTCATTGGAGAGAATATCACTTTTCCTGAAAACTTTAAAGAAATGGCAAGTGCTAGTATAGACTTTAAGCATAATGGAAATGAAGATTAAAAAAGGAATCATGTGTGGAATGAAAAGGAAAATGCAAGGAATTTTCAAGAGGTAGTTATGTGACCATACAGGAAAGTAGAAGGAGAAGGGAATAAGAGAAAGGGGGGGTGATAGAAGAGAGGGGGGTTTGGGAGAAGTAAAGTCAGAAGCAAAACACTTTTGAGAACGGATGGGGTGAAAGGAGAGAAAGAAAGTAGAATAAACAATGGGAAATAGAATGGAGGGAAATGCATAGTAGTCATAACTGAAAAAAATTAGAGCAAATTTCTCTGATAAAGACCTCATTCCTCAAATATATAGAGAACCGAGTCACATTTATAGGAAGAAAAGACCATTCCTTAATTTATAAATGGTCAAAGGATATAAACAGGCAGTTTTCAGCTGAAGTAATCAAAGCTATTTATAGTCATATAAAATGCTCTAAGTCACTATTGATTATAGAAATTCAAATTAAAACAACTCTAAGTTACCACTCTACATCTATCAGATTGGCTAATAGGACAGAAAGGGAAAACAAGAGATGTTGGAGGGGATGTAGGAAAATTGAGATAGTAATGCACTGTTGGCAAAGTGGTATTCTGATTCAACCATTCTGTAAAGCAATTTGGAATTATGTACAAAGGGCTATAAAACCGTGCATACCACTACTAGGTCTATATCTCAAAGACATACAGAAAGGAAAATGACCTATATGTACGAAATCATTTATAGCAGCTCCTTTAGTGGTGGCAAAGAATTGTAAATTGAGATGATGTCCATCAATTGGGGAATGGCTGAACAAATTGTTGTGTATGGTTGTGATGGAATACTACTATACTATAAGAAATGATGAGCAAGATAGTCTCAGAAAAACCTAGAAGGACTTATATGAACCGATGCAAAGTGAAATGAGCAGAACCAGAACATTGCATACAGTAAGAGGAATATTATGTGATGATCAACTGTGAATGACTTAGCTATTCTCAGAAATACGATCTTAGACAATTCTGAAGGACTTATGAGGAAAAATGGTATCCGCCTCCAGAGAAAGAACTGATAGAGTCTGAATACAGATTGAAGCATACTTTTTCTTTATTTTATTTTTCTTGAAGTTTTTTTTTTTTTGTTCTGCGTTTTCTTTCACAATATGACTAACATGGAATATGTTTTGCATGACCGCACATGTATAACCTATATCAAATTGCTTACCTTCTCAATGAATTGGGGAGGGGAAGGAAGGATGGAGATAATTTGGAACTCTTTTTTTAAATGAACATTAAATCTAAAAATTTTTTTAAATTACAAGTTTAATTTAAAATTTTAATTTTAATTAAAATTTAGTACATAATTTAATATATTATACAAATATATAAATTATATAAATAAGTTGTTATAAGTTACAAATAAATAAAATAAAATATAAATAAAATATAAATTATATCAATTAATTAATTAAAATTAAAAATTTTTAAATAAAATATTAAATTTAAAAATGTTATGTGGTAGTAGAGGGACTTGGTTTCCTTCAGGGAAATGGAGAAACTGAGACCTCTAAATAATAGTAGAGTTTAGATAGGTGGAGCAAAGGAAAATACCATTGAGATGAGATGATAATAAGTATAATGAAAAAGTTAATATTTGCATAAATTTAGAAGGATGCTATTGCATGTGATAACATCTTATGTCTTTTCTCCCCACTTTGGGCAGATCAAAGGATATACTTAGTTGACTAAATGACCATTCAATGGTCAAGTCAACAACCTTTAGTTGAGCAATATCTCTGTGTCAGGCACTGTGCTAAGGTCTAGGAATATAAATACAAACAAAAAGAAACATAGTCCCTGACCTTAGGCAGCTTACATTCTAACAGAGGAAAATAACACATAAAATAAAGCTTTAAAAAGTAAAGAGAAGGAAGTGAAAGACAGGAGAAGTTACCAATGTGAGGACGTAATGATGTCTGGAGAGTTATGAGTATAGCCTAGATAGGAATGAAAACAGAGCTGCCCTGGGCATCTTTGGTATCACTCTGGTTCTAATTGGTTTGGGAATTTCCAATGTGAGAATTCCAGCGGTGGGATGAACTCCTAGAGTGAAGATATTTATTTATTTTTGTGATGGTATTTAGGGAATATCAGTTAATGCAATGGTAGAAAATATAACACCTAGCATATAGTTTCAGGTTTTGGTTAATTTGTTGTTTGTCTATCAAACCAGTGGTGGGTAGACCAATGGAGAGTAAAGTCTTAAAAGGTACAATAAAGTGGGACCTTCACAGACTATATTAGAGGGAAGTCTGTGGACTCAGAAATTATCATTAGAAACAGATAGGTTGCTTCAACCATAGTGGGAAGGTGCAGAACAGGGGAGAAAGTAAACCATCTTGGTGAAAGTAACTATCAGTAGAAAAATGGAATCATATCCTTAGTACAGGCAGTTCACATGGAAATCTAATGTTACTGTTCCCCAAGGAATTGAAAAATCCAGCAATGATTGTAGCAAACCTGATGGCCACCTTACTAAACACTTGATTTAAAGTAATTTCTCATGATTGAGCATGTCAGATGACATCACTTCATAATCAGAACCATCAAAAGTCACAGGTGACCATGTGGAAATCTCAAGATGACATGCTGCCTGTACAATAGAATCTCAAAAGAACATGCACTCATAAGCAGTGGCAGAACAATTTGTTCAGGATCAACACTCCTTCAATTGCATGCATTATACCTTCATAGGAGGCTAATAATTGAGCCTGAGTATAGACATTATTTTTTTAATTTTGACAAATGTTTAGCAGTTGCAGTTTTTATGCAGAAAAGCCTGTAGGATGATTATTTTCTGTGGACACAAATTTGTGATTTTTTTATCAGTCTGGTTATCTTATAGTTGATTCTTATTGTCTACAGATTCCGTATTTGCAAATTTGCCTACTTGTTAAAATATGTTACTTCAAAAATCAATATAATCAGCACTTTCACATTCACAGATATGTGCAGAGCAGTGAAAAATTTCAGTTGCCTGATGATCACATTCCCAGAAGAGGTCAAACAAGGAAATGCTTTGCCTTCTTATTTTAGTTCTCATAATGTAAATGAGTATACTTTTTGCAGTCCACTTAATGCCTCCTTTTTCAGATTTTTTGTATTTTAGTTGGTAATTTTGCTATTTAAAAAGGTCTTTAAGTCTAATGTTCAAGTGTTGTTTAGTGTTCCTATGCACAAGAAGGTTGTGATGTGCCTGTTCGGAACATACGGGTTAAATAATTTTCATTCAGGCATGAATTATTAGTGTTGTTGGCTATGAGTTCAGTGTTAATGAGCCAACGATACAGTCCATCCAGAAAAAGGAAGGAGCAATTTGCCAATCTGTACATGAAGCTGCTTAGAAAAGTGACCAGAAGTTTGCTGGAACCTAACCCTGTATTTTCCCTAGGAGCAATGGTTCAATATTTCTAATTCGATATTCAGATTGACTTTATAGAACGTAACCATTGTAAATGATGAGAATCAACAGTATAAGGAAGCTAGATTGCAATGATGTTGAACTACAAAAATTATCTAGATCTCATAATAGTAAAGCTTCATGACTATACACTGGTGTTCTGTTGCATTCTCATATCTCTTCTTCAACAGGATCGACAACAGGATATTATAATTACACAGTGTTCCACTACATTGTTTTTGTTCTTTTGATTTGTTGTCATTGTGTGTATAATTTTCTTCATTCATTTTTCCTTTGCATCACTTATTATAAAATTTTATATGCTTCTCTTCATCCTTCATGCTTATTGCTTCTTACAGAGTAAGAAAATTCCATTATATACTATGCCACAAAAATTTTAGCCATTCTCCAGTTCATATTAATCAACTTCATTTCTTTTCCCTCATCACTGCAGAAAGCATCTCTTGGCCTTTTATATCTGTCACACATACTCTGAAACACTTATTTAAATTCCCACTCATTCTTGTGTATTAGGGCCTAGCACATGGCTACTACATCCCCTTATGAGTATAGGAGGAAAAACTATAGGTTTAGGAGTTGTCTTTCTAATAGATACCTCCACCAGCATGTTTCCTCCTAAGATTATGTTAGTCAGTCAGGATTAAATACTTTTCAGAAATGATATTTATTTTTTTTTCTTTTTTTTTTAAATGCAATTTATTTATTTAACATATTTGGTTTTCAGCATTGATTTTCACAACAGTTTGAATTACAAATTTTCTCCCCATTTCTACCCTCCCCCCCCACTCCAAGATGGCTTATATTCTGCTTGCCCTGTTCCCCAGTCAGCCCTCCCCTCTATCACCCCCCTCCCCTCTCATCCCCTTTTCCCTTCCTTTCTTGTAGGGCAAGATAAATTTCTACCCCCCATTGCCTGTGTATCTTATTTTTTAGTTGCATACAAAAACGTTTTTTGTTTTTGAACATCTGATTTTAAAACTTTGAGTTCCAAATTCCCTTCCCTCTTCCCTTCCCACCCACCCTCCCTAAGAAGTTGAGCAATTCAACCTAGGCCACACATGTATTATTATGTATAACCCTTCCACAATACTCATGTTGTGAAAGGCTAACTACATTTTGCTCCTTCCCAACCCATCCCACTTTATTGAATTTTCTCCCTTGACCCTGTCCCCTTTCCAAAGTGTTTGTTTTGATTACCTCCACCCCCATCTGCCCTCCACTCCATCATCCCCCCGCCTTTTATTTTTTTTTTATCTTCCTCCCTCTTCTTTCCTGTGGGGTAAGATACCCAACTGAGTATGTATGGTATTCCCCCTCAGGCCAAATCTGATGAGAGCAAGGTTCACTCATTCTCCCCTCACCTGCCCTCTCCCCTCCTCCCATAGAACTTCTTCCTCTTGCCATCTTTATGCGAGATAATCCACCCCATTCTATCTCTCCCTATCTCCCTCTCTCAGTATGTTACTCTCTCATCCCTTAATTTCATTTTATTTCTTTTAGCTATCTTCCCTTCATCCTCAACTCACCCTGTGTCTGCTTTCTCTCTTTTACATATATATATATATATATATATATATATATATATATATATATATATATATATATATACACACATACATACATATACACATAGATATATACATACATACACATTCACTTATATATATACATAAACATATATATATATACACATGTATATATATATATATATATATATATATATATATATATATATATGCATATTCCCTTCAACTACCCTAATACTGAGGTCTCATGAATCATACTCATCATCTTTCCATGTAGGAATGTAAACAAAACAGTTCAACTTTAGTAAGTCCCTTGCAGTTTCCGTTTCTTGATTACCTTTTCATGCTTCTCTTGATTCTTGTGTTTGAAAGTCAAATTTTCTATTCAGTTCTGATCTTTTCACTGAGAAAGCTTGAAAGTCCTCTATTTTATTGAAAATCCATATTTTGCCTTGGAACATGATACTCAGTTTTGCTGGGTAGGTGATTCTAGGTTTTAATCCTAGCTCCATTGACCTCCGGAATATCACATTCCAAGCCCTTCGATCTCTTAATGTAGAAGCTGCCAGATCTTGGGTTATTCTGATTGGGTTTCCACAATACTCAAATTGTTTCTTTCTGGCTGCTTGCAGTATTTTCTCCTTGATCTGGGAGCTCTGGAATTTGGCAACAATATTCCTAGGAGATTTCTTTTTGGGATCTATTTGAGGAGGCGATCGATGGATTCTTTCAATTTCTATTTTGCCCTGTGGCTCTAGAATATCAGGGCAGTTCTCCTTGATAATTTCCTGAAAGATGGTATCGAGGCTCTTTTTTTTGATCATGGCTTTCAGGTAGTCCAATAATTTTTAAATTATCTCTCCTGGATCTATTTTCCAGGTCAGTGGTTTTTCCAAGGAGATATTTCACATTGTCTTCCATTTTTTCATTCCTTTGGTTCTGTTTTATAATATCCTGATTTCTCATCAAGTCACTAGCTTCCACTTGCTCCAATCTAATTTTTAAAGTAGTATTTTCTTCAGTGGTCTTTTGGACCTCCTTTTCCATTTGGCTAATTCTGCCTTTCAAGGCATTCTTCTCCTCATTGGCTTTTTGGAGCTCTTTTGCCATTTGAGTTAGTCTATTTTTTAAGGTGTTGTTTTCTTCAGTGTATTTTTCAGTATTTTTTTGGGTCTCCTTTAGCAAGTCATTGACTTGTTTTTCATGGTTTTGTCGCATCCTTCTCATTTCTCTTCCCAATTTTTCCTCTACTTCTCTAACTTGCTTTTCCAAATCCTTTTTGAGTTCTTCTATGGCCTGGGGCCAGTTCATGTTTTTCTTGGAGGCTTTGGTTGTAGGCTCTATGACTTTGTTGTCTTCTTTAGGCTGTATGTTTTGGTCTTCTTTGTCACCAAAGAAAGAATCCAAAGTCTGAGACTGAATCTGGGCGCGTTTTCGCTGCCTGGCCATATTCCCAACCAACTAACTTGACCCTTGAGTTTTTCAGTGGGGTATGACTGCTTGTAGATTACAGAGTTCTATGTTCCACGTTTGGGGGGGAGGTGCCAGCTCTGTCAGAGCCGCACTCCTCCTTCCCTAAAGACCCCCAGTCCAGACTGGGCTTAGATCTTCAGCAGGCTGTTGCACTCCTGCTCTGATCCGCCACTTAATTCCTCCCACCAGGTGGGCCTGGAGCCGGAAGTAACAACAGCTGTAGCTGCCCCAGCTCCGCTGCCCCCGGGGCTGGAAGCCGAACTGCGAACTCCTTCCACTCCTGCAGCTTTTCCCACTAACCTTCTCCGCAGTCTTTGGTGTTTGTGGGTCGAGGGGTCTGGTAACTGCCGCAGCTCACATATTCAGGGCGCTAGGGCCCCCTCCTCCCGGCTTCTGGTCTGGATCGTTCACGCCGCCCAGGCTGGGCTCTGCTCCACTCCGTTCCCAGCTCCCAGCTCCCAGCTCCGTGTGGAATAGAGCTCACCCAGAGACCATCCGGGCTGTCCTGGGCTGGAGCCCTGCTTCCCTCTGCTGTTCTGTGGGTTCTGCCGTTCTAGAATTGGTTCAGAGCCATTTTTATATGTTTTTGGAGGGACTCGGGTATGGAGCTCACTCTAGTCCGTGCTTACCAGCCGCCATCTTGGCTCCACCCCCCCCAGAAATGATATTTATTAATGTAGTTCAGTAAGAATAATTGCTATAAAACATTCCCTTCTTCCCTCAAAGACTGGTACCTTCTTCCACCAGTACATAAAGAATTCAGGGGAAAGTGGGCTCAAGCTTAGAAAGTACATGTAGCAGAAGGGTAACTCACAGATCTTAGTTCTTATAAGTTCATTTCTTCCATCCTTGGAGATATTTTCAAAAGTTCCCCATAGCCATATTTTAGCTTCTTTGTTGCTCGCTGTAGAGTAGTAAATCTGCATCCAGTCTGTATTTGGTTCCTATGATAGACACTGTCACTAGCTGTTGTTAGCCTAGGACCTGATACTAGGACGTTGATATGAAGACAATAAGTCTTAAATTTTTCATGTCCTTCAAAGCCCACAAAGTTCTACTCTGCCCACATTATGGTATAGCAGGGAGGAGACCAAATCCAAAGCCAAGTGATTTCCTTCTCAGAAGTTAATTCTTAGGGAGTCTGGCTAGAACACTCTCTCCCCAATCACTATTTAATGGAATCCAAATCTTTTCTACATGTTTGAGTAACTTGGATTCTGAACTATTCTAAATCATTATTTCCATGTGGGTTATTCTCTGATTATATAACCAGGCCTGTTCTATCTCCAAAGCCCTTTTTCCCCCCAATCCAATGGTTTTTTCTCCAAATCCAATGGTCTTCTCTTAATCCTCATTCTCCTTGACCTCTCTAGAGTCATTTGACAATGTTGACAATCCTCTCCTCCTTGATACCCTCCCCTCTCTCCAGGTATTCAGGACATCACTCACTCCTACTTCTCCTCTTATCTATCTGACTGCTCCTTCTCAGTCTCCTTTACTAGACCTTTATCCAGATCATGCCTTCTAACCATAGGTTTCCCCTAGGTTCTGTCCTAGGCCCTCTTTTCCCCCTATACTACTTCATTTGCTGATGTCATCAGCTCCCATGAGTTTAATTACTATCTTTGTGCTGATAATTCTCAGATCTCCCTATCTTGTCCCAATCTTTCTGTTGATTGCCTTTATCTTATCCCCAACTGCCTAATCAGCATCATGAACTAGATATCTCTTAGACATTTTAAACTCAATATGTCCAGAACCAAACTCATTATCCCCCCAATCCGCCCTTCCAGTTCCCTAGCCTTACAGCCTAGCTTTCACTCTTGACTCCTTACTTTTACACCTCCCCCCACCATATGTGATAAGGCCTGTCAATTTTATATCTGTAACATCTCTTGCACACAGCTCCTTCTCTCCTCTGACACTGCCATCACTCATACAGAACTTGATCACATCATACTTGCACTGCAATGGCCAGCTGGTTGTTCTCTCTGCTTCAGTATTCTCCCTAATGTAGTTCATCCTCAACTCATCTATCAAACTGATGTAACCAAAGTGCAGATCTAACTACATCATCTACATAGACCATAAATACCAGGAGCTCCCTATTGTCTCAAGATCCAAATATGAAATGTTCTGGTTGGCATTCAGATCTATTCATAACCTCACTTTCTCCTACCTTCTTAGTTTTCTTACATCTCATTCATTCCAATATTCTCTGCAATTCCATGAAACTAGCATTCATAATGTTCCTGGAATAAGAAATCCCGTTTCCCAACTCTGAGCATTTTCATGGTTATCTTACATGTCTGGAATTCTCTCCCTCCTCTTCTCCACCTACTGCTGTATTCAAGAGATGTCGCAAAACTAAAATTGACAGGATATGACCTTTTTAGTTTACTGAAAGTCTTAGTAATCAATGAAAATTTTTGCATTTGTACTGTATTTTTAACTATTCCATAGTGGTTTCATATATTTTATTCAAAAGAACACATGTCCATGATAATATTAGAGCTTTCAAATTTCCATAAAATACTGAATTTTCATGCAATACCCAATTCATTTGAAGTTTCATAATCCCTCTTCTTTTCCCTCTCCCCCTTCCCCATTTACTGAGGATGCATTATTTAACTTATTGAAGATTACTGGAACCTAGGTTAGCAAAAAAAATCCGTGAGGATCCATCTGAATAGGGAAAGTACAAAAATCAATGAAAAGCAAGTTTGCGTCAGAGCAAGGGATCTAGTCTTTATGCTTTTTTTCTTCTCTCCCTGATTGTCTACAATACCATATAAATACTGGGTCAAGGAGTTGGAAATTTGCTTATTTTCTTCACTTTAACAAAGGATGTACCAGAAATTCTTAGCTACGAGCATCCTTTCCTCACTTATACCAGTATCCTAGGAGAAACAAATGAGATAGTTTGGATGTGAAACAAGATAAAGAAAAAATAAGTAATAAAATAAGACTATTTCATAATTGTATCACAAAACTTTTCTCAGAAATGATGAAGTATCAATAATACCATTTTGATTGTGTTTATTGCAACAGCAAAACTCCCTGTGGTGATCAAAATGCACTTTTACCCAAAACCCAAGAAAAGAATTACTGTGAGGTACATACAATTGATTAATGTCATGCTAGTATTCAATTCATTTTCTCTTCCTAGAGGGAAATGTCATTAAAAACAGATTAAAGAGGAAATTATTGCTGTGTAATCACCTTGTTCATATGATTGGAAGTAGGTTTGCCTCACGTATTTTCCATACACCACATTGTATAAATTAATCCAAGGGACCTTCAGAAATAGAAATGGAAAAAAGTTGTCTTTTTTCCCTGCCTAGTCAGATAGGTAATGTCTTTGCAGAAGATGAATCAAAACTCTACTTCTAATTAGTATGTTATGAGATAAGGAAAGAAAAGAATAAATGCAAAACCTGTGAAGAATACTAAGATGGGATATTAGAAAAGCTCTTTGATAGAGTATTAATTTGCAAGTAATATCTTTGGTTTCCACAGCACCTTTCCTTCCTTACAGAAATCTACTCTGATAAATTCAGGGGATAAATTAATGCCCTAGGTGAATACTCTTTTCAGCCCTTCAGAATAAGTTCCAATACCACTATCACCCAACCCCAGGCTTATAACGTATAATTTTCTTTCATACACACTACACTCTAGTCAAACTGGTCAACTAATTGTTCTCCAAATTCAGCCTTCCATTTCCTGACTCTGACTTTTCATTATCATTAGGCCTAGAATACACACCTTCGTTGCTTCTCTGTCTCTTAGAAACCCTAGCTACTCTCTAGGCAGGTCCATGTCATACAAGAAGCCTTTCCTGAACTACTTTATTGTTTATACATATGTATGTGTGTGTACAGAGTATTCATATATTTGCATCTTATACCACCCCACTTGAAGAACCGAATCTCCTTGAAGATAACAACTGTTGATTTCCTCTTTGAATCATAGCATCCTCCTGTGTTGAAGGTACTTAATTAGTTCATGCTGGGCTGTTTCCTACTCAGTTGCACTTTCCTAAGCAGTGAAATGAATACAGTTATAGTTTGCCAAGGTGGACTGATATCACTGCTAAAATGATTTGCCAAAACCCATCAGTTAGTTCCATCTCAGCTCTCATCCTAAGATCTAATGGAACTTAAGAAGCACCACTAGGACCTCCAAAGAGCTCTTTATGACCATACGTATTTAGCAGTAAATTGAGAATTCAGTTTTCATTACACTGCTACTCCCATTTGGGCCCTTTTAGCTACGACAAAGAAGAGCAACCTTTGTGGAAAAGAGGCCCATTATGTGTGTTACCACCAACACAGCATACTGGGGACAGTAGCACCCTACAGATCATCTGGATTCTACAGCTTATAGTCTAAGGAAGCAATGCCAATGAACATATAGAGCCTAGCAAATTCCTCTGTATTTGCTGCTGTTCTCACCTCCTCAGCAACTAAAAGGTAATGAAAACTTGGAAAAGAAAGTTTTCATTACCAAAGTTCTTGGCACTGTCAGGTGGTTCAACACACACATGTGCGTGTGTGTGTGCACACACACGCACAAAGAGAGAGACAGAGAGACACAGAGAAAGACAGAGAGAGACATACAGAGAGATAGGGACAAAGACAAAGACAGAGAAAGAGACAAAGACAGAGAAAGAGAAAGAGACAGCTACAAAGAGAAATAATATAGATCAGGAGTGAGGAACCTGTGGCCTCAAGGCCACATGTGGCTTTCAAGGTCCTTGGGTGAGGCCTTTTGACTGAGTCCAAGTTTTACAGAACAAATCCTTTTATGAAGGGGATTTATTCTGTGAAGTTTGGATTCAGTCAAAGGGCCGCACTTGAGTAGCTAGAGGGCCACGTGTGGCCTTGAAGCTGCAGGTTCCCCACCCCTGATAGATGCATCTATAAAAACTATAGATACTATCTATATCTCAAATAGTATGTATAGCAACGAAAATAACATTCAGTAGGCAGATAGATAGAGCAGTGAATATAGTCCTGGGCCTGGAGTCAGGAAGACTCATCTTTGTGGGTTCAAATCTGGCCACAGACACTAGCTGAATGACGCTGGACAAATCACTTAACCCTACTTACCTCAATTTGCTCATTTGTAAAATGAGCAAGAAAAGGAGATGACAAACCAATCTAGTATCTTCAACAAGAAAACCCCAAAATGGGTCACAAAGAGTTGGACATAATTGCAACAACTGAAAAATAATGTAACTAACATTATATGAGAAATATTTACTATCTTCCTTGCTATTCCACTAAAAAGAGCATGGGGAAGGAAAGAAGGAAAGATGTATTTTTAATGCAAATACAGGAAAGGCTATGTGCACTTACCTTACAAATATTATATCATTTTATTCTTACAATCACCCTGGAAGATAGATTCTATTATTATGATCATTTTACAAATGAGGAAACTGAGGCAAACAGAGGTTAAGTGACCTGTCTAGCATCATACAGCTTTTAAGTACCTGAGGCCAGATTTGAATTCAGGTCTTCCTGACTCTAGGCTTAACACTCTATCCATTGCATCACCTAGCTGCCTCTATTGCAGGTTATGAAGGCCCTTCAGTCTACCACCTGAGATCTCCGCTATGTGTCTCCTTCTCTTTGAATATGTGCTATTTCATTCTAGAATAATGGATGGTCATTGTGTTGATCAGATCACACAACACCACCTGACTTCAAAAAAAAAGCACATATATTACTTGTTCAATTTTTAAGAAAATGATGGTGACATCAATGAGGGACTATACAAAAGAAGCAGCTCTTTACAAGCTAAACCAGAGTAGAAAACAGAAAATTCCTTTAGATATCTAAGAAAGCAATGCTTGCATAGCCTAATGAGAAGACTCTTTTTGTGTAGGGCAGAGCTTTGGACCCTAGGTGAAAATGAAAGAATGCTTAAATAATCCAAAGATGTTCTATCGCTAAAGCATAAAATAATAGTTTTATCTGGAAAGAGCATTCAATGTATCTTTGCCATTCCCAACTGGTCTTTCCTTCCTTTCTCTGTGACCTGGGGGGAAAAAAAGAAAAAAGAAAAAGTAAACCATATCTCAGGTTGCAGTTCAAACTGTTCCATGATTTCCCACTCATTTTATAGCTTTTTTTATGCCCACTCTTATTCAATGCCTTCTCTCTTCTCATTCCCCCCCTACAACTTCTTGTCTTACTTGAGATGAGGCCAAACTACAAACCCTAGCATGTTTAGCAGATAAAATTATTTCCTTTATAAGTTCCTCAGCACCTTTACCTTAGCACCAAACTTTTAAAAAGAGTTGTTATATGTGTATTCTTTCTCAATTTTGAGCATATTTTGGTAATGGCATTTTAAAATTAATTTTATTGATACTTTTTTGTCTTTATATGGCCTAGATTTCTACCTGTATCCATGCCTCTTTATCCTCTAGAAGTTTTGCCTACAAAAAGAATGTTTTAAATAAAAAATTTTCAAATGAACAAAAGAAGAAAATTCAGCAAAATGGAGAAAAATATTCCCTCAAAATCTCACGTTATATGCAACATTTTTCATTTATGGACCACTGCACCACTGAAAAAAGAGTGAGAAGTATCTTCTTACATCACTTTTTTGTTGTTGTTCAATTGTTCATTTATATCCAGCTCTTTGTGACCCCATGGACATGCCAATACTGTCTGAGGGATTTTCTTGACAAAGATATTGGATTGGGTTTCCATTTCTTTCTCTGACAGATTAAGGCAAATAGAGGCTAAGTGACTTGCCCAGGGTCACACTGCTAGTAAGTGCCTAAGGCTGGATTTTAACTCAGATCTACCTGACTCCAGGACTAGCACTCTATCCACTGAGCCATCTAGCTGCCTCATTGCTTCTTTAGGGCGAAGTTTGTTCTTTATAACACTGACATCAAAATTCAAATAGAAATAAGTGCCATTAACCCATAGAAAATCTCATGAGTTATCATGCATAATGTTATCCTGGCTATGCTTACTTTACTGTGTATCAATTCATGGACCTCTTCTCAAGCTTCTCTCTATTTATTATGCCTGTCATTTGTTAGAGCACAGTACTGTTTCCTTTGTATTAATGTGCCAAAATGTGTTTGGGCAACTACTTTGTTTCAACTTCTTTGCTACCATAAAAGTTAGCTATACACATTTTGGTGCACATTGAGCCTTTACTTTTGTCATTGACTTCCTATGGGTATGTCTAGTAGTGATTAAAAATATTTTCTTAGAATAAACTTATAACTCCATCTTGCTCAGGTAGTTTTTTCCCTATACATTTGCTAGCTAATTTATGACTTGCTAAAGTTCTTCTTTCTGAGTTTTTTTTTTTAAAGTTCTCTGTTCCTAGTTTTGGTAACTGGGTATTTTATATTATTGTGCATATATATCCATTAATGTGAATCTCAGTATTTTCTGTCATGTAATTCTGTCACTGAAGCATTTTAAAGAGCTGAATACATGGTTAGACGTGGTTTAGGAAGAGTATTTTGGCTTCTGTATGGAGCATGGGTTAGAAAAGAATGAGACTGTTTCTCAGGGGTGTGGTGGTAGAAGGAGACTAGGTAGGAAGAGAAGTATCCCAGCAGGCCTCACCTAAGCAGAACAGCAGGAGTTCCTGAGCAGCAGGGGGGTGGAGCCAGCAAATATCAACACCATGACCCCAGACATGCCTTTGCACAGCTGGGGGAAGAGAGAGACACCAGCATAGACAACTGCTGAGACCACTCAAACTTTAGTGCAGTCCTCGGGGAAGAGGAGACTTCCAGAGCCCAGACCACCCCTCCCCCACACCTCAAAAAACCAAAGGCCACAGCACACAAAGCCAGTGAGGAGGCCCATGGTTCTCAGAACTAGAAGCTTGGGACAGAGCCCCCTGAGTCCTAGAAGCAGAGATCTGTTTTAGAAGCCAGGGTGAAAAAAACAAACACCATAAAAAACCAGAGGAGATAACCAGACTATTGATTCCTATTATGGAGACAGGGATGATCTAAATACCCATTCAGAAGAGGACAGCAGTGACACTATACACACATCTGAAACCATAAAAGGGAATGTGAGCTGGTCTCTAGCCCAAAAAGCATTCCTGGAAAAGTTCAAAGAGGATTTTAAAAACCAAATTAGAGAGGTAAAAGAAGAGAACAAATTTTTAAAAAGTAAAATTGGTGAAATGGTTAAGGAGGTTCAGAATACAACTGGAGAGAATAACTCCTTAAAAAGTATAATTAATCAACTGGAAAAGGAGATACAGAAGCTAAGAAAACAATGTGTTAAAAATTAGTATTGGACAAGTAGAAGCTAATGACTCTATGAGACACCAAGAATCAGTCAAACAAAATCTAAAGAATGAAAAATAGAAGAAAATGTGAAATATCTTATGGGAAAATAACTGACCTGGAAAATAGATCCAGGAGAGATAATCTAAGAATTATTGGCCTACTGGAAAACCATGACAAATAAAGAGCCTGGACAGTATCTTCCAAGAAATCATCAGGGAAAACTGGTGTGAGGTTCTAGAACCAGAGGGTAAAATAGTCATCCAAAGAATCTACCTATCACCCCCTGAAAGAGATCCCAAGTGGAAAACTTCAATGAATATTGTAGTCAAATTCCAGAATTATCAGGTCAAGGAGAAAATGCCACAAGAATCCAGAAAGAAACAATTCAAATATTGTGGAACTATAGTCAGGATCATGCAGGATCTTGGAGCTTCTGCCATAAATGACAAGAGAAATTGGAATATGACATTCTGAAAGGCAAAGGAGCTTGGACCACACCCAAGGATCAACTACCTGGCAAAACTGAGCATAATTTTTCAGGCAAGGAGATGGACATTCGATGAAATAATGGAATTCCAGACCTTCCTGACGAAAAGGCCAGATCTCAATGGAAAATTAGATCTTCAAATACAAAACTCAAGAGAAACATAAAAAGCTAAACAGGAAAAAAAAAACAAAACTATATTATTCAATAAGGGAAAATTGTTTGCATCCTTATACAGGATTATATTGATTTATATATGTGATATATATGTCAATCTTGAGAATGGAACAGTTATTATGACAATTGAAAGGGATATACATAGAATGAGAGTGTCAGTATAAAGAAAGTGATGTGATGATAAAAGACATAATTAAGGCATGCAAAGGGATTGTTCTGGGAGAAGAGATAGGAAGGAGGTAGAAAAGGGTAAATTGTGTCACATGAAGAGGCACAAAAACATAGAGGGGGAAAAAGGGAGGGAGAAAAGCAGTGTTTGAGCTTTACTCTCACCGGATTTGGTTCAAGGAGGGAAGAACATAGTCTGATAAGTATAGAAATCAAACTTGTCCTACAGACAGAAGGAGGGTAAAGGGGAGAGAAAAGGTGGGAGTGGAGAGAAGGGAGGAAAGAAGTAGCAAGGGGAAAAGGATAAGATAAGGGAGGGGTGTCATTAGGGAGGGAAAATTGAGGAAGCCGGTGGTCAAAAGCAAAACCCTTTTAGCAGCGGAAAGGAGAAGGGAGGAAAAAAAAGCACAAATGGGGGGAAATAGGAGGCAGAAAAAGACACAGATAGTAATCATAACTGAATGTGAATGGGATGAACTCTCCCTTAAAATGGAGGCAGATAGGAGATTGGATTAAAAACCATAATCCTAAAATATGTTGTTCATAAGAAACACATCTGAAACAGTGGGATATACCCAGGGTAAAGGTAAAAGGCTGGAGTAGAATATATTGTGCTTCAGCTAAAGTAAAAAAGAGCAGGGGTAGGAATCCTAATCTCAGACAAAGCAAAAGCAAAGATATATCTAATTGAAAGAGATAAGGAAAGACAGCATATCCTACTAAAAGGCACCATCAATAATGAAGCAATATCTTCACTTAACATATATGCACCAAATGGTATAGCATTTAAATTCTGAGAGGAGAAATTAAGGGAGTTACTGGAAGAAATAGATATCAAAACTGTATTAGTGGGGGATCTCAACCTTCCTCTCTCTGAACTTGATACATCTAACCTCAAAATAAAAAGAAAGAGGTTAAGGAGGCAAATAGAATTTTAGAAAAGATAGATATGATAGACCCCTGGAGAAAACTGAATGGGGATAAAAAGGAATATACCTTTTTCTCAGTGGTACATGTACCATTCTCAAAAACTGACCATGTACTAGGGCATGAGAACCTCTCAATCCAGTACAGAAAGGCAGAAATAGTCAATGCATCCTTTCCAGATCATGATGCAACTAAAGTTATTTGTAATGAAGAACCATGAAAAGATAAACTAAAAATTAATTGGAAACTAAATAATCTAATCCTAAAGAATGAGTGGATCAAATAACAAATCATATAAACAATTAATAACTTCATTCAAGAGACTGACAATAATGAGACAACATACCAAACTTATGGGATGCAGCAAAAGCAGTTTTTAGGGGAGGTTTTATATCTCTAAATGCATGAATAAAATAAATAAAAAGGAAATCAATGAATTGGGCATGCAAATGAAAAAGCTAGAAAAAGGAAAATCCCTAATTAAATACCAATTTAGAAATACTGAAAATCAAAGGAGAGATTAATACAATTGTAATCAAGAAAACTATTGAAATAATAAATAAAACTAAGAGCTGTTTTTATGAAAAAAAACAATAAAATTGAAAAACTTTTAGGTCAATTTGATTAAAAAAAAGAAAGAAAACCAAATTACCAGTATCAAAAATGAAAAGGGTGAATTCACTTCTAATGAAGAAAAATTTAAAACAATAATTAGTAATTATTTTGCCCACTTGTATGCACATAACTCTGACAACCTGAGGAAAATGGATGAATAGTTATGAAAATATAAATTGCCCAGGTTGACAGAAGAGGAAGTAATTTAACCCATAACAGAAAAAGAAATTGAACTCACTAGGAAAAAATCTCCAGGACCACACAGTTTTACACGTGAATTCTATCAAACATTAAAAGAACAATTAATTCCTATACTTTATAGACTATTTGGGAAAATAGGCAAAGAAGGAGTCCTACAAAATTCTTTTAATGACACAAATATGGTACTAATACCAAAACCAGGAAGAGTCAAAACAGAGAAAGAAAATTATAGACCAATTTCCCTAATGAATATTGATGCAAAAATTTTAAAGAAAACATTAGCAAAGAGATTGCAGCAATGAGAATAATATACTATGACCAGGTAGGATTTATTCCAGGAATGCAAGGCTGGTTCAATATTAGGAAAACTATTAACATAATTGATCATATCAACAACAAAACTAGCAAAAAACATATGATTATCCAATAAATGCAGAAAAAGCTTTTGACAAAATACAGCACTCATTCCTATTAGAAACACCAGAAGGCATAGGAGTAAATGGAGTCTTCCTCAAAATTATAGGTAGCATCTACCTAAAACCATCATCAAGCATTATATGTAATGGATATAAGCTAGATGTATTCCCAGTAAGATCAGGGGTGAAACCAGGATGTCCATTGTCACCCCTATTATTCAATTTGGTACTAGAAATGTTAGCTGTAGTAATGAGAAGAAAAATAAATTGAAGGAATTAGAATAGGCAAAGAAGAAACTAAGTTATCACTCTTTGCAGATGATATGATGATTTACTTAGAGAATCCTAGATAATCAAATAAAAAACTTTACCAAAGTTGGAGAATATAAAATAAACCCACATAAATCCTCAGCATTCCTATATACTACTAACAAAGCCCAGCAGCAAGAGATAGAAAGAGAAATTCCATTTAAATTTACTGTAGACACTATAAAATATTTGGGAGTTTACCTGCCAAACCAAAACCAGGGTCTATATGAACACAATTATGAAACACTTTTCACACGAATAAAGTCACATCTAAATAAATGGAAAAACATCAGTTGCTCATGGTTAGGCTGAGCTAATATAATAAAAATGACAATTTTATCTAAATTAATTAATTTAGTCAGTACCATACCAATCAAACTATCAAAAATTATTTTACAGAGCTGGATAAAATAATAACAAAATTCATCTGGAAGAACAAATGGTCCAGAATATTAGGGGAATTTAAGAAAAGAAATGCTAGGGAAGGTGGCCTAGCCATACCAGATATTAAACTGTACTGTAAAGCAACAGTCATCAAAACTACTTGGTACTGGCTAAGAAACAGAGTGGTAGATCAGTGGAATAGGTTAGGTAAACAAGATGCAGTAGTCAATGACTATAGCAATTTACTTTTTGAGAAACCCAAAGAATCCAGCTCCTGGGCTATGCATTCATTATTTCACAAAAACTGCTGGGAAAATTGGGAGATGATATGCCAGAAATTGGGCATAAACCAGTATCTTACACTGTATACCAAATAAAGTCAAAATGGGTTCATGATTTAGGAATAAAGGCTGATACTGTAAGCAATTTGGGAGAGCAAGGAATAGTTTACCTGTCAGATTTATGGGAAAGGGAAGAATTTGTGACCCAACAAGAGATAGAGAGCATTACAAAATGCAAAATGGATAATTTTGATTACATTGAATTGAAAAGTTGTGTAAACCAAGCCAATGCAACCAAGATTAGGAGGGAAGCAGAAAATTTGGAGAAAATCTTTACAACCAGTGTCTCTTATAAAAACCTCATATCTAAAATATACAGGGAACTGAGTCAAATTTATAAGAACACAAGTCACTCCCCAATTGACAAATGGTCAAAGGATATGAACAGGCAGTTTTCAGAGGAAGAAATTAAAGATAACTATAGTCGTATGAAAAAAATGCTCTAGATTACTATTGATTAGTGAAATGTAAATTAGAACAGCTCTTAGGTACCACATCTCCTCTGTCAGATTGGCTAACATGACAAAACAGCAAAATGTTAAATGCTGGAGAGGATGTAGGAAAATTGGAATGCTGTTGCATTAGTGGTGGAGTTTTGAGCTGATCAAGCCATTCTGGATAGCTATTTGGAACTATGTCCAAAGGTTTATAATAATGTGCATACCCTTTGACTCAGCAATACCACTGCTAGGGCTATATCCCAAAGAGATCATATAAGTGGGAAAGGAACCCACATGTGCAAAAATATTTATAGCAGCTCTTTTTGTTGTGGCAAAGAATTGGAAATCAAGGTGATGCCCATCAATTGGGGAATTGCTAAACAAATTGTGGTATATGAATGTAAAGGAATACTATTGTGCTATAAGAAATGAGGAGCAGATGGACTTCATTACAACCTGGAATGACTTATATGAACTGATGCTGAGTGGGGAGAGCAGAATGAGGAGATTATTACACACAATTATAGACACACATCTGTAAGGACTAACTTTGATAGACTTGACTCCTCTCATCAATGCGAGGTTCAAAGACAGCTCCAAAAGACTCATGATGAAAAAAAAAAAGCTATGCACATCCAGAGAAAGAATTATGGAGTGTGAATGCAGATTGAAGCAAACTTTTTGCTCTCTATTTATTTTCCTTCTTTTTTTGGTTTCATTTCTCCTTTCTCATGATTTATTCCATTGGTAATAATTCTTTGGTACAACTGGACTATTATGTAAATAAGTTCAACGTGAAGGCATATATAGAACCTGAATTGGCTTACATGCCACCTTGGGGATTAGGGGGAGGAGTGGTAGGAAGAGAAAAGTTGGAACCCAAAAACTTGTGGAATTGAGTGTTGTAAACTAAAAATAAAAAATAAATTTGTTAAAAAAAAAACAAATTAGAGAAGTAGAAGAAAAATTGGGAAAAGAAATAAGTGTAATGCAAGAGAATCATGAAAAAAGAGTCAATAGCATGGGAAAAGATATACAAAAATTTACTGAGGACAATAACTTCCTACAACATAGAATTGACCAAATGTAAAAGGAAGCACAAAAGGTCACTGAAGAAAATAATTCCTTAAAAATTAATTACCATTGAACATGTGGAAACTAATGACTCTGTGAGACATGAAGATAAGATAAAACAAAAAAAGATTAAAAATAAAAGAAAATGTAAAATTTCTAGTTGGAAAAACAACTTATCTAGAAAATAGATCCAGGAGAAATAATACAAGAATTATTGGACTCCCTAAAAGTTGAGATCAAGAAAAAAAGCCTGGAAAACATCTTTCACGATATTATCAAGAAACCCCCCCTGATATTTTAGAAACAGAGGGCAAAACAGAAGTTGGAAGAATCTGCTGATCATTGCTTGAAATAGATTCCAAAATGAGAACTACCAGGAACATCATAGCCAAATGCACAGATCAAGGAGAAAGTATTGCAACAACCAAAAAGAAACAATTTAAAAATCATAGAGCTACAGTCAAAATTACATAAGACTTGGTGGTGTCCACATTAAGGAACTGGAGGGCATAGAATATGATATACTGGAAGGCAGAGGAATTACAATTACAGCAAAGAATCACCTACTTAGCAAAATTGAATATAATCTTCCAGGGTGAAAAATAGATATTTAACAAAATAGAGGACTTTCAAATATTTCTAATTAAAAGACCGGAGCTGAATAAAAGTTTGAACTTCAAATACAAGACTCAAGGAAAACACAAAAAGGGAAAAAAAAAGAAATAAGAAAGAGAAAACATAAATTCAATAAGGTTAAACTGTCTATATTTCTATATTGCAAGATACTATTTATAACTATATATTTTTAACTATTAAAGCAATTGTGAGTATACATAGACAGAGGTTGTGGATATAAGGTGATCTTGATGGGATAATGCCCAAAAAAATCAAAATAAAAGAGTGAGAAAGAAGATTGCAATGGAACAAGAGGGGAGAGATTGAATAGGGTAAATTATCCTACATAAAAGAAGCATAAAAGTGCTATTGTAATGGAGGGGAAGATGGAGGCTTGGGGGAAGCTTAAACCTTAATCTCATCAAAATTGGCTCAAACAGAAAATAACATATAAACTCAGTTGAATATAGTAATCCATCTTACCCTAAACAGAAGTAAAAGAACAGGGATAATTGAAGAGGGAAGGGAGGATTGATAAAACAAAGAGTATACTGCAGAAGGTGGTGATCAGAAGTAAAACACTTGTGAGGAGGGAAAGAATGGGAGGTAAAAGAGAGGGGGGAAAACAAGTAAAAAAAATAACATGGAGGGAAACACACAGTTAATTATCATAATGATAAATGTGAATTGGATAAACTCACCCATAGATACTGAAGCAGATAGCAGAGTGAATTAAAAACCAGAATGCTACAATATGTTGTTTATAAGAAACACATTTGAAGTGGAGTGATGCACACTGGATAAAGATAAGTGGCTGGCACAGAAGTTATTATGCTTCAGCTTAAGCAAAGAAAGCAGGATTGGCAATCATGATCCCAGATGAAGCAAAAGAAAAACAGATCTATTTAAAAGAGATAAAGAAGGAAGTCATATCTTGCTGAAAGGTACCATAGACAATGCAGTCATACCAATATTAAACATATGTGCACTAAATGGTATAGAATCTACTTTTTTTGAAAGAGAAATTAAATGAGTTACAGGAAGAAATAGAAAATAAAATCAAATTAGTGGAGTACTTCAACCTTCCCCTCACAGAACTAGATAAATCTAGCAAAAAAAAAAAAGAAAGAATTTAAAGAGGTCAACAAAAGTCTTGAAAAGTTAGATATGACGGATCTCTGGAGAAAATTGAATGGAAATAGCAAGGAATATACCTTTACCCAGCAGCAGTACGTGGCACCTGCACAAAAATTAACCATGTATTAGGACATTAAAAACCTCACAACCAAATGTAGAAAAGCAGAAATAGTAAACCCAACCTTTTCAGATCATAAGCAATAAAATTATGTTTAATAATTAGCAATGGAGAGAGATTAAAAATTAATCAAAAATTAAATAATTTAATCCCCCCCCAAAAAAACAAGTTTGTGAAAGAACAAACCATAGAAATGATCAATAAATTGATTAAAGAAAATTACATCAATGAGATAATATACCAAAATTTATGAGATGCAGCCAAAGCAATACACAGGTGACATTTTATGTCTCTAACTGCACACATCAACAAAATAGGGAAAAGCAGATCAATGATTTGAATATGCAACTAAAAAACTAGCAATATATGATTGTAATGGAATATTATTGTGCTATAAGAAATGACAAGCAGGATGATTTCCAAAAAAAAAAAACTGGAAAGACTTATGAACTGATGCATAGTGAAGTGAACATACCCAGAAGAATGTTGTACACAGTAACAGCAATATTTTTCAATGAAGAACTGAGAATGACTTAGCTGTTCTAAGCAATACAATGATCTGAGACAATCCCAAAGGACTAATGATGAAGCATGCTATCCACCTCAAGACAAAGAACAGATATTGACTGAATACAGACTGAAGCATGTTATTTTTCACTTTCTTTCATTTTTTTTTCTTTTATTCGAGTCTTCTTGTACAAAATGGCTAATATGGGAATCTTTTACATAATTGCACATGTATAACCTATATCTGATTGCTTACTGTATCAGGTAATGTGGAGGGTAGAGAGGGAAGGAGAGAATTTGGAACTCAAAACTTTAAGTAAAAATGTTAAAAATTTTTGGAGTAAAAAGTATGGATGATCTTGAAGAGGACAGTTGTAATTAGTGAGTACTCACCACTTCCATCACACAGAGTTTGCTGATCTAATGCAGTCAAGAGTGCATTTGTGTCTTACAGCTCCTGCTTAACCTGACACCCATGAATTCTGTATTATCCTGCAATTTAACCACTTTATGACATTCTGGGTGCCCTTTCAGATCACAGCAAGGACCTTGCCTTTTTCACCCAAGCACATTATCCTTACTCTCCTGCAAACTCTGTTCTTTAGGGAGGAAGATTTGTTGGAGAGGATCATCAGAATATTGACAGAGTTCATGATACAAATTATGACTGGATAGAAATGTGGATTTTGGAATCACTTTCTCAAACTAAATACTTGAATCATAATAAACTAATGAGCTCCTTCAAGAGTATGTGTTGAGAAGAGGGACAAAAATAGAGATCTGACCAAATGTGTAGGTGATGAATGTTGATTCAGCAAGGGATAATGAGCAGTATTGAGACAGGGAATAGGAGAACTGGGAGAGAGAAGCATCACAGAAGACAATGAAGAAGAGAGTTTCCAGGAAGAAGAGATTGTTAACAGAATAAAAAGCTATAAAGAGGTCAAGTAGTATGAATATTAAAGAAAATACATAGGATCCTAAGATCTCAAAATTTTATCATTTGTAACCTTTGAAAAAGCAGGTTGAATAGAGTGGTGAGGTCAAAAGTCAGATTGCAAGGTGTTGGAAGCAGTGACAGAAGATTCTTTTCAGAAAGTCATGGTGAGTAGCCTCTGTTTTGTATAGGAGTTAAGGGCATTTAGAAAAAGAGAGAGAGACAGAGAGAGAAACAGAGAGACAGAGACAGACAGACACAGAGACAGACACAGAGAGAGAGAGACAAAGAGACAGACACGGACACAGACACAGAGACAGAGACACAAGGAGAGAGAGAGACAGGGAGACAGAGACCAGGAGACAGAAGGAGAAAGATGAGTTGTGGTTAGCTCTCTGGGAATTCTTAGCAAAGGAATAGGTGTCAAGGATATTGTTCCAAATGATACAAAGTATGTAGTTCAAACAAAGAAAGTTCTGGAAAATCTAAAGCTTTAGAAAGAATGAGATAATTTCTGCCAGATAGAAACTTACCTAAGTACCAGAAAGACTTCCATAAGAAAACCATAACACCTTTTCACCCCAGGGGACGTATTATTGGGAGGCCATATGCTAGACTGCCTAGTCTTCCAAGAATCTAGTAGATTGGAGCAGTACACAATTATCTAATCTCCATTAAGGTGTACTGAGTCTTTCATGCTGATAGACCATGCTTATATGTGTATGTCCATGCAGCCAACTTCTGGTGGCTCTTTTTTAGTGGACCAACAAGGTAGTGATGCAAATAGCATTTCCAACACAGTACCTAAATTTATTCTTGGCAATCTAGAGAACATTTCAAATAATCATTAAATATGGCATATTCTAGTGTCTGAATCTTGATCATATTATAATGTATGAATAAATCAATTGTAGAATTGCTATGTCATATCACCAATGAACAATGTCAGTTTTCTGATTTTTCTGCAATAATGTGGCCACATTATATAATTCTAAATGCTCTTTCAGCTCTAAAATCATGTATATTTTATGACTGCGTTGATTTTCTACCTGCCCTGCTTGAAATAAACTTTCATAATTATCCTGATTAAGAGGACTGAGAATAAAAAGAAAAAAAATTCATCAGCTACATGAAAATATAATGAAATTGAAATAAGATATTTTTATCAATGTATGAAGGTGAACTTCCTTTTTTAAGTCTTTCTTTGGAGACTTGATTGACAAACCAGAATCTCTCACTATCAACACATTCTCTTGATGTTACTCCATTGTATTGTGACCCACATGGAGTAACAGAGTCAGACAACATTCAGAAATGAACCATAAGACTATTAGTTACAGATGTGCTACCTCTTGTATGAATTAACTATAACAATGAAGTGGTTTTGTCTTGTGTCTTGCTACTGGATTTCAGTGAACCTGGAGGAGAGAGTGAGGAGACTTTGCACAATTCTGCCTCACTTAAATCTAATTCTCTTGCAAGCCAGGACATTACTCTCCTGATGACATCAGTCCTCTTCCAGAACAAAGGACAAAGAATAACAATAACAATGAAATTACAGGTTCAGTGCAGGAAAATCACAATACAGTACAATTGATTTCAATTAATGTTATTGTATCTCAATTTAACTATTTTCACAATTAAATTTATATTACTTTATTTCTATCTACTTTCTAGAAGTAAACTATAATGTGTGTATGTATACAGAGTTTGAATTTTTTCTCTGTTCTATTCTTTTTTTATAATTTTAATGTACTTTGGTAGACAGTTATATGTATGTACATATGTATAGATACCTTTATTTAGCTACCATTGTTAAAGTATGATAAGCAGCATGATGTAGTATGCAAAGATTGAAATAAGATCCAAGAAGACATTCAAGTCCTACCTGTGATACATATTGACAGTTTGTCTTTTTCAAATCATCTATTCTTTCCAGGATTTAGGCAGCTTTCTAAGACTATTTTGGACAGCTACATAGTGTAGTGGAAAGAATTCTGAACCTAGAGTCAAAAAGATTTCTTCCTGAGTTCATATCTGGCCTCAAACACTTATTAGCAGTGTGACTATGGGCAAGTGAATTAACTCTATTTACCTCAGTTTTCTCATCTATAAAATGAGCTGAAGAAGGAAATAGCAAATCATTCTAGTATCTTTGCCAAGAAAACCACAGATGAGGTCACAATGAGTCAGACACCACTCTCAAAAACAATTCATAAGACTATTAGTTACAAATATGTTTCCTTTTGTATTAATTCATCATAGCAATGAAATTATAGGTTCATTACAGTGAAATCACAGGTCCAATCTTATCCGTACTAAGTAAAACGCCTTTTAGAAATTTCTGCTTCTGGGAGCCAAGATGTTGTAGTAAGAAGTACATCACTCTCACCCTTCCTTTTTGACCTCTGAAAGCCCAGAAAATATCACCCCAGGATAACCCTGGAACAGCTGCACCAGCAGAAAGACAGGGTACAGCTTGGGCACTTAATGGGAAAGGCTCATCTCATTCTGGTGTCAAGGGAACAGTACAGGATGGGAGGTGTCCCAGAAAGCCCTACCTCAGCAAACTAAGGGGAGATCCTGAGCCCCAGGGTGGTGGAGCAGGCAAGCACCCAGGACCCCCAAAAGAAGGTACAAAATATAATAGAAGAAAACAATTCATTAAAAATTAGAATTGGGCAAGTGCAAGCTAATGACAGTGAAACAGAAACAAAAGAATGAAAAAAATAGAATAAAACGTAAAATACCTCATTGGTAAAACAACTGACCTGGAAAATAGATCCAGAAAACACAATTTAAAAAGTCTTGGTCTATCCAAGTGCCTCAGCACAGGCAGGGGAACTGGTAGACACCAGCTCAGAAAAACACCATGGTTCTCTAACAACCAAATCTCCATGTGTTATAGCACAACTCTGGGGGGAACAACTCCAGGAGGTACAGATCCAGGCTGGCAGACATCCTCCAGTAGCCAAACTGTCAAGTACAAAGCCTGGGTGAGCAGGGGTCCTCTGGGCATTAGGCTCCCCAACTGCACCCCAAGAACTCCAGTGTTGCTGATCCTAGCTTAGCAGTAGGGAGGCTGCCAGACCCCAACAGCCTCCAGCTGCCAGCACCTGAGGACCCAGCACACAAAGCCAGTGACCAGGTCCTAGGATCCCAGCAGAAGAAGCTTGGGTCAGTGCCCCTTGTGCTCCAACAGGAGACCTCAACTTTAAGAACCGGGAAGCACCATGAGCAAAAACCAGAAATGTTCAAAGACCATAGATATCTATTATGGGGACAGAGAGGATCAAGGCACAAATTCAGAACAGGACAACATGGTCAATACACCCACATCTGAAACTTGAAAGGGGAATATGAACTGGTCTCAAGCCCAAAAAGCCTTTTTGGAAGAGCTCAAGAAGGAAGGCAAATAAGAGAGGTAGAAAAAACGGGAAAAGAAATGAGAGGTATGCAAGAGAGAGCTGATAGCTTGGAAAAGGGAGGACATAAGTTGACTATAGAAAACAAGTCCTTAAAAATATAGTTGGACAAATGGGAAAAAAAGTACACTGAAGAAACCAAGTCCATAAAAAATATAATTGGCCAAATGGAAAAGGAGACACAAAAACTCATTGAAGAGAAGAACTCCTTAAAAAGTAAAATGGGCCAAATGGAAAAGGAGGTACAAAATATAATAGCAGAAAACAATTCATTAAAAATTAGAATTGGGCAAGTGAAAGCTAATGACTACGAGATACCAAGAATCAGTCAAACAGAAACAAAATAATGAAAAAATAGAAGAAAATGTAAAATACCTCCTTCGTAAAAACAACTGACCTGGAAAATAAATGCAGGAGAGACAATTTAAAAAGTCTCGGTCTACCTGAAACCATGAGTTAAAAAAAAAAGAGCCTGGGCAACATCTTTCAGGAAGTCATAAAGGAAAACTTCTCTGAGGTCTTAGAACCAGGAGGTAAAGTATTCACTGAAAGAATCCACCAATCACCTCCTGAAAGAGATCCCAAATTGAAAACACCAAGAAATATTGCAGGCAAATTCCAAAATTACCATGTCGAAGAGAAAATACTGCAAATAGCCAGAAAGAAACAATTTAAATATCATTGAACCACACTCAGGATTATGCAGGAACTTGCAGCTTCTACATTAAAAGATCAGATGGCATGGAATATGATATTCCATAAGGCAAAAGTGATTGGATTAGAACCAAAGATCAATTACCCAGCAAAACTGAGCATAATCTTTCAGGGGAAAAGATGGATATTCAATGAAACAGGGGACTTCCAAACTTCCCTGAGGAAAAGACCAGAGCTCAACAGAAAATTTGATTTTCAAATACAAGACTTAAGAGGCATAAAAAGGTAAACAGGAAAAAAACAACAACAGCATGTTATTAATAAAGGCAAACTATTTACATCCCTACAAGGGAAGATGACACTTCTAACTCTTGAGAACTGTATTGTTATTAAGACATTTAAAAGGGTATATATAGACAAAGTGTGTGAGTATACGTAGATTTTGATGTGATACTAAAAAATCTAATTAAGAGGTGAAGAGGCATTGTACTGGAAGAAGACGAAAGGAAGAGGCAGACAAGGGTAAATTATATCACACAAAAAGGCACAAAAACCTACTACTGTAGAAGAAAGGAAAGAGAGATGAGCATTGTTTGAGCCTTACTCTTATCAGATTTGGCTCAAAGAGGAAATAACATAATCAATTAGGTATAGAAATCTAACTTGCCCTATAGGAAGTAGGAGGGGAAAAGGTAAAGAAAAGGGAGAGAAGAAGTAGTAAGAGAAAAGGGAAAGGAAAGAGAAGGGGATAATTAAAGGGAGGGCAGACTGAGAGAGGTCAAAACCAAATTCTAGTGAGGAGGAAAAGGGAGAAAGGAGAGAGAAAAATATAAATGGGGGGAAGAGGAAGTAGGATGTAGAGAAAGAGACAGATAGTAATCATAACTGTGAATGAGATGAACTCTCCCATAAAGCAGAAGTGGACAGGAGAATGGATAAAGAACCATAATCCTACAATATGGTGTTTACAAGAAACATATTTGAGGCAGAGGGATATACACAAGGTAAAGGTAAAAGGCTGGAGCAGAATATGTTATGCTTCTGCTGAAGTTACAAAAAAAGCAGCAATAGCAATCCTGACCTCACAGAAAATGAAAGCAAAAATAGATCTAATGAAAAGAGATAAGGAAGGAAACTACATCCTCTTGAAAGGTACCATAGACAGTGAAGTAATATCATTACTAAATGTATATGAACCAAATGGTATAGCATCCAAATTCTTAGAGGAGAAGTTAAGGAAGTTATAGGAAGAAATAGATAACAAAACTAGTGGGGGACCTCAACCTCCCCCTCTCAGAAATAGATAAATCTAACCACAAAATAAACAAGAAGAAGTTAAGGAGATGAATAGAGTTTTATAAAAGTTAAATATGGTTGACCGCTGGAGAAAACTGAATGGGGTAAAAAAGAATGTACCTTTTGCTCAGTGGTACATGGTGCCGGCACAAAAATTGACCATGTATGAGGCCATAGAACTTCACAATCCAATGCAGAAAGGCAGAAATATTAAATGCATCCTTTTCAGATTATGAGGCCATAAAAATTACATGTAATAAAGAGCTGTGGAAATATAGACTAAAAATTATTTGGAAAGCAAATAATCTATTCGTAAAGAATGAGTGGGTCAAACAACAAATCTTAGAAACAATCAATAACTTCATACAAGAGAATGACATAAGTGAGACAACACACCAAAACTAATGGAATGCAGTGAAAGCAGTTCTTAGGGGAAGTTTTATATCTCTAAATGATTAAATGAACAAAATAGAGAAAGAAGAGATCAATGACTTGGGCATGCAACTAAAAAAAAAACTAGAAAAAGAAAAAATCTAAAAATCCCAAAATAAACACCAAATTAGAAATTCTGAAGATCAAAGGAGATTAATAAAATTGAAATTAAGAAAATTATTAAACTAATAAAACTAAGAGCTGGTTTTATGAAAAAAAAACAATAAAATAGATAAATCTTTGGTTAATTTGATTTAAAAAAAAGAAAGAATAAAACCAAATTACCAGTATCAAAAATTAAAAGGGTGAATTCACCACCAGTGAAGAAGAAAACAAAGCAATAAGTAGGAGTTATTTTGCTGAATTGTATGCTAATAAACTTGACAGTCTCGTGGAAATGGATGTATATTTACAAAAATATAAATTTCCCAGACTAACAGAAGAGGAAATAGAATACTTTACCCCATTTCAGACAAAGACATTGAACAAGCCATCAATGAACTGCCTAAGAAAAAATCACCAGGGCCAGATAGATTTACAAGTGAATCCTATCAAAAATTTAAAGAACAACTAATTACAACACTATATAAACTATTTGGGAAAATAGATGAAGGAGTCCTATCAAATTCTTTCTATGATACAAATACAGTGCTAATACCTAAACCAAAAAGAGCCAAATCAATTTCCCTAATGAATATAGATGCAAAAGTTTTAAATGAAATATTAGCAAAGATATTACAGAAACTTATCTCAAGCATAATACACTATGACCAAGAAGGATTTATACTGGGAATGTCAGGGCTGGTTCAATATTTTAAAAAATCATCATAATTGACCATATCAGCAACAAAACTAACATCAATCATATAATTATCTCAATAGATGCAGAAAAAGCATTTGACAAAATACAACACCCATTCCTATTAAAAACACTAGAGAGCATAGGAACAAATGGAGTCTTTCTTAACATTATAAGTAGCATCTATCTAAAACCACCAGCAAGCATTATATGTAATGGGGATAAGCTAGAAGCATTACCTATAAGATTGGGGGTGAAACAAGAGTGTCCATTATTACCACTGTTATTCAATATTGTACCAGAAATATTAGCTTCAGCAATAAGAAAAGAAAAGAAATTGAAGGAATTAGAATAGGCAAAGAAGAAACAAAACTATCACTCTTTGCAGATAATATGATGTTATATTTAGAGAATCCTAGGGAATCAAGTAAAAACTTACTTGAAAGCAATAAACAAATCTAGCAAAGTTATAGAATATAAAATAAATGCACATAAATCACCAGTGCTTCTATATATTACTAACAAAGCCCAACAGCAATAGATAGAGAAATTCCATTTAAAGTTACTGTACACATTATAAAATGTTTGGGAGGGTATCTGCCAAGACAAACCCAGGAACTATATGAACACAATTACAAAACACTTTTCACATAAATAAAGTCAGATTTAAACAATTGGAAAAAGGTCAGTTAGTCACGAATAGACCAAACTAATATAATAAAAATGACAATTCTACCTAAGTTAAACTGCTTATCCAATGCCATACCAAACAAACAAAATTTATATAACTGGAAAAAACAGTAGCAAAATTCGTATGGAAAAACAAAAGGTCGTGAATATCAAGGGAATTAGTGAAAAGAAATGCAAGGAAGGTGGCCCAGTTATAACAGATCTTAAGTTGTATTATAAACCAGTAATCATCAAAACTACTTGGTACCAGCTAAGAAACAGAGTGGTGGATCAGTGGAATAGATTAGGTATGCAAGACACAACAATCAATAACTATGGTAATCGACTATTTGATAAATCTGAGGACTCCATCTTCTGGGATAAGAACTCGCTATTTAACAAACACTGCTGGGAAAGCTAGAAAATAGTATGGCAGAAACTAAGCACAGACCAACGTCTTACACCCTTCACCAAGATAAAGTTAAGATGGGTATATGATTTGGCTATAAAGGCTGATACTATAAGCAAACTAAGATAGCAAGGAATTTTTTACCTGTAAGATAAATCGTGAAGGGAAAATTTTATGACCAAACAAGAGATAGAGAATGTTATGAAATACAAAATAGGTGATTTTGATTACATTAAATTGAAAAGGTTTTGCATAAATGAAACCAATGCAACCAAGATTAGAAGGGAAGCAGAAATCTGGGAAATAATTTTTATAGCCACTGTCTCTGATAAAGGCCTCATTTCTAAAACATATAGAGAACTTTATTGAATTTAATTATACAAGTCATTCCTCAATTAATAAATGGTCAAAGGATGTTAACATCTAGTTTCTAGATGAAATAATTAAAGCTATCTATAGTCATATGAAACAAAATGCTCTAAATCACTATTGATTAGAGAAATGCAAATCAAAACAACACTGAAATACCGCGTCAAAGGAAAATGATAAACATTGGAGAAGATGTGGGAAAATTGGAACACTAATGTGTTGTTGGTGGAGTTGTGAACTGATTCAACCATTCTGGAGAGCAATTTGAAACTATACCCAAAGGACTATAAAACTGTGCATACCCTTTGACCCAGCAATGTCATTACTAGGTCTGTATCCCAAAGAGATCACCAAAATGGGAAAAGGACCCATATATACAAAAATATTTATAGCTGTTTTTTGTGGAGGCAAAGAATTGGAAATTGAGGGGATGCCCATCAATTGGGGAATGGCTGAACAAGTTGTGGTATAGGAACATAATGGAATACTATTGTTGCATAAGAAATGATGAGCAGGCAGACTTCACAAAAACTTGGAAAGACTTACATGAACTGATGCCAAATGAAATGATCAGAACCAGAAGAACATTTTACACAGTAACAGCCACATTGTACAAGACTGACTTTGATAGACTTAGCTCTTCTCAGCAATGCAAGGATCTAAGACAATTCCAAAAGACTCATGATGGAAAATGCTATCCACATCCAGAGAAAGAATCTTGGAGTCTGAATGCAGAAGGAAGCATGATATTTGCTCTCTTTTTCTTTTGTTGTTTTGTTTCTTCTTTCTCATGATTCCTCCCATTCATTCTAATTCTTCTTTACATTATGACTAATGTAAAATATGTTTAATATGAATGTATAAGTAGAGCCTATATCCAATCACACACCTCCTTGGGGAGGGGAGAGGAGGTGAAGGGGGAGAAACTTTAAAGCCCAAAATCTTATGGAAGTGAATGTTGAAAACTAAAAATAAATTAATTAATTTTAAAAAATAAAATAACCTTTAATTATTTTTTTATTTACTAAAATAATTTAAGTCAAGCAAAAGAAGAGATCACCTTGATTACAAAATGCTTAAAATAAGATAATTTAAATGCCAAGTCATAGAAGAGGGAAATAATGTTTATTAATAGTAGCCTAACTGGCTGTAAAAGATTTCTCTTTTAAAGAAACATAAACCATTACAAAACATTTAAAGCATATCTAAAACATCTTTATCACCTTTAAATCATACTGTCAAATTTGAATACTAGACAAAATGTTCAGGTGAAGAGCAGAGTATTCTAAATTCAGCCAGTCTTAGAAAAAAAATACATATTAGAAATACACAGAGTAAATGCCTAGAATACATAAATATTGTGTTGTCATCTTTGGAAACAACTGACAAGTAAAGAAAAGCAAATGTGCTGAGATGGATCACTTAGGACAATCTGACCTTTGAGAGATAAATAAATGCAGCAAAGCAAAGTTTAAATAAACGATGAGTTGCTCTGTATGTATGATGGGGAGAAAGTTGTTTCAGAAATGTGATGGTAGATTTCCATAAATTTCGTAATAAGATCTGGAGGCCTTTCTCTGGTTGTTCTTTTAAGATTTGCCTCTGATTTTAACTAGCTGTAAGTGGTGAAACAAGGCTGTTGTCTACAGGTCATTGTGCAAAGGGTATATCAATCAACAAAATCGATCAGCATTTTATTAAGTACCTACTGTATGCCAGTCTCAGTAAGGTGAATTTTAGTGTAAGTAAGGTGGATTTTTTTGTTGTTTCTTAGAGTTCAGTTTTCCAGAATCCGTCGCCATAACAATCTGTTTCCCAGGCTCATGGTTCAAAACATCTCTGTCATGCTTGCACCACATTATATAATGATAAATAATATAAACATGTGTGCTGAAATTGTAAACATCCACTGTGACTGCGCAGTGAGATATAGGGATGAGGTGATGTAAACTTGTGAGGCTATTGCTGACAATATCCCTTCTTTGTCTAATGCTCTATAAAATAGGTGGTCAGTGGTCAGTTAGTCAGGAAACCTTTATGGTTGAAAGCACAAGCTGGAATGCTATGTGACTTGATCAGCTCCCATCAAGGCTTGGGAAGAGGGAATCTGTGTTTGTCTCAACTGGCCCTCAAAAAAGCTTGAGGGGATTTAGGGGATGCACAAGTTGTGCTTGTCTCAATTGATCCCATCAAGGCATAGGGGTAGTTGCCCCCCCCCCCAACCTTCTGGCTGGCCCCTGCAAGAAGGTTGATTAGGGAATACTGTAGGAGTTTGTGGTACTTCTGTTATCAGCAATATTGTTTTAGAGGAGAGTAGCCTAGAATAGAGCTTATTATTAACCCCTTTGAAGCTGTGTTCCTGTCTGATGAGATCAAGAGTGAACCTGTGCTAGCACCCATCCTGGGTGCTATTTGTCTAACAGACAGCCATTGTTCTAGGCTCTGAGGAAATATACATAAAATGGCATACTCCCTGCTCTCAAAGAACTGACATTCTGTTGGAGAGACAAAATGTATGTAAATAAAGACATAAAAGATATATAAAAAATAACAAGAAAGTAATTGTTGCATGTAGATTTTTAGTTCAATTAAAAAGAAAAAAACAAAAAAAGACAAAATCAATCTCTGTCTATCCTTCGCCGAAAATTCCTGATTATCTGACCATCTCCCACTTGCACTTTTCCCTCCTCTCTCATTGTTTTCATCCATTTGACCTCACCAGGTGCCATCTGAGTAAAATATGGAACCTTGTTATTTTTCTCCCTTGACCAGACAGGTACTACACTGATAGGCATATCCAATACCGTTGATAAGACTTCTTACACATGCAACCTCCCTTGACTCCACTTGTCAGACAATACTCTCTTTCACCCCTTGACATTTCTCCTGTCAAATTCTTGGCAGCTGGAAATGGCTTTTCAAATGTCAAAGCGAAAAAAATAAAACACCCCTAAAATAAATAAATGAAATTTCTTAATGTCACTATTGACAGACTCAAGCTGTTCACTCTCTTTTTGTTTAGGTCAAGAAACAGCCCACTCCTATGCTGTGGCTACCTTGGGTTGTTTTCACTTGAAATCGATTTACTTTTGAAAACAAAAGTTACCAAAAACTGGAGAGTTTGACCAATGGATTGACTAATTGCAAGTGAGAAGAAACTTAATTGCTTTTTTGTCTATTTCCTCTAAGGAGTCAATGAACTTGGAAAAATATTGTGTTATCTATTTGATGGTGAAGAATGATAAGATAGGAAAGCAGCAGGAACTCAAAGAATTATTTTTCTGTAGAAAGAATCTCAGGCACAAAAAGGCTGTGCGATTTTATCCAAATCAATCCGTTTGTCCATGATGCTATAGAGAAAAACTTGCTTCAGTCACTCTCAGTCTGCTTTTCAGTGACTTGTGCTCTCACTGTATCATTAAAATATACTCCGTGGAATTGAAAAGGGAGAAGATAAGGGAGGGACTTACATGACTAGCTATTAGCCCCGAACCCCCTTGGAGGCAATGTGCTTTCTCAGCAGTGATTAGCAGAGATAAAAGCAGCAAAAAGCCAGGCTTTTGCTCCAGCTTCCTTTGTCTATCCATCCAGTGAGAATACACCATAGGATCCTACCTGTTGTATTTGATGTAGTGGGAAGGAACTGGATGATACTCGAGCCTCTTTGGGGACTGTGGAGACAAAATGATATATATCACAAGGTTTTCAGGAATATGGTACAGCTAACTGAACTTTGCCAGGAACTCTGGGTAGAAAACATTTCTAAAGCTTATTTTTGTTGTTGTTAGAACAGATTCTTTTGCCAAAAAATAATATTTTTAGTTTTTCCAGGTCTCAGAGATAAAAGCAACATAGTGAGTATTTTTCAGCAATGGAGATGCTAGCAGATCATTTGATCAATTTAATAAATTTCAGGTATTAATTGATTGAAGCATACCAAGTGCTATGAGGAGCACTGATTGTTACTTGTCTAACTGAAAAGCCTTCAGTATCTTTTCACTGCCTTACCAAAAGAGCCTCTCCTTAACCTCACCTAGCTTCCTGTCATTATCTCAGAAAACAAAGTATTATATATTCTCTGCAATAACCAAACTGTACTATTCTCCTTTTCCCTAATTTGCTTCAGCTTTCCTTTATCTCAGTACCCCAGGCTTTTGTTCTATTCTTTCTAACTGAAATGCCTTCCTGCCTCCAAATCCATGAATCTGAATGAAATTATTCTTGCTAGTTCCTCTTTTGTCTATTTTTTAATAATGATGTAGCCTCTTATATGTCATGGATCTATTTGGAGCTTATTATATGTGGTATTGGTCAGACTCTAGTTTCTGAATGACTACTGCCCACTTTTCCAAACAGATTTTCTCAATAGTGATGCCTTGCCCCACTAGCTGAGAACTTTGGGTTTGTCTGCTAGGTTAGTTTGTTTCTGTATGCAGGGTACCTAATCTGTTCATTTGATCAATCTGTTTTTCAACTGGTGCCAAGTTCTTTTCCTGATAACTACTTTGTAGCATAGTTTGAAATCTAGTACTATTAAGTCTCCTTCCTTTTCATGGTTTTTCATTATTTCCCTTAAAATTCTTCATATTATTTGTTTCTATATAAAGTAATTCTTTGGTGGTTTGGTATGGCACCAAATTAATAAATTAATTTAGATAGTTTTATAATTTTAATTATATTGCTCCATAATACTCAAGAGGGATTAATATTTCAACATTTATTTAGATCTATCTTTAGTTCCATAAAGAATTTTGTAGTTGTGTTCATATAGTTCTTATATGGATTGATAAGAAGACTTCCAAGTATTTTATAAATACTATAATTATTATAAAGGGAATTTTACTTTTTATGTCTTCCTGTGAAATTTTATTGAAAATACCCAGAAATATTAAAGATTTTTGTGGATTTATTTTATATCCTTCAAGTTCATTTAAGTTGTTTCAATTAATTTTTATTTTGCTCTCTATTGTTCTCTAGGGACAGCTAAGTGACTCGGTGGATAGAGTGCTAGGCCTGGAGTCAGAAAGACTTATGTTAAGGAGTTCAAATCTGGTCTCAGACACTTATCAGCTGTGTGACCCTGGATAAGTCACTTAACCATGTTTGCCTAAGTTTCCTTATTTGTAAAATGAGCTGGAGAACGAAATGGCCCACCACTCTAGTACTTTTTGCCAAGAAAACCCCAAATGGAGTCATGAAGAGTTAGACATAACTGAAATGACTGAACATCAATGAAATTGTTCTTTATGTACACCATCATATCAACAGCACAAAATGCTTATTTTGTTTCCATCTTTAAAGCAGGTAAAGTGGCCCAGTGGATAGAATATGGGGCTTAAACCTGAGTTTAAATTTACCTCAGACACTTAATAGCTCTGTGACTCTGGGCGCATCACTTAATCTTTCTCAACCTCAGTTGCCCTCTCTGAAAAATCATGACAATAATACAAACTACCTCATAAGATTGCTTTGAGGATAAAAAATGAAAGCATATGTAAAGTATTTTGAAAAACTAAAAGCTATTTTAAATTTACCCATGCTCATTCCCTTAATTTCTTTTTCTTACTTTATCAAACAGAAATAGAGAAAATAGATAATCTTACTTGACCCTTATCTTATTGTAAAGGACTCTATCCCCATTACACACTCTATCTCTGTCTCTGTCTCTCTCTATATATGAAGATGCATATGTATACACATATACGTATAAACATGCATATATGTATATATGTATATATGTGTATATATATATGTGTGTATATATATATATATATATATAATAAAAACTCCCTAAAGCAATAGAGGAAGGAACCATGTGGAACTAAGTGTCTATTATATTGTCCCTAGGCTTAAAATTAGCTGATTATTGCAAGAATGTTACATAGAAAATGGGTGAGCATCCTGCATAAATGATCAGGCAATGTTTCATATTGTTGAAATGTCCCAGATATGAATAACACTTGAACAAAACAGAATATTGTTACAGGACGTTGAGCAAGAAAAAAAAAGTTCCTGTAAGAAAGTTCTCTGATTTCACCCAGTTGAAACAAAGAGCAATGAAAAGATGCCTTTGGAGTATAATGGAATGAAGAATTTGTTGATGGCAAGTTTTACCCAAGTGATGTCGTTGTTCAGTCATTGTCAGGTCAAACTCTTCATAACTCCAAGGACCATACTGTTTATGGGATTTTCTCAGCAAAGATAATGGAGTGTTTTGTGGTTTTCTTCTCCAGTGGATTAAAGCAAACAGAGATTAATTGACTTGCTTAGGGCCACTCAGCTGGTAAGTTTCTGAGGTTGGATTTGAATTCAGGTCTTCCTGACTCCATGCCTAGCATTCTATTCACTGAGACACCAGCTGCTTCAAGAAGTGGTGTAAAAGACATTATTAAGGAAATATATCAACAGAAAAAGTTAGCTATTCATGTAGTAAGAGTGAGGGATAAACAGATAAAAAACACAAGTGTTGTTTCCACAAAGTTTGTCCCAGATTTGTCCCAGATAGTATTGATAGAGTTCCTCAGACACAGTAAACACCAGGAAATATTTGCTGGGAACATAAGGTCAGTGAGGAAAGGGCCTGTTCATTGTGTCTTCATATCTCCAGAGCCAGCACAGTGCCTTGCAAATAATAAAATTTTATTGAAATGAATTCAATTGACTTGATCTCTGTTCCAGTTTTAGTGAATCACTGCTACCACCCTCTCTCTTGCCCTTCCCCTAGCCCCTTTAGCTCTGTCAGTTGAAAATGGGAATTACAAATTATACTTTCATATATATATATATATTCATTCATTTAGTTGTTTTTAGTTTTTACCATTTACTCCCATAAGATTTTTACTTCTGAAGAAATGATACTTTTTATCCTCATTTCTTCTTAGATAATTCTTTCCAAATCAATGAAGTGATAGGAAATTTTTTCTACCTTTCCCTCCCTGAAACACTATTCACGGCTTGACATGAGAATGAATTCCCATATTATTTTTTTTCTAGAAAAACTCTCCAAAAGTTCTTTAGTGGGTGATGAGATGCTTTTACTAGAAAGGGATCAGAGAGGTGAATTCATTCTTCTTGTTAAATTCTATCCTTAAAGAATATGTTGGGGGGGGTGGAGCCAAGATAGCAGCTGGAAAGCAGGGACTTGTGTGAGCTCCCCACCCAGCTCCTTTCAAAAACCTATAAAAATGGCTCTGAACAAATTCTAGAGCTGCAGAATCCACGAAATAACAGAGGGAAGCAGGGCTCTGACCCCAGACAGCCTGGATGGTAGCTGGGTAAAGTCTATCTGAGTCATGGTCTGGGTTGGCAGTTCTTTGGGGAGGAGGAGCGCTGGTGTGGCAGGGCTTGCTGTGTAGAAATAGCTCTGAAAACAACAGCGTAGCCCCTCAAGCTTGGGACAAGTCACTGAAATACTTGAAATACTCGTCCATACTTTAAGAGACAACTTTATGTCTTGATGTGGTTTTAAAAAAATATCATCCTCTCTACTCTACAAGCAGTCATACCCCGATGAAAAACTCAAGGGTCAAGTAGTTGGCTGGGAACATGGTCAGGGAGCAAAAACAGACTCAGATTCAGACTTAGACTATGGAATCTTTTTTTGGTTACAAAGAAGACCAAAACATACAGACAGAAGAAGTCAACAAACTCAAAGAGCCTACACCAAAAATCTCCAAGAAAAACATGAACTCATCTCAGGCCATGGAAGAGCTCAAAAAGGATTTGGAAAAGCAAGTTAGAGAAGTAGCAGAAAAATTGGGAAGAGAAATGAGAGTGATGTGAGAAAACCATGAAAGACAAGTCAATAACTTGCCAAAGGAGACCCAAAAAATGCTGAAGAAAATAACACCTTAAAAAATAGACTAACTCAAAAGGTAAAAGAGCTCCAAAAAGCCAATGAGGTGAAGAATGCCTTGAAAGGCAGAATTAGCCAAATGGGAAAGGAGGTCCAAAAGACCATTGAAGAAAATACTACCTTAAAATTTAGATTGGAGCAAGTGGAAGCTAATGACTTTATGAGAAATCATGGTATTATAAAACAGAACCAAAGGAATGAAAAAATGGAAAACAATGTGAAATATCTCATTGAAAAAACCACCGACCTGGAACATAGATGGAGGAGAGATAATTTAAAAATTATTGGACTACATGAAAGCCATGATCAAAAAAAGAGACTAGATATCATCTTTCAAGAAATTATCAAGGAAAACTGCCCTGATATTCCAGAGCCAGAGGGTAAAATAGAAATTGAAAGATTCCACAGATCACCTCCTGAAAAAGATCCCAAAAAGAAAATTCTTAGGAATATTGTGGCCAAATTCCAGAGTTTCCAGGTCAAAGAGAAAATACTGCAAGCAGCCAGAAAGAAACAATGTGAGTATTGTGGAAACACAATCAGAATAACACAAGATCTAGCAGCTTCTACATTAAGGGATCAAAGGGCTAGGAATATGGTATTCTGGAGGTCAATGGAGCTAGGATTAAAACCAAGAATCACCTACCCAGCAAAACTAAGTATCATGCTCCAAGGCAAAATATGGATTTTCAATAAAATAGAGGATTTTCAAGATTTCTCAGAGAAAAGACCAGAGCTGAATAGAAAATTTGACTTTCAAACACAAGAATCAAGAGAAGCATGAAAAGGTAAACAAGAAAGAGAAATCACAGGGGACTTAGTAAAGTTGAACGGTTTTGTTTACATTCCTTCATGGAAAGATGATGTGTGTAGTTCATGAGACCTCAGTATTAGGGTAGCTGAAGGGAATATACATACACACACACACACACACACACACACACACACACACACAGAAGGCACAGGGTGAGTTGAATATGAAAGGATGATATCTGAAAAAATAAAATTAAGGGATGAGTGAGGAATATATTGAGAGATGGAGAAAGGGAGAGATAGAATGGGGTAAATTATCTTGCATAGAAATGGCAAGAAATGGGGCAGCTAGATGGCGCAGTGAGTAGAGCACTGGCCCTGGAGTCAGGAGGACCTGAGTTCAAATCCGGCCTCAGACACTTGACACATGTACTAGTTGTGTGACCTTGGGCAAGTCACTTAACCCCGATTGCCCTGCCAAAAAGCAAAAAAAAAAAAAAAAAACAAAAAAAAACAAAAAGAAATGGCAAGAAAAAGCAGTTCTATTGGGAGGGAAGAGGAGGCAGGTGAGGGTGAATGAGTGAATCTTGATCTCATCAGATTTGACCTGAGGAGGGAATACCATACACACTCAATTGGGTATCTTACCCCACAGGAAAGAAGGAGAAAGGAGATAAAAAGGGTGGGGGGATGATAGAAGCGAGGGCTGATAGGGGGAGGAGGTAATTAAAAGCAAACACTTTTGCAAAGGAACAGGGTCAAGGGAGAAAACTGGATAAAGGGGGATAGGATAGGAAGGAGCAAAATATAGTCAGTCTTTCATAATATGAGTATTATGGAAGTGTTTTGTATAATGGTACACATGTGGACTATGTTGAATTGCTTGCCTTCTTAGGGAGGGTGGGTGGGGAGGGAAGAGGGGAAAGAATTTGGAACTCAAAGTTTTAAAAACAGATGTTCAAAAAAAATTTTTTTGCATGCAACTAGGAAACAAGATATACAGGCAATGGGGCATAAAAGTCTATCTTGCTCTACAAGAAAGTAAAGGAAAAGGGCATGGGGGGAGTGGGGTGACAGAAGGGAGGGCTGACTGGGAAATGGGGCCATCAGAATATATGCCATCTTGGATTGGGGGGAGGGTAGAAATGGGGACAAAATGTGTAATTCAAACTCTTGTGAAAATTAATGCTGAAAACTAAAAATATTAAATAAATAATGATTTAAAAAATGTAATTGGGAAATGTTTACAAAATAAACAAAAATATAACAAAAAAGAATACGTTAATATGGTTCCTTCTTCTAATACAAAAATTCATGCATAAGGAATTGAGTTCTTTTATTGGTCTGGTGGCAAAATGAAATAGAACTTAGAATTCTCATGCTAGCCAAAGGAAAAATACTTGCTGTAATATCCATTTGGCAAAAATTTCTGTGAAGTGAGCATATTATAATCACAGTGTAACCTACGGCCAATGGCCAATAAGCCCAACACTTATGAGCTTACACTTACATTATGCAAGTTTCATGTAGACTTTGGATACTGTTTGTAACTAGTTCTGGTCCACTAACATGTTGGGAAGAGGAACCTCTTTGTTTGGCTATGCAGCTGAACAGGGGATAACTATAAAAGGTACTAGTGAACCTGGGCCTGGAGCTGGAGTAGATTTGTGCAAATCATTATCTTGAACAAACTATTGAGAATATTATGTTATTTCATGGTCAGTGAGTGCTTTTGTTTTTATAGGACAAGCAAAGAATCATGATGCCATTGATAATTTTCTGCTTTATACTTACTGATCAATCAGGTTCAACTAATGAATATTTAGTAAGTACCTCCTACGTACCAGGAATTGTGAGAAGCACTGAGGATACAAAAAGAGTCAAAAGACAGTCCCTGCTTTCAAGAAGCTTACAATCTAATAGAGAAGACAACATGCAAATAAATACAGAAAAAAAGCTATATGTAAGAAATGAATAGCATATAAATAACCAAGGTAAGGCACTAGAATTATGAGGAGTTGAAGGCGGCTTCCTGCCAAAGGTGGACTTTTAGTTGGGACTTAAAGGAAGTCAGGGGTTAGTAGTGAGAATGGAGGAGGAAGAGGCATGGGGGATGAGACAAAACGCCCAGAGCTCAGAAATGGAGTGTAGGATTATAGGATTTAGACTAGAAAAAGACCTAAGTGTTTTTCTAGTCCAACCTGCTTAATTTAAACAATGAAGAAACTACAACCCAGAGAGGATTCAAGGGCACAAAAGTAGCAGAGCCAGGGTTTGAACCTAGATTTCCCGACTCCACATTCAGTGCCAGGTTTAATCCACTGCATAATATGCCGAGGCAATAAAAATAGTACTGAGATTAGAATCAGGAGAGACTGTAATTTGAATATCCTCTGACACCAACTGTGTGACTGTGTAACTTAAACAAAATTCACTTTCATCTTTAATATGCCTATAATACTTATATCACATTGGGAGGCTGAGCTGTGATAATGTATATAATATGTTCTGTAAATCTCAAAGACCTACAAAAATGTCAGATAATACACATTCTGTCTTGTCTCCACTAATGCTTTCTTAGGGATTTCAGACTATTCAAAGAGGAAAAAAGAACACATTTATATAATTTATACATAGGCCAAAACGGCAATGAGGTTTGAAGTATCAGTATAATTCCTCTCCCCAAATCCAGGTAGTGTTAGTGCTACCGACCAAGACACCCACACTCCAATTCCTGAATTTGATGTCTTGTTCTGTATAGAATTCATTTTCATGTGATAGGAGTTAAAATGCTGTCTGCTACTTTAAAACTTGGTTTTAAAACCAAGCTCTTAAACTATATTTTATCCTTACTAATGTTTTTACATTTAAGTATTTCTCCATAGATATATAAATACTTCAAAAGACCTACTCATTCATTCCTTGTCCAAAGCAGATTTCAAGTACTCTGTACTTTAGGAGACAACTTTATGTCTTGATGTGGTTTTAAAAAATGTCATCACCAGGGGCAGCTAGGTGGTGCAGTGAGTAGAGCACAGGCCCTGGAGTCAGGAGGACCTGAGTTCAAATCCAGCCTCAGACACTTGATACACTTACTAGCTGTGTGACCTTGGGCAAGTCACTTAACCCCAATTTCCCTGCCTTCCCCCTGCAAAAAAAAAAATCATCACCTGAGGACCAACTTTCTGATGATGAACCTGTGGAATTTTAACAAGAGTGGGTTTTAGGTGACAGAAACAGAGCTTGTGGCCAGGCTGGGACTCAAAATCCTTCCACTTGGTAGCAACAGCCAGCTTCCGTTTGGCATAGCCTTCAGAAATCCAAAGTCGTCTCTATACCATGATGACCTTTTATTCTTTACCCACCTCTCACACACGTAACATTGTATTTGAATAGAATAAGTGGTTTGTTTATATTTAGCAGTATCTTCAGTGTAAATATTCCAATCTCTTATTCCTAAGCACTGTAGTAAAAAGCAAAAAAGATCTTCAAGAGTAAGGACTTATTTAAATACAACATTAATGAAAAAGTTGTCCTTGAAATACTCGTCCATACTTTAAGAGACAACTTTATGTCTTGATGTGGTTTTAAAAAAATATCATCACCCGAGGACCAACTTTCTGATGATAAACCTGTCCAGTTTTACATGCACAATATCCAATTGTATTTAACGTACCCTCAGTACCTAGCTCAGTATCTTGAACACCTTAGGTACATAATAAATGTTTGTTGAATTGAATTGCAGCTTTGTGTTCCAATTTCCATTGTGGTTTGGTGTATTTTCCTTTTTTTCTACTATAAATTAAGCAGTCTCATACAATACATGGATACAAAAAACTCTTAAGCAACAAAAGAGTAATAAAATAAAAGCTGATAAATAAAAGGGTGGACACAGGAAAAGAAAGCTTACCATTAAACCTAATTATTTGCAAAATTCTACTTTAAATGCAATTGTTTTGCTAGCTGAGAAGTTATTTCTTATTACAGTAATGCAATCACAGGATAGCAAGGAATGACAGCACATAAAAGGAGCAGCATCAAACAAACGTCTACACAAGGTACTGCAAATATGACAGGATGATGTAATGGTATATTATCAACTTTGTATTTGATAAATTGCAAAATGATGAGTAACCAATATGGGCAGGGGAAGCACAACTGATAATGCCACATGGTAATATTTTTTTTCTTCAGTTCAAATTATTTAACTTCAAGCCCAATTGCCCTTTCATTACTTGGAAAATATAATTGTACTTGCTGAGAATAAGCTGATTTTAGGCACTAGGCATTGCAATTCAAAACTACTTTAATCCAGACACCACTACTTCAGAATTTGCGATAATTCAGGTCAGACTGTGTCATAATTTTGTTTTTCCTATATATGATTAGTTTTTTTTAAATAGATTCCTAAGAAAATCAAAATTACAACGGAGTATAATTAAGCCATCACCACTTAAAAAGAAAAAAAATGCACAAAACTTTTATAGGCTTTTGGAACATTAAGTACTTATATGCTGATAATACTGTATAACTAAGTCTTACCTAGGTATCAACTTAGTCTCAGCAGGGCCTCTATCTAGAAACATTTTCTTAACTTCTATTTCAAGCTGCTAAGGGGCACCATGATATAGACTTGGATAAAGAGCACATCTCACAACCAGGAATACTTTCATTCAAATCCCACCTCTGACTCATACTGTGTGACCCTGTGTTGGTCACATAATATTTTAGAGTATAAGTTACCAAACTGCATTGGCTGAGGGTGTGTTTCTGCTTGGGAGTTCCCTATGTCAATGAATTCATGGGTATGTTCCCTATTCCTTCAAGTTACTAAACATACACACACATGCACATATACATACACACACATACATATATACACACACACATATATGTGTATACATATATTTAACATGAATAAAACTGCATTTCCTTTGTAAAACAATCTATAATGTAATCTTTTTACTAATTTAAAATGACCATTCTCTCAACTTGTTCAAATTTATTTCATGAGAGCAGGGCCCTTAATTCTTATGATTATGAAAAGGTAGTACTGAGGATCATTAACCACTTTAATAAAGCCCTAATGCTGGGCAGTTAGGTGATGCAGTGAGTACAGCACTGAGCCCTGGAGTCAGGAGGACCCGATTTCAAATCAGATCTCAGACACTTGACACACTTACTAGCTGTGTGACCTTGGACAAGTCACTTAACCCCCAGTTGCCACGCCTTCCCCCATCCAAAAAAATAAAATGCTAACGCTAAGTTGGGTCATTAAGAGTCACATGGTCCACCTCTTTTGTTTTGGCTTGATTTTACCGAAACTTCTGAACGTTAGTGTAGTGTTCATCTAACTTAACATAAGCCTGTTTACTTGTTTTATCCTGTTTCTTTTACTGCAAACAAGAGGACTTGACTAGAAAATGTTGCAGTGTTAACAACATATTGTACATCAACGACTGCACTACAGTCAGAAAAAAAACACATTTATTTTAGTCCCTGGGCAGTGGGAATGAAGGAAGATTTATTTTTTGAGTGACAGTTTAACTTGCTCACCCATTTTCCACAAAGATAACACAAATGGGAGAGAAAGCAGGATTGTTGCACAAACAAAATTAGAGACATGTAATAGAGGTCTTTCTGAAAAGGTTATTTTTTTTTTGCTATTGCTTAGCATTCTCCAAACGTATTTCATAGTGAACTCTCTTGAATTTTCTCCCAGGGTACTTATCTTTACTACTCCTTTCTTTTTAAACTAAAGCATCTGTGATTTTAGTTTGTGAGTTCCCCTTCAGCCAACCTAGATTGCAAGCCTTTGGGGCTTCAGCCCATGGTGGGAGAGGAAGTAATGACCAAAAGAATTATTCCATCTTCACATGTAAATATACATTAGATACTTCTACTTTCTTGTGGAATGCTAAGTAGACTTTATCATAATACTAATGATTAAGCTATATAGAGGGGCACATACAACCACAAAAGAAGGTTTGCTCATGCTGGGATAAAGACAATGATGATTACAGTGCTGAAAACAATGATAATCATTATAGTATTTCAAGGTTTGCAAAGCATTTTATTTATCTTATTTGGTCCTCACAAAAATCTTGTGAAGAAGATGCTATAATTATCCCCATTTTGCAGATGAGGAAACTGAAATTGGGATAAGTAAAATCACTTTCCTAGGTTCTCAAAAGTAATAAGTTTTGAACTCGGGTCTTCCTACACGATATAATGCTGAGTGAGCGGAGCAGAGCCAGGAGAACATTGTACACAACCACAGATATATGGATTCTGTGAGGACCAACCCTGACAGACTTCGCTCTTCTCAGCAACGTAAGGTGCAAGGACAAGTCCAGGGGACTCACGATGGAGAATGCTATCTTCATCCAGAGAAAGAACTGTGAAGTTTGAATGCAGATTGAGGCACACTTCATGCTAGCCTTTTTTCTCTCTTTTGTTTTTGGGTTTTTTTTTGGTTCTATCTCTTCTTTCTCATGATTCACCCCACTGGTCATAATTCTTCTCCACAACTTGACTAGTGTATAAATTAATTCAATGCGAAGTTATACATGGTAGTTATACGAGATTCCATGCCGTCTTGGGGAGGGAGGGGGGAGGGAGAGGAGAAAATCTGGATCTCAAAATTATGTAGAACCATGTGTTGTAAACTAAAAATAAAAAAAAAAATTAATAAAAAAATGAAAAACAAAACAAAACAAAAAAAAAAAAGCATGTACGGCTCACTAGACTAAAACAAGTAAACTTAGGCAGCATGATCAAAGCTTGGATTGAACCTGTGTACCAGCAACAGGGCATCTTATTCTTCAGAGCCCCTGAAGAGATTTAGATGGTTGTGATTGCTCAAAAATCTGCGATTTTCTTGATAGGGGTACTCCCTTCATTAATGCTGATTCCAGCGCTTCAGCAACATAACAGGCAATATTCAGGAGATGCTGTCACCCTCCCACCCCAACTTGTCACCTCATGGCCAAACATCTGATTATGGACCTTTATGAACTTGGCTAAGCTGGTCTTCAAACTATAGACATACAGTCATTCATAAAAGAAATCTTTTCATCTTGATAGGACCCATCAGAACTTGGAATATATTGACATTTTCGTTGACATTGTCTTTACCTCCATAACATAATGAAGATGCAGAATAAAATTTTGATGGATTTTTATTATAATTTATATATTGTCCCATATTTCTTTTTTATCAATGTTATGAAAAGCTTCTCCATGTCATGATTTTTTGTTTAATATCCTAAAAAATACATGAGTATAAAAAAAAAAGAAAATCAGTCTTCAAAGAGGTTGTGTGTCTTGCTACAGGTCACATAGACATTTATCGTCAGAACTGGAGTTCAAACCAAGGTTCTCTGACTGCACAGCAAGAGCTATCCAAATTTTTAAACCCAGCATGACCTTCTTTTCTAATCATATATGCTCTTATTGGTATTTTCATACTATTTCTCTGTACAGCTTAATCATTAGTATTACAATAAAGTCCGTTTCTACTTAGCATGCTGTTTTTACCATAACCTTTTGGGTTATTTTTAATGAATTTTGATTATTCCAAGATCTTTGCATTCCTCTACTTGTACCCATTTAGTAAGTATAATCAAGAGAAGACTTCTTTTAAAATAAATGCAAGTGAACAACTTAGGATCATAGAAAGCATTGCCTTGTTTATGAAATATGATCCAGCCTAATATCCTTTCCATTCAATTCTAGGCCCTACTTACTATCCATCTACCATACCTGTTAAAGACTTTAATGTTTATGAATGAACCCAAAAAATTGCTAATCCACTGTTATGGGCAACAACCATTTTCCATCCAAATCATTTCTCCCCATGGCCATATTGTTTAGAGGCAGTGTTTTTTATTTGGTTGCTGTTGTTTAATTCATAGAGTGCTGGGCTTGGCAAATCTTGCCTCAAATGTTTTTTGGCTCTGTAACAAGAGCAAACACTTAACCTTTATTTGCTTCAGTTTCCTCCCCTCTAAAATGGTGATAATAATCCCCCTTACCTCACAAGCTTGTTAAGAGGATCAAATATAATAATACATATAAAGCTTTTATAAACCTTGAAGTAGTACATAAACACAAGCCATTTTTAATTCAAAGTGCTGTGGGCACTGAGGAGCTTGTGTGCCACTATTATAATATTATATACTAATAGGAGCATTTTGGAGAAATTTTGATGGGATGCCTTCCATAACACCCATAGAATTCATGGGCATGAACATAGCTTCTTGCTGTATGTCTCGCTTGATAGCAATGATAGGGGGTGGGGGCTGGTTAACGTAGAGTTACCTCGATCTTTGTAAAAGTTATATAATTTTAATATGTATGTAGGACATACCATGTTTGATCTTTTAAAGCTACATTTTCTTCTACTACATCAAACATCTTATATATAGATATATAAACAGACATACATGTATATATGTATATGTATGTGTATATGTATATTTGTGTATTTACACACACACACATTATACACAGAAGCATCTATACCTCTCAGGCACGTGTGAATGAAAATCTTTTCTGCTATAGAAAATGGCCTACAAAGTCTTTTTTGTTTATTTCTAAAGTTTTCATCAAAATGAACATATGATGCATAAAACTTTTTAATAAATATTTTACAGAGAAAAAGGTACAGCACAATTTTTCTTCCCACATTATATTTTTGATGATACCAGCCAGATAATGCAGGCCAGTATGACTTCTCAGATATTGGAGATATAATAAGAAATGTACTTATACATCCACATGTTATTAAGTCAGACTACTTGTTGATTAACTTAAAAGAACATGCTTGGGATCCTTTTGCCAGACAGTTGACTCTAGAGCCTAAGATTTCCAATTTATGTAATATGCCACAACATAGATGTGGTCAGAATTTTCATCAAGCAGAAGATGTTTCATTGCCATTTGATCTTAACAACTCTTGACAATTCACATAAGGTATGATTATGAGTTTGAATCATGTACCTAATGAATAGCATGCATACAGTAAGGGCATCAAAGTGCCATGCATAAAACAAAAGACCTCAAAGTCTGTGGTTTGGGTCAATGTTAGGGTTTGACCAATCACAACAGGGTAATCAGGCATTATAACACCTTGGGCTGATAAGTATGTGATGCTCAAGGTAACATAGAATTAATGTTCTCCTCACTTCTGGGAGCCAAGATGGTAGAGTAACCAGTAAATCGCCATTATTCTCCCATATTCACTTCCAGACAACCGTAAAATAACTCCCCAAAAGAAATCCTAGAATAGCAAAGCCAGCAAAAAGACAGGGTAAAACAATCTTTTAGCCTATGAAACTTGGAAGATCAGCAAGAAAGGCCTGTTTCACTTGGGTAAAACAGGAACACAGTCCAAGACAGGAAACACCTCAGCAAACCAGAAGCCTGCCCCACCTCAGCAAACCAGTGGGAGATCCCGAGCCCCAGTGCAATGGAACAATATGCCAACATTTCCTGCCCCCACCCCCCAGGTGCATCAGCACAGCCATGGGAACAGGCAGACTCCAGCTCTAAAGAACAGCACTTGCTTCAGCAAAGCCCTAGGCAAAGAGGCAGCCACCAAAAGCCCAACTGCCAAGTGCTTCAGTACAGCTTAGGGAAACACACTCCACCTGCTTCAGCACATACTAGACACCAGCACCAGGACCTGGCTCAGTACCAGGTAAGCTGCCAGACACCTATGGCCTCCAGCAGCACAAGCCAACCCCAAACCCATACCCTCAGTGCATCACCAGACATAAGGGTCTACATTAAATTGAAAACTTTCTATACAAACAAAGCCAATGCAACCAACATTAGGGGGGAAACAGAAAACTGGGAAGGATGTTTTTGATAAAGGCCTCATTTCTAAAATATATAAAGAACTATGCCAAACTTATAAGATACAAGTCATTCCCCAAGAGACAAATGGTCAAAGGATATGAACAGCCAGGTTTCAGAGGAAGAAATTAAAGATATCTATAGTCATGTGAAAAAATACTCTAAATCACTATTGATTAGAGAAATACCAATCAAAACAACTCTTAGGTACCACATCACACTTATCAGATTGGCTAATATGACAAAACAGGAAAACTATAAATGCTGGAGAAGATTTTGGAAAATTTGAACACTAATGCACTGTTGGTGGAGTTCTGAACTGATCCAACCATTTCAAAGGTCAATTTGGAAATATGGCCAAAGGGCTATAAAAATGTGCATACCCTCTGACCCAGCAATATGACTTTTAGAGCTGTATCCCAAGGATATCATATAAATGGGAAAAAGACCCACATGTACAAAAAATATTTAGAGCATCTCTTGTTGCAGTGGCTAATAATTGGAAATTGAGGTTATGCCCATCAATTGGGGAATGGCTGAACAAGTTGTGGTATATAGATGTAATGGAATGCTATTGTGCTATAAGAAATGATGAGCAGACAGACTTCAGAAAAACCTGGAAAGACTTATATGAACTGATGTTGAGTGAGGTGAGCAGAACCAGGAGAACACTGTACACAGTAACAACAACATTGTGGGAAGACTAACTTTGATAGATTTGACTCTTCTTAGCAATGCAAGGATCTAAGACAACTCCATAAGACTCATGATGGAAAATGCTATCCACATCCAGAGAAAGAATTACAGAGTCTGAATGCAGATTGAAGCATACTATTTGTTATCTCTTTTTTTTGTTTCCTTTCTTCTTTCTCATGGTTAATTCCATTGGCTATAAATCTTCTTTACAACATGACTAATGTGAAAATATGTTTAATAAAGATGTATAAGTAGAGCCTATATTGGATTGCATGCCCTCTTGGAAGGGGTGAGGGAAAGGGAAAAAATTTAAAACTCAAAACTTGTGGAACTGAATGTTATAAACTAAAAATAAATAAATATTTTAAAAGGACATAAGGGTCCTCTGTGGACCACAGGGCAACATCAGTGCAGTACCAGTTAAACAGCCAGGACCTGCAGTCCCGGGCACAAGGAGGCTGAGACAGTGCCCAGACAGTGCCTATCAGGATAAGGTACCAGACACTGAGGTCCTTACTCGAACTAAACTGCCAAGCATTCAAACTCTGCTTCAGAGAGCGCAACTCTGATAGGCTGGCCATGTTGTTCAAATGCAAAGTGTATGCTTGTCAAAAAAAGACTATTTTATGGAGAACTCACACAGGGGAAGGGTTCACATGGTTGTCAGAAGAAGCAATACAAGGACACTCTCAAGGTCTCAAGAATTTTGGAATTGATTGTGTGACATGGGAGACACTGGCATAGAACTGCTCAACACTGGCATGCCCACATCAGAGAAGGTGTTGTGCTCTATGAAGAAAGCAGAATTGAGGCAGCTCAAAGGAAACACAGGATGCACAAATTTGGGGCATCTACCCCAAATGTTCACACAACCTGTGGTAGAAAATTCGGAGCTCATATTGGTCTGTTCAACCAGTCAGACACATTGAAACTTGATTCTAGCATAGTGATATCATTTTGGTCCTCTTCAAGAATGAACCAACCAACCAAGCATATTGCTTCAAGGGGGAAAAAAGTCATTCAATGAAATAAAAGCATTTCAAGCATGCATAAGGGGAAGGAAGACCAGAATTGAACAAAAAATTTGATCTCCAATTTCAAGACCCAAGATAAGCCTAATAAGGTAAAAAGAAAAAAGAAAATATAAGGTATTCAATGGAGCCAAACCATTTACATCCCTACATGGGAAGATGATCCTTGTAATTCTTAAAAGTTATACCATGATAGTATAGCTAGAATGGATATACGTAGAGTGTACAAGGTGATTTTGAGGGAATAACATAAAAAGTAATTAAGCATTGAGAAAGAGGAATATACTGCATGGAGAAGAAAGGGAGAGGTAGAATGAGGTAAAATTATTTCACATGAAGAAATGCAAAAAGTGTATTACAGTGGAGGGAAAAATGAGAGGGTGGGCAATGACCATTGCTTGAACTTTACTCTCATTAGTATTGGCTCAAACAGGGAATAATACACACAATCAGTTGAATATAGAAATCTATCTTACCCAACAGAAAAGAGAGGAGGAAAGTAAGTAAAGGGAGCACTGCAGACAGGGAGAGACTAACAGAAAAGAAGGCAGACAGAAGCAAGACACTGGTGAGGAGAGAAAGGGTGAAAGAAGAGAGGACAAACAAGAGGAAAGACAGGATGGAGGCAAATACAGTTAGTAACTATAGCTGGAAATGTGAAAGGGATGAACTCTCATAAAATGAAAGTGGGTAACCGAGTGAATCAAAAACCAGAATCCTATAATATGTTGTTTACAAGAAGCACATTTGAAGCAGAGATACACACACAGAATAAAGATAACAGGCTAGAGTGAAATTGATTCAGCTTCAGCTGAAGTGAAAAAAAGCAAGGGTAATAATCTTGATCTCAGACAAAGCAAAAGCAAAAACAGACCTAATTAAAAGAGATAATGAAGAAAACTACATCCTGCTAAAAGGTACCATAGACAGTGAAGTAATATCAATATTAAACTTATGTGCACCAAGTGGTATAGCATCCAAACAAAAGATAGAGAGCATTATGAAATGTAAAATAAAGAATTTGATTACACTAAATTAAAAAGCTTTTGTGCAAACAAAGCCAATGCAATGAAGCAAGATTAGAAGGAAAGCATAAAGCTGGGAAACAATCTTTACAGCAAATAATTCTGATAAAGGCCTCATTTCTCAAATATGTAGAGAACTGAATTAAATTAATAAGAGTACAAGCCATTCTCCAATAGATAAACATTCAAAGGATGTGAACAGGCAATTTTCAGATGAAGAAATCTAAGTTATCTATAGGCATGTGAAGAAGTGCTCTAAATCACTTTTGATTAAAAGAATGCAAATTAAAACAACTCTGAAGTACCACCTCACATCTATCAAATTGGCTAGTATAATGAAAAAAGAAAAATGATAAATGTTGGACAGGATGTGGGAAAATTGGTACACCAACGCACTATTGGTGAACTTCTGAACTGATCCAACCATTCTAGAGAGCAATTTGGAAAATGCCCAAAGGACAACCAAATTGTGCATACCCTTTGATCCAGCAATACCCCTACTAGGTCTGTATCTCAAAGAGATCGAAAAAAGGGAAAATGACCTACATGTGCAAAAATATTTTTAGGAGTCTTTTTTCATGGTTGCAAAATTATGGAAACTGAGGGGATGCCCATCAGTTGAGGAATGGCTGAACAAGTGCTGGTATATGAATGTAATGGAGTATTATTGTATAATAAGAAATGATGAACAGGCAGATTTCAGAGGAAAAAACCTGGAAAAATTTGTACAAACTGATTCAAAGTGAAACGAATAGAACCAGAAAAACACTGTACACAGTATCAGCAACATTGTATGATGACCTGCTATGAATGACTCAGTTCTTCTCAGCATCACAATGAGCCAAGTATAAAGGAATAATGCAAGAAAATGCTATCCGCATCCATCTGAACACAGACTGAAGCATACTTTTCATACTTACTTTATTCTTTTTCATGGTTTTCCCCCTTTTGATCTGTTTCTTCTTTCACATCTATGACTAATATAGAAATATGTCTTACAGGATAACATGTGTATAACCTATATCAAATTACTTGCCATTCCCAGAAGAGAGGGAGAGGATAGAGGCAGGGAAGCATGAAAATTTGGAACTCAAAATAATACTAAAAATTGTCTTGACATGTAATTCAGAAAAATACAATTTAAAAAAGAAAAAAAAAATAAATAGACTTAAGTTCAAAAAAATGCTCTCCAAATCCAAAACTGTCCAAATTCATAACTGTTCCATAATGATCATATAAGCATCCATAATGCATGGTAAATCATTTGGATAGCTGCACTCAAACTACATTAGCACCTTCAAATTATTATAAGAAGTACAAGAAAGTTTCTAGCCTACTGAATAATCAGTGAAGGATTTATGTAAACATATGAATGAGGATTGTACAGGGTGAGAAATTACAGAGATTTCTACCTATACCTATTACAAGAGGACCCATACCAATTATGAATCACATCAGTATAATTCTCTAGGCAAGTAATTCCTGATAGGAGGAATACAAGCAAATATATGGAGATGAGGATGATATGGTTATAGGATAATAGTGGGATGGGCCTCATAAGAGTGGACAGTATATAGAATTCTGGAATCTAAATGGAAAGGGATCTCAGAGAACCCCTGGTCTAATCTACACCTGAATATGAATCGCTTCCCTGACATTCTCCACTCAGACCTCCACTGATGGAAAACTCACCACCCAATGCATACCACTTTAATTGTTAGACACCTCTAATTTGTAGCCAGTTTTTTTTTCATTTTACAGTGATAAAATATGCCTTTTTGTTACTTCCACCTCATGAAGAAGCCTTCTAGTGTTTGTACTTTGTAGGACATTTTCACTGACAAACAAGTGTACCTTTCACAGTACAGAACAAATTTAGGTCAATTAAAAAAAGTATGAAGTTGCTACAGCATAAAGAATCCTTTACAGCATGAAGAATGGGGAGGGAGAGTATTTCAACATAGGGAAGAGCTTGAACAAAGATTCATAAATAAGCAAGCACATTTCATACTCAGGGGATAGTGAGGTTGATGTGTAAGGCATGTAAGGAGAAAAATAATAACAGATAAGGCTGAAAAGAGATGGTGGCCTCAGATTTTAAAGGGACCTGAATCCTAATCAAAGTAGCTAGAACTTTATTTACTAGACTAATACTGCTATATTTGTTTGATTTAAGCGGAGGAAATACCAAAAACTGTGCATTCTTAAGACAGATTAGATTCATAGTGACATGAAGGATGTCCTAGAATAAAGAGTTAGTAGATACCTTTTCCACTTTGACTCCTTTACCCTCTACACCTCTACCCTTTCTCCTGGCCCCATACCATCCTAGAATCATTTAGGGATGGCAGGATGGCAAAAAAATCCACTATAAGTGGATAATACCCCCTTCTTTCATTCTCTCTTCAGCACCCACCTTCCCATAAGGCTCTTCATCTGGGATATTTGAGTGCTCACACAGCTTGGAAAAGGTGATTGGTCATCACCTCTACCCCTTCTCTTGAGATAGAGAGTACCATTAAATTTTATCATTTGCCCTGAGACTGACTTCAAACGTACTCAAAACGTTATATGTCTCCTCTATGCCCTTTACACAACTGGTATTATCACCTGACCAAAGACCTCTGGGCCTTGCCATCTGATCTATCACTTCACTCTTAGGATGTCCAGGTTTTTCCATTCACCTTGAAAATAATTTTTTCTTTATGTATTGTCTCACTCAATTAGAGTGAGAACTCCCTAAAAACAAGGATTGTCTATATACATATATATATATGTATATATATATATATATATATGTCTCTCTATATATAGACACATATATGCCTATACACACACACATGCACGCACGCACACATGCACACACATATACACACACACATATACACACACGCATGCATGCACACACGCACACGCGCACACACGCGCACACACGCACACACACACACACACACACACACACACACACACACACACACACACACACATACACACACACACACACATACACACACATACACACACATACACACACACACACACACACATATATATATATATATATTCCCAGTGCTTACCACAGAGCTTGGCAAGACTTTGGTAAGACTTCAGTAAATTTATTTTCATTCATTCATTTCTTGAGGGTGAGAAAATGAAGACCTATCTAGAAAGAATAGCAAGATCAAATGGTGGATTGAACTAGATAAGGAAAGATGGGGAATTTTAAAAGGTCTTTCATTTTGGCTTACATAAATATCTTTTCTCCATGGCCTTGAGTAAGTGCACTATGGCTGTAAGAATGGATGGCAATTATTTAGGATTCCTTCAGATATAAAGTTCAGCTTCAGTTATTGCTGTAGTGAAAAAAATACAATTTCAAAATAAGAGGAAGATAAAGATTAGTCAAATCAAAGCATATAGTATCAGCCACCATTTTTTGTATTATAGGAAAATAACTACTCATTTAAGTCTTTCAAAAGGACATTTGTTACTTTAAATAAAATGTCCATTATTAGGAAATTCTTTCCAAAATCAATGGTTAGATTTGTTCTTTAATTGTAACTCTAATACACTGATGAATGACTTAATTACTTAACCTAAAACTATATGATTTATTTTTATTTTATTTATGATTAGGAGGGGGATGTTACTAACATCCTTTAAAATTAGGCCTCTTGGAGACTTTTCTTCTAAGTCAATTAATTTGTTTGTCTGTGGGTCTGGTTGTGTTTACCCTTGCAAACTCAAGTATAACCAAGTAAAAGGCAGGAAATGTTTACAGGGAACGGGGGGGTGGGGAGAGAGAGACAGAGACAGAAGATCAGATAGCATTGCTTAGACTGGAGGGGGCAGGTTAGGGTATAAATCTTGAAGAGTTCTAGGCACAGCATAGAAATTTTGATCTTTTAGCTGTCATGATTACCTTTGAATAACTGGTGAACTGTTGGGAGTTTTCAGAGATGCTCAGTGGGGCAGAGCATGTTAATGGAGCTTACCATTTAAAATGGTTCCAGTGTATGCTTTTGGTCCATCAATTTGTAAAAACACACGCATATTTTTCATCAATTGAAATACTTTGCATTAGGGGTGGATGTAGTATTAACCACCACTATTTAGAGAACAAAGGAAAGAAGAATAACAAAATAAAATCTACATGGGATTAGCAATATTTTCCACAGGAAAAAAAAAATTAAAGTCTTCATGCTACAAGTGTTCCAAACTGAGTTTTCTCCTCTGAGATCATTAGGCAACACAATTTGACTAAGAAAATAAAGCTCTACTGGAGTTGCTTAATACTATTCTACATACCTGTTTACAGGAAACTACCAAATCGATATTACTTGGTATGATTTCTGTGAATATCTGAAAAGTTTTCAAAAACTGATGCTTCCACCAACTTTCTATGTGAATAGATGTCACATAACCTCTCCGGTTCTTTGCATGATCATCTGTAAAATATGAGATTTTGACTGAGCTTGAAATTCTAGGATTTTAGCATTCTAAATCGAATTCAGGACTCAGACCTGATTTATTATTTATAATAAAAAGGGGATTTATTAAGAAATTAATATGTGCTAAGGACTGTGTTAAGTACTGGGGTTAAAATTAATAAAATGCGACAATTTCTGCCCTACAGGAGTTTATATTCTAATAGGTAGAAACTACACATGTAGAGAAATGGTCGCAAGGGAGGATGTTTTGCTTTGGAAAATTATAGTGGTAGCGAGTTGAGGTATACGACAGAAGAAAGCCCCTTTCCAATAGCAATGAGAGCACTAAATTGATGATGGCGAATCATTGCTGAAGTTGGCTAGATGAAGAGCCATGTGATAAAGTCATCAGTCAGAACAGTATGGGTTCCAAGATGTGAGATCTAGAACTGAGAAAATGAAGTTACCTAGGGCATGGCCTCTGGTCCAGAGGGTGCTGTTGCAGAGTGTATGGTGAGGCCCAATAGTATGGTGAGTGTTGTAGTAGGAAGAGCAGAGGAAAAGAATATGGCTAGGGTGGAATGTAGAGTATGGGTGCAGCTGATTAGATATACTGGGCCTCAACAGTCGAGAGATTATATGTACTCAAGAGACTCTGAGTAGCAGAACAGGTGGGGATTTGCTATTAAGAAGAGAACAGATAACCAATTTTGATCAACTAACACCTGATTGAAGGAGAATAATGGAGGAGAGGGTAGAATCAACCATATATAACTCAAAGAGTCTAAGCATTAGAGCTTAAGGGAATGGAAGCACCAGTAAAAGAAATAGGAAAAACAGGATTTGTGTGGTTGGTGGGTTGCTTTTGGGAAGGAGGGAAGGTTGGGAAGGGGGTAACAGATTCAGTTTTGGACTTGTGAAGTTTAAAGTGATTCTGGAATGCCTATGTGAAAATATTATGTAGACTCTTAAAAATGAAGGCTTGGAGCTCTGGAGAAAATTTGAGCCTGAAGGTAATATTTATAAAGCCTTTTGTAAAACTTAAAAGGATACATAAAGGTTAGTGATTATTAAGACATAAGTTTCTATAGCATTTCTCTTCCAAAATCCTTGAAACATTTCACTCGTCCAATTTTCTGACAATATTACAGCAAGAGAAATAATATCCATTATTCTTCTTTGCTTTACAGAAAAGAACTGAGGTTAAATGATTCTCTAATCTTGAAACTAGTCAGTAAGATAATCAAATATTATCTCTCTGTCTGTCTGTTTCGGTCTCTGTTTCGGTCTCCTTGTTCCATTCAAAAATATCTAGCTTTTATTTAACTTAAAGATGAATTGACAATGGAACTTTTTTCTGAGAGCATGGTGATATATATTTTTATTTGACTTGAAAAAAATGACAGAATTTTCAAGCTTCATTGTCAGTTTGCTGGGCCAGAAGCCAGTCCTTCAGGAAATGAAATGTGAGCTCGTACCTAAGCTATGGGTCTGAGGAATTTCTATTGCTATTGTAATTTTGATTTTCCTTCTCGTCTTCACCTCTCTTCTCAACTTTTGCAACTTCGAGACCAAAGATGACAAATATTTGCATCAAAAAATACCATTTTTTTCATTATAGCAATCTCATCTTTTTAATGTGATTTTGAAACAACAAAAAGTAAGGTACAATGTCTGGGCTTACTTTGAATGTAAACAAGTAAAATTTAGACTTCGTTACTGGTAAATTAAAGACTATGTTTTGTTAACCCCACTAAATCTATTAAGACTAAAATATTGTTGGAGTTAAAGAATTCTTTATGATACTCTGAGAAGGCACAATTTGTGAAAACACAATTTTGTAAGTAGTATTAGGATTTGGAAATTACCCATGGAGTTCAGATGAGAAAAAATTAGGAGGCATTTTCTACAGCTCTCTCATAACTGTGTGTGTACCACCACCAACTCTAGGGCTATGTCCTGGACCCTTTTTTCTTTATACTCATTTGCTTACCACATCAGGCTCCATGTACTTACTTATAACCTCTATGCAGATGACCCCCAGATCTATGTCTCAATAGTTAGTCTCCCAAGTTCCAGTGCCAAGACATCAAATATATATTGAATAGGTCAAACTTGATGTCCCATGAAAGTCTCAAATCCAACATTTCCAAAACAGATATCACTACCCTTTCCCCTAAACACAACCCTCTTCCGATTTTCTCTATTTGTATTGAGTGCACCACTATCTATTCAGGAACACAAATGCTTAACATTGTGACAGACTTGACTTCTTGTTTTCACTCACTTTGACATTAATCAATTGCTGAATCTTGTTTTGAAGTCTGTAATATCTATGGCATTGAGCCCTCGTCTCCTCTCACAGAGACCTTATTTCAGTTCCTGCACTGTTTTTTGCCCGGACTGTTACAAGAAAGCCTTCTACTTGTTTTCCCTGCCTCAAGCCCCTCCCAATTTCAATCCATCCTTCATAAAGCCATCTAAAGTACAAGTCTCACTGTGCCACTCCTCTTACTGATGTGGACATGCATTCTGTAACGTGTATATTAACCTATTAAATATGCTAGAGCTTCTCTTTTTTACAGGGGAAACAGACAGTAGAGAAGCACAGCAACTAGCCAATGGGGAGGACTTCTGATGCTCTGGGCTGTTGACATACCACTGATCCTTTGTAAAGTAAACCTTAGCTGAACTCAGAGATGCCTGCAACTGCTGAAACCAGTCTTGACCAGCTCAGAGAAAAAAAAGCAAACACCTTGGTTCCTGATGTATCTAAAGAATAACTAATATTCTGCTTTATGATTTACTGTAATTACATATGTCTCCTACCTAGACCCCTATTTCCCACCTGAATGTATAAATACCTCACCCTTTCCAACTCCCCTCTGAACAGATGTAGACATTGTCTCATTGTTCCAGCTTGTAAGCTCCTTCTCAAGGAATAAATGCATTTACAATATTTGTAAACTGTGATATTATTCTAGTTCATTCCAGGTCCCACCCTTTAGACCTGGGATTTCTTCTGTTTTAATGGTTCACGCGAGTTTTTATTTTAATACTCAAGAACTCCGGGAGCTCCCTATTACCTTGAAGACCAAGTATCATTTTCTCTATTTTGTTCTTATAGTTCTTCAAAACCTGGCCCCAACCTCTCTTTCTAGCCTTACTAGATGTTGCTCATTTATATGTTTTCTATGGTCAGCTAAACTGGACTTCAGACATAATAGTCCTTCTGTGTCTTTGAACAATGAATAACTGAATTATCCTGTCTATTCCCATTTGAATTTGTACCTCTTTTTCTTAATGACTCTTGACTGTTCTTTTGTCGCAATGGCTTTATCCTATGCATGCAATAGACTGTGTCAGTAAGACAAGATTCATGACCTCAAGGATGACCATGAATATGCCCTGAATTGCAAAGTGTAAGAGATTCTCTACGTAGAAGGCAGAGGAAGTATAACATTTATTTAGACACCAGAGGATTAAACCCCAATAACTCCAACCTGACATAGCAACAGTAGCATTCCAAAGCCAGTAAATCCACCTCAATGTAACGAGGAAATTATAACACAGTATTACAGCAAAGAACCAAGAGTCCTCCTGTAACCTCTCCCCCTTCCCATAAACACTCACCAATCCCAACTGTCTGTGTCCCTGCATTTTCTCACCCCTCAGTTCTCTGGTCTCTGTAGTTCTGTGGTCTCCACTTTCTGCTCGGCACTCTCTCTGCAGCTCTGTTGTCCCTCTAGCTCTCTGAGTTCAGTAGCTTGCTCGTCACTGAGCTCTACAGATTCTGAGTTCTATGGCTACCTTCTGGGTGTATATATTCTCCTTAGGGCTTCACACCCAAACAGCAAAAGGGTATAGGCCTAGGGCTTAGCACTTAGTAATTTAAGAGTGTAGGCCTGGGGCTTTGCACGTAGTAAGTAAAGGGTGTAGGCCTGCCCACAAACAAACCTCTAATCAAACTTCCCACAACTAGCCCCATCTGAGGCCTATTGAATGGGCAGGAAAGATCTTTAATCACTGATTAGCATCACATAGACTCACTTCTTCCCACTTCATTTTTTCATCTCTGCTTTCTTTCAAAACTAAATTCAAGCACCTAGCTTCTCTTTAAGGACTTTTCTGGTCCCCACAACTATCAGTTGCTCCTAACCCCTATGTGAACTTGTAGCTCTTTCATGTATAGTCATATATGTATATACATGTTGTCTCAACCATTCAAATAAATGAAAGCTTCTTGAAGTTCAGAAATTTTTTGTCTTAGTGTCTACGTTATAATTACATTATGATTATATTTTATTATTAAAAGCACCATTGTTATCAACCAACCAATCAATAAACACTTATTAAGCTCCCACTATATTCCAGGCACTATGCTAAGTTCTGGGAATTCAAAAAGGCAAAACACAGTCCCTTTCCTCAGAGAACTTACAGTATAATGGAGGAGACAACATACAAAACAATATAGATAAAGCTAGCTATATCCAAGATAAATAGGAGACAAATATAGAGGGAAGACACTAGAATTAGGAAGTATTGGGGAAAGTTTCCTGTAGAAGGTGAGATTTTAGTTAGGAAAGGAATCCAGGAAAAGCGGTAGTCAGAATGCAGGAGGGAGAACATTCCAGGCATGGGAGACATCCAGAGCAAATCCTGTAGCAAAAGATAGAGTGCCTTTTTCAGGAACATTCAAGAGGCCAATGTCACTGGATGAAGGATTACATGTTAGTGAGTGAAGTGTAGGAATACTGGAAGTGTAGGAGAAAATTAGGTTGTAAAGGGCTTTGAATGCCAAACAGAACATTTTGTATTTGATCTTAAAGGCAATAGGAAGCTACTGGAGGTTATTGATTAGGAGGGAGACATCACTGGACCTGTGTGTTAAGAAAATCACTTTAAAGCCTGAATGGAGCACAGATTGGATCTGGGATAGACTTGAGGCAGGCAGACCCACCAGTAGGCTATTGCAATAATGTGGGCATGGGGTGATAAGAACCTTCAATTGAGTGCATTATTATTCTCTTTATAATAAGAGACTAGGGACTGGACCTTTTACTTCATCATTGTGGAAATCTCCTCCATGGAGAAATTCTCTTGACTAACGCAGGTGGGTAACTTGTCTGCAAACTTTAGTCTTGGAGAGTCCTCTAGAGCAATCACTAAGAGGCAAAATGACTTGTCTAGGGTCACACAGTGAGTAAATGGTCTTGAATTCCTTCTTCTTGGCTGTAAGGCTACCTCTATCCACCATTCCACATGGGATCTTCATATAATTATATAAATTAAAATGTAATTTATTGCTTTTATTTCTTAGGATCAGGCTCACAAGTAACTGCAATAGGAAAAAGGGACATTTTCAGCACAAATAGTCAGTAATATATTTCTAATGATAACCCATTTGCAAGAATATCATGAGGAAAAATGTACTGATAAAAAGAAGGAGTCCAGACATACCATGAGAATGAGGGATAACAGACAGGGAGAAAATATATTGTAGTGATACCCATGAAATGCTCTTACAAAAATAGGAATTTCATCAAGTTTGAGAAATCCTCCCTAAAGGATCAATGAGACCATAAGGACAAAAGTCATGCAGCATCTGAGGCATAAATGGTCTATGATCAGTTGACAACATCATAAAGGTATTTAAAAAATGAAATATCAATTGTTCAGCTAAGCATAACATGATTCATAATTTCTGAGTAGGTTTTAGGATCTTTTTAGAGAGAAGATGGCACAAGTAATATAGGGAAAGAAAGTTAATTTTAAAAAGAGACATCTCAGTTTTTTTTTTCATTTGTGGGCCACATTATCAAAATTCCATATATGAGTGGATGAATTCAATTTTGTCATTCTATCTGGGTTCAATTATAATTATTTAGTGGTCCAGGAGCTCTAGGGTGACATGTGACAGCAATCAGTTATGTAATAAAAAAGGCACTAAGCCAATGGTTAGGCCTTAATGGACTACTAGTTTATATACACTGGATAATTAAGTAATTTTCGCCAAATATCTAAGGTAGAATGAAACTTGGGTTTGAATGGTCAATGTGTTACAGTATATGGCCAGAATGAAAACATTAACAGAAACATATTTAGGTCATCAAAACAGTTTATAATCCTTAATTCTTTAATCTATTCCCCATGGGTATATTAAAGGATATTTTAAGTCAGTTATCAAGTAATCTCTTCTAATAAAAAATAAAATGAGAAAAACTATTCAGAGAGAGAAGTTTGAAAGAACTTTCAACTGTGGACTTTACTAATTGCAGAATTGAGGTCTAGAAGTTTTTGAGTTAACTTCCTTGGTAGTAATATATTTAAACTAGGCAGCTGTACCAGACAAGCAAGCTATTGGAACAAATCAGTCAGCAAGGTTGGGAAGAAGGTCTTGCCATTCTGCAAGAACAAAAGTGATTCTGAACAACCCTGTGTCAAATCGTTCCCCCAGGCTCAATTTTGCTCCAACACAAGGAGAAACTGAATTTCCCAGCACAGTACCACTTGAATTACACCTCTTATTCTGAATGACTCTTGAGTGTTCCTTCTTGTTAGATTTCTGGTAAGTGTCTAAAAGTTAGGAAACAGTGAAACTTAAAATCTTTAGTGGAGTTTTATGTTTTGTGTTTACATTATAAATATATTACAAATTACTACCACTGGGTAAGAGGTCTTTCGCAATAAAGCAAAACAAGAAAGTAAAGCAAACAGGAGTGACCTCATCTGAAAGAGCAAGCACTATTTTCCCTTCTCTCTTTTTAACTTTTAAAAATGAACAGAAATCTATTTTCTCTCCCTCTCAGCCCATAATAGAAAAAAAGGTAAAAGAAAAAAAAGAAAGTCCTAGCAACAAATATTCATAATCAAGCAAAATAAATTTCTTTTGTTAACAGATCTATTATGACTTCATCAAGAGCAGGTCAAACTAGAATTAGTTCATATCTTTTTATGACAATTTGCTAAATTGTCAAACTAATGCTATAAAATATTCAGACTTTAGATAGCATTGGTTTTCTTGATTGCCACATCAAACTGTTGGCTCATATTGTGCTTGCAATCCACTAAAACCATCAAGTCTTTTTCAGACAAAGTAGTATCTAGCCATGCTTCCTCTTGCTTCTTCTGGTAGCACAGTGGATTGGGTGCTAGGCTTGGAGTCAGGAAGACTCAAGTTGAGATATGGCTTCAGACACTTACTGTGTGGCCCTGAACAAATCACTTTACCTCTTTTTTTCCTCAGTTTTCTCAACTATAAAGAGGGAATAATAATGATATCTACTTCTCAGAATTTTTGTGAAGATGAAATAATATTTGTAATTGTGATTTGTAATTATACAGAGCATGCACAAAGTAGAATCCATATAAATGCTTATTCCCTTTGTCCTTGAGAGTGAAGAAAATAAATTCTTTTTTAGAAAAAATTAGAGAAAATTAAAAACATCTAATACATAAAAGAAGATAAAGGGGAGGTTAAGAAAGAAGATTTTAATTAACTATTTAACTGAGAGGAAAAATAGGGGAAAATTAGATAACTAGATAAAAGTGAGAATGAAAAAGGAATTATTAAGTTAAATGAAACTTTAAAATTAGGGAAAGGTATAAAAATTGAATTGGGTAGAAGGGGAGGAGAAGAATGTCTATGGAAATAGTATTGCCTTAAGTAGAGTAAGCAAAAGTAATTGAAGAGGAAAAAGTAGTCTTTCTAAAAAAGAAAAGAGGATTTAAAATGTGTATGCTAAGTCAGAAAAAGTAGTATTAGAGGAAAATATAAACTTATAACTGTAAGTATAAATGAATTAAACAATCCTATCAAATGAGATTAAGAGATGAGATAAGAAAACAAAACTCCACAATGCATTGCTTAACAGAAATAAAATTAAAAAGCAAAGATATATAAAAAACAAAAATGAGAGACTATCAAAGTAAATACAAAAAATCCCAATATAAATAGAGTTATTCAAGGAAATTGAATTATACTGAAAGAAATCATATGCAAGAAATCAATATTGGTATTAAACTTATATTACCAAAAGCTTAGGATTTAAATTCATAAAGGAAAAACTTAATTATAGGAAGATATAAACAGTGACAATAATATTTGGAGACCTCAAAGTCTCTCTCTGAGGGATTACCTTTAAAGAACTTGATGAAAAGAAGAAGACAAAAAAATCAAATCAACAACATACAAAAAGGCAAAATCACAACAAACCTAGAAATGTTTTTAAAGAATTATTAGTATATACTATGCAGTTATATGCTTACATAACTCAGTAAAACAAAGAGTTAGAGGAATACCTTCAAAAATAGGAAAAATCTAAGAAAACAAAAGACCCAATGAAGATGTTAAATAATGCATTCTCAGAAAAGGAGATATAATGATATATGAAGGAACTAAGAAAAGACAATAGGCAGAATTCCTGGCCCTGATGGGTTCACAGGAGACTTCTTTCAAACTTTTAAAGAACAATTAGTATTAATGCTAAACAAATTTTCTTATAAAAAAGAGACAAATCACTTAACAAGATTCCGTTTGTTAAACAAATATTATTCTGATGCCTAAACCAGGGAAGGATAAAGCATAGAAGCAGAATAGTTTAATACATCGGTTAATATGGAGTCAATTTTTTTTAAATGAAATCTTGACAAATAGACTACAGCAATTCATCTAAGAAATCCTTCATAATGACCAAAATAGAATCATACCAGGGATATAAAAATGATTCAGTGTGACATTTTATTTTATTGTTCTTTCTAATTATATTGATTTAGTCATTATGTCTGTTATTCTCCCGGTTCCATTGTAATGGCATGTAAAGTTGGACTTTTTGTTGTCTTTTGTTTTGGAGTGCTTCAAAACACTAAGACAATCAAACCCCTTTGAGTCTTTCCTTTGTTTCAATTAAAAGTCTTTGATTGAGTCATGAGTCTTTGATGACCTGCATGCGTCATGGGAAGGCCTAGGTCACATGGATTTGATTCACATGGTTGCGACTCCCTCTGATGGTGAAGAAGTGTGTGTGTGTGTGTGTGTGTGTGTGTGTGTGTATACTCTGAAGTTACCATTTTGCTTGGGGCTCACTCACTGGAAAAGTGTTTGCGTGATTTGGCCAGATAAGACTCTGGGTAGCCATTAAGGAACCTCCCTTGACTTTGGAAAAACCCAGATGTTGGTGCTTCTCTCTCTGGTAACTAAGTATGTAATGTCTTGGTCAGACAGATAGATTTTTTTCTCTGTTTATATAATTTCTGTTTGTGTTTTCTCTGAAGTTTAGGGTGCTGACTTTCCCCCCTGAACCAATTGAATGACATATGTAAGATTGGTAATCCCTTAAAGTTGCTTTCCTTAGAAAAGCAGATCAAAGAACCTGTGCTAGTAGCCCTCCTGTTTGCTGGTGTTATTGGCCTTACACAGCCACAGTAGCAGCAAGTAGCATTGTTGTTACAATAATAATTCAGTAATTAACAATAATAATAGTATGACTTAAATGAATTCATGCAGAGTGAAGTGATATCAAAGAATCAAAATATATGATTACAATAATGCAAAAAACCCGGCAACCATGAAACAGCTAAAAATTTTCATTTCAGAATTACTAAGACCAAATACGGTTGCAATAAAGATATGAGAATAAACCTTCTACTATCCCACTACAGAGGTGGGTGGTCTTTTTTCCATATATTGACTGGGTTTTGTTGATTTTTTCTTCTCTGTCTCTTTCTTTTTCCTTTAAAAATATTACATGTTATAGGGTTGCCTCTGTGTGAAAGTTGAGGAGTGGAATGTACTGACTATGTAGGTGATTTAAAAAACAAACAAACAGTATTTAAGAAGATGAATGGAGAGGAAGATGATTGCTTGATAGGGAAAGCAGACCCAGTTCCCATTCAATTCTTACATGGAGAGATGCAAATCTCTTAGCATAACAATAGAATTTGTCTGCTAAAGTACTGCTAGTATAATAATCTTAAATCCAAATTGTTCTTTTTGAGAAGCAAAAATGTTGGTCATATTTTAGAAGATAAAATAGATTGGTTCTGAGATTAGTCTATAATCAGTGGCAGAATGACTCAAGGTCAAAGAAAGAAAGGATATTAGAATTCACTTAGTTCAACTTCAACAATCTATAAATGAAAAAAAAAATTAAGGTTAGATAGGTAAACTAACCTTCCTAAGGTTACGTAATGAATCATTGACAATTGAAAGAAAAGCCTCAATTCAGTGGTCTTTCTTCTGGTGCCAAAAGATTTGACATGAGGTCTTACAAGAGATAAACCAGGAATTGTGAGGTTCTGTGGGAAAATAGTTGCAGGCTGTTTTACAGGAGGGTTTGGGGTTGATAGGTAGGGAAGTTTTTTTTTTTCTTCTAGATTTAGGGAATAGAGGGATAACAAAGATGTTCCTAGAAACAGTAGAACTCCCTACTATCTTCTCAGTCTTCATATAATTGCTACTTACATTTCCTGGGTTTCTTTATAATTAATTGGGCATAAACAGCTAAGAAAAGGACTCTATCAGGAACCATCTCTGCCTCTATCTTTGGTACACACAAATTGTTGGTTTTTTTAAAAAAATCATTATATTTAAAAAATATTTGCTGGAATAGCTGTAATTCTTAATAGAGTTTCTAAGAATTTCAGGGAATACTAAAAAAAACAGTCAATCAACAAGCACATTGAAGCATCTATTATATACTCATCATGGTCCAATGAATACAAAGACAAAATTGAAATAGCCCCTGTTTCCAAGGAGCTTATATTCAAGGAGCATATACAGGTATTTACAAAGCCTTATACTCTAATAGGAAAGATAGAATATGTGTGTATGTATGTGTGTGTGTGCATATATATATATGTACATACATATATGTGTGTGTATATATGTATGTATTTACAAAGTGTATACAAAGTAACACTAGAAGGGGAAATACACACACACACACACACACACACACACACACACACACACACACACATATATATATATATGTATACATGTCAAATGAAGACCTGAATCATGGTGGTAGCTGTGTGAATCACAAGAATGGATAAATGTGAGATATGTGATATGTGAAGGTGGTAGAATGGACAAGATTTGTCAATGACTTGGATGTGTTTGGAGTGAGTAAAATCAGGGAGCTAAGGATAATAGCAAGTTTGTAAACTTGACAGAAGGGAAGAATAGTATTACCATCAACAGAAAGAGGAAGGTTTTGGAGAGAGGTAGGTTGGTGGCAAAAGATAACTAGTTCTATTTTAAACCAATCACCAGTAAGGATGGTTTTGATCTTGACAACAGTGACAATGACTAAAAGAACAAGAACAAAACTTTTACTGCAGGGGGGTCTGCAAATTTTGGAAGCCAGGCACCACTTTGGCAGTCTGATTAGGTTTATGGATCTGTTCTCAGAATAACGGTCTAAACACATCAGAAAAATTATGCAGAATTACAAAGGAAACCAACTATAACTGAATACAATTAACCTTTAAACAAAAAGTTCACAGACCTAATATTAAGAACTTCTACTCTATGATATAATCAGGTAATTATCAGGCAGGAAGTGAGTCAGTCTGGGGTCAGTGCAATTTGGTTTAAAAAACATTTCTCTACTCCACATATCCCAGAGAGTAACCAGCAAACTGTGCTGAATTTAAAAAGAAACAAAAAAAAATCAGGAAACCCTGGATTTAGGTAGAATATACTTCCTACTGGTGAATCATATGTAGTACATCTGACCAAGATAAAGTGGCTACCAAGAAAACAACACTTGGGGTTATGCAGGAAAAGATGTTCTGAACCCAGAAACAGTAAATCCAAAGCAAGGGGAATCTCAGAAAAGCAAAAGAGGAAGGGTAGGGAAGAACTACTGTTTTAGAATCCAGAAAGAAAAAAAATAGGCTGAATGGTTTGAAGCTGTAAAAATACAGATGTATGCATGATGAAAGGAAGATCTTCCTAACCATTAGATTCTGAACAGGAATGGGATACTTTGAGCACTAATGGAGACCCCCTTACCTTTAGCAAAGGTTTAAGATAACTTATCAAATATGTTGTAGAATGAATATTTTTCATGTATTCGTGGGGTTAAATGACCTCATTCCAACTTTGAAAAGCTATGCTGCTACTGGTTTGCCTCACTCAACAAGTGATCACAACAAAGTGATCTATTTTTAGGCTAGTGTTGTCTTAGGTGGTACTTGTTCCTTAGATAGCTCAAAGCCTCACAGTTGTAGGCTGAGATACTATCTCCCCTCCCAAGCACTCCAGGAAATAGCTTGGTGGACTTTTCTCAGCATTATAGTCTTTTCAGATAGTACAGGAGGAGATGTGGTCACTTCATAAATTTCCCATTGCTCAGATTCTCTTAGTTTGCAAAGTTAAAATACACAGCACAGTGAGTAGCATGGCCATCACATATTGGAATGCAGATCAGAACATATGTATCAAGCTAAGGCTCACCAGGCTGATTTGGTTCTTAGGTCCAACATTGAAATAACATAAAATACTTATAAAACACATGACAGTTAACAAAAAGAGATTTGCCAAGATATAGTAGATGGATATCCAACAATGATATGCAGAGGGGAACTGTGTTGTTAATTCAACTTAGTTCAGAGGCAATTCCTACATCTTTGAGGTGATCATGACGGTTTTCAAGTCATACGTCAAGTTCCAGGTAAAGCTACTGATGACTTTTGGTACCCATTCAGGAAGCTGCACCAATAGGTTGACTTATTCCTTTGAGGTAGTTAAATCTTGAGGGCAGTTTCAAAAACCTACAAAAAGATCCAACCTATCTAATATGGGATGTTCCCATCACACCCCATCCTTATGAAAGCTATCATATTGAAGACAAAATGAAATACTCTCCATCTGTTTAGTTTGTACTGCCAGTCCTAGATGACTTCTCAAACTGCAGACATCTCCACCCTTTGGCCTCTGCCTCCAATTGATGAGTCCCTCCCTGAACCTCCTGTAACAACGTTACCTGCAGCTACTGTGGAGGTCTTTTCCTTACCTGGACTGCCAAGGGCCTTGGGTGTCTCATGACCAGGCTTTGCTACCTCTTACAGCTTCCTCCCCATCTCCTCCTAAAGGTGTTAGAAGCTTCTGCATGGGTCTTGGTGTTTGGAAATCCACTGGACATGTCTCAGGGTCACAGGTTTGCTACCCTGTTATCTCATTTAAAGACATGTCAATTCTTCAACTCATAATTTTTATTTATTTCAGGCCTTGACAGTATGTTCAAGAGAGTATCCTTGGTCAGGTATATGTTGGGCTAGATGGCTAAGGAGGGACCTTCCAACTCTGAGACTGTGATTATGTGTCTGGCTTTTCTTGCCCATGTCTTCTAAACCACAAGTATAATTGGCTTTATTCTGCTCTTAGGCAGAAATTGCATGATGGAAGTTCTGAACATGGAGTCAGGAGAAAGCCAGAATAAAATTGTCCTTCTAACATTTATTGTTTGATTCTATACAAGTTCCTTAATCTATCTATGCATTCCTAAGGCTTACTAACTGAAATGTAATATTTGCTTTCACACCAAGATTTCACAGTGTAGGCTAAATGACAGATCCTTGGGGTATTTGTGAGAGATACCTGACCTTTGTAAGCTTCATCTTCTCACTTCCATTTCTCAACTCCAAATTGCTTAGATGATACATAATACACTGAAGTTGATCTATGTCTCAGTCTATACCCTTTCTATCTTTAACTGACCGAACTATGAGAGTATGACAATAAAACTGCCAAGAATTCTTTTAATATATATTTGGAGAATTGCGAATCTTTGTTGTAGGTTTTGCTTTGTTTGTTTTTTGTGTTTGTGTGTCTGTGTGCATATATCTGAGAGAGACACAGGTACAGAGAGAGAGAGAGAGAGAGAGAGAGAGAGAGAGCTAGAGAAAGACTGAGACAGAGGACAACCAGGATGGGACAGTGTTCAATTACTAAAAGACACCACAGCACAGACTATATCTTTTATGTTAATAATTTCTATTGAACCATAACAAGCAATAGCTAATATGGGTTCTGCTCATGAAATGAAGAAAATATCAGCAAAAGCATTCAAGTGTCTATGTGTTTAGTATTATTCATAGCAATAAACATAATTCTAGTTAACTTAAAGGAGGCTGCAGGCATATTTTGTATATATAGGCTGATAAATGAAACAAATGTGTAATCATACAAAAGCAAGTAGTTTTTATTCATATGCTTAATAAGATTGTGAGCAGAAATAGAGCCTGAGTAAAGTCAAAATGCCTCTCTCTTTTTGTTCTTGTAGCTGGCCAAAGCTTTTGGGGGGAGGTAAGGTATAAATGGCCTCTTGCACCCCTAAAGGAATCTTCAAAGAGCTCATTAACTCAATGAGGTAGCTTGCCCTAGGATAAGCGAATAGTTCTTTTGATGCATTTGTAATTTGAATTAGGTAGCCCAAAGGGATGCTTATAAATTTATGTAGAAATTCAAGAATACTAGGAATAAAATACCATCTCCTGTCCACTGAATTGAAATGCAAACCAACCTTTATTTGCTTCTTCCTTTATTCTGATTCTCACAACAGGATTTTACTTTTTCAATTATAAAACTATGGCACATGGAAATTAAATGACCACTCTCATTCAAATAAGAAATTGCTTTTTAATTCTCTTGCAGTCCAATTAGTACTCATCATTTTACCATAAACAGAGTATACACATTATAAATAATGAGAAAATGAATCAGTAGTTTTTTTTTTCTTTTGATGGGTTGCTGCCTTTCCCACTTTGTTATAAAGAGACTAAATGGTCAGAAAAGGAGGCTCAATTAAAATGCCTGTGTTGAAAATCATTGATGGCACCATATAACAGATAATTATTGTGCCAAGCACATACTGATGAATTCATATGCCTGCCTTGTGTGTGCCATACAAATGAATGTTTTCTTGAAAAGATAAGTACATATGGGGTATTATAAACTGAATTATGGTTTAAATGTAGTATGGTAATCCTTTGGCATAGCATTTCACTTGAAGGCAAGCTCTTTCGTACAACTGTGCTTTGCACTTACCTAATTTGTTTATCATTTAATGCTGTGCATTGCATTTAACTTCATTTATATTTAACTCTCCACTAAGCTGTAAGCAATGTTGTGGGGGACTTAGGTGGCTCAGTATATACACTGTAGGACTTAGAGGCAGGATGACCTGAGTTCAAATTCTGCCTCAGAAACTTACCATCAGTGTAATCCTGGATAAGACATTTAAATTCTTTCTGCCCAGTTTCCTCATCTGTAAAACGGAGGCAGTAATAACATCTACCTCACAGCAAACCTTAAAGTGGTATATCAGTGTTAGCAATGATTATGAGGTGAAACATCATATCTTTAGGAGAAAAATATACACGTACATTTGTGCATTTTTAGCACCCTTGAGGAGTCTTTCAGTGGAGATCGGGGAGACTTTCACAGATGGCATTCCACAATAGGGTATATGTTTATTTTCACACAATTGACTGAAATATGTAGAGAATGTAGGATCCTACTAGGATTATTATCATTTACTACATAAATATTAATTTTCTTTTCCTGATAAATACGTGGATACTCTCATCTATACATCAGAATTAGATGATTCGTTGGAAGATATACTGAAGATAATCATATTTTATGATCTTGTAATCATTAATATCTATTAAGTCATAAAATAGGGAGATTTGTGCTTGCCAAAGATCTTTACTAGTGTCAGTCAGGAAATCATTTAAGAATTCTTTATAGATAAACCTAAATGCAGATTACATTGTACTGGCCGCATCAAGTCTCAAAATACTTCAGAGACTCTGACAAGAGGAAACACTTTGTTGGAAGAATTAGGTAGCATTTTGCTATCTTAAATAAAAAAGGGTTTTTTTTTTGTTTTAAATACTCTACAAGCAATAATCACAAAATCTGACTCCTATTCCATACCATTCAGTCAATCTTATGATGGTAAAGATGAGGTCTACTATGGAATATTACTTCCAAAAGCCTTTTTACTAATGTCTTCCTCAAATATGCTCTTGGTGGCTGTGTATGTCCATTTCATCAAAATTTTATATAGATGGGATAGGAGGAACATTGATTATTAGTTGTTTATGCTCTCTCAGTCATATCTTTTATTTTTCATAATGTTCAATAATACTTTTTATCTTTTCCATATACTTCCTTTCCTAAGACACTGTGTTAATTAATACCTCAAAATATGTCGCCTCCAATATGGTTCTCTATGTATACTTACTGCAAACCAGATGCTTTCCCCATCTTTATTTTCTTCATTGCTATTCTAGGACCGTAATGTTAGAGTGCAAGTATGGCATCTCCATTTTCCTTGATGATCAAAGAATTTTTGTTATAAATCTTTTTATTTCATTTCTACTCCTTCCTGTTGGGGCTAGGGTTATGGAATATTACTTATAAATTCAGAAGACGTGGTTGATATGGTATTTAGCTTTGGAGAATTGATTTTTTTCTTCTTTCATTTAAAAATTCTTTGTTACTAGGAAAGTTTCACTGGGTACTAGAAATGAAAGAAATACATTTCGAAATGAGTGCATTATTATAAATGAAAGGCATTAACTTTAAAGATATCCCTGGGTATATTTACAGGTCATCGTTAAAACAAAACAACAATAACAAAAGCTGGTTTTATTATTTGCTGATGTTTTAAGAGTTGACATTGCTTATAATCATCTACTATCCTTGGCTATAAGATTTTAGAGTTATATTATGAAATGAAGTTGCCCTTGGTTGCCACATTTTTCCATCTGTCACATAAGGCAATTATTTAGTGAATAAGGGGCTTTCAAGGTTCTTTTGGTTTCTTCATTCTGACAATTATGGAATTATTGCAATTAGTGGCTATATTATTTCTTAAATTGCTTTTATATAACTAATTTGTCTAAATAAGTAACCATATATTCTCATATATATAAAAATCTATGTGCATATACATATGTGTATGTGTGTGTGTAATATATACACGTGTGTATATATTACACATACATATATGGCGGCTAGGTGGCTCACCCTGGGTGAGTCATTTAACCTCTGTTTGCCTTAATCCACTGGAGAAGGAAATGGAAAACCATTCTATTATCTTTGCCAAAAAAACCTCATAGACAATATGGCCCATGGGATCATGAAGATGACACAACTGATATATTGAATATGTATGTATTACTCATTTTTATTCTCCTAATTTTGTTCTAATTTTGATTTTTGCTCTGACTAGTCAATTACTCTCTCTGAGTCTCAATTTCCACATCAGTAAGAGGCCCAGATATTCACCATTCCCTTGTATATGAAGTCTGAAATTCCCTCATCTGATCACAATCTATTAACATCCCAGCTTTATGCCTTTGTATCCAAACCCTGTTCTTTGTCCACATGTGACTCCAATCCCTTTACCTTTCAATATTCTCCAAGACTATTACAAAACCCTGCCCTAGCTATACTTTCCTCTTCATCTTGTCCCCCCTTTTTAAAAAGTTCAGCTTTCCTTTGTCCTCATCTCTTGAGTCCCTTACACCATAATAATATTGCCAATCATTCTCTGACTAGCCTCAGCCTTGTTTCACTCTACCATTCCTGCTTTTCTTCCTACGTGCATGACACTGAACATAGGTCAAGAAAATCACTCAATTGTGATGACTGGGTCCACTACAAAATTAATGTTACATAACCTTAACTGGGTCTCACCTCTGCAAGGTAATCCATTTACATGTCCCTAGGGAATATACTGGATCCAGGAATTAGAGCAATCCTTGTCAGACATAAGAGGTCATAGTTGGAGAAAATTCTAAGGAGGATGAAGAAAAAAAGGGACTGTTTTAGGATTCATCCCAAGATGATCAAGTGTCCCAAAGGGCACTAAACCTTGCTTCCCATAGGCTCATCCCCTGGTAAGTTGGCTACTATTAGTTTATTAGTTCATTAGACTATAGAGTATAATAGTACTTAATTTCTACTTAATTAATAAGACTTTTGAAAGACTCAGTAAAATTATTATTTATTAAAACAAACAGTAAGATCTTTGGGACACCCTTGATAATATAAATATAATTGAGAAAACAATTTATTGACAGAGATTTAAAGAGCTACACAGCACTTTCAGAGCATTAGGGAAGACCTCAGAGGGTGCTAGCAGTATTTATTCAATGGCACCATTGAGGAACAGCAACAGTTCCTGTGCTTCCAGAATCATCCTCCATGGTGCACTTTCACATACCTTTTGTAGCCAGAATGGCCTTTGTTTTCTTTGAATGACTCAGCTTACCTCATTGAGCCTCTGGACACTGTGGCTTGCTCTTCCGGGGCAGGAAGCCCAAAGAGCATTCCAGGAAGCAGACAACTTCCTGTGTGATGAGTCATGGGGCTGGCTGAGGGGAGGTGTTAACGGCTACGCTAGGGGGAGGGGCCAAGTCAAGAACCAATCGGCCCTGGTCGTTCAGGCAGTGCTTGATGATGTCAAAAAACTCTATAAGAGGGGAGAGGACAGCTTGAAGATCCTCTTTTCCTTTTCCGGTTGGAGCCAGCGACAGTTACAGCGACAGTTACAGCGACAGTTACAGCAACAGTTACAGCGACAGTTACAGTTGCAGTCACAGTTACAGCCACAGCCACAGCTGAAGCAGGAGCTGCCAGTAGCAGAGCTGACCTACGGGAGGAAGCAGAACAAAGACTTCAGTCCAGTGGGTAATCTTATTACCATAGAGGGGGAAACATGATTTTGCTTTACGCAATCATGCTTCTCTGTAGCCTCCTGGTTACTCTTTCAAGGCGTACTTATTGGGCCTGGAAGCTTTTGATCAATATATCAAAATGGGGTTGCTGGTTCATGGGTTGGTTACTGTGGAGCCTAAATAAATGTTTTGATTCTTCTGCCTTCTACTTTGAGAGTTTCTTATATCCGGCGGTTCCGAACGTTTCAGACATGTTTATGATCCTCTTTGAGATTATAAACTCTGCCCTCCTAATACATTTGGCGACGAGGATGGGATCGCTAGGTATAAGATCTCTATTTAGAAGCAGAACAATTCCAGAGGAAGAGATGAATATCCCAGGATGGGAGGATCCATTTTATTCCTCCCTAGCAAAAGAATTGGCTAAAAAAGCTGGACCCTGTGAAAACTGGGAACCAAGGCTACGGAGAGGAGATCCTAGGGATTTGGAAAAGTGTTTACGAGAAGTTGGGATTCAGTCAGGGGCATCACTATCTAGGCAAAGCTGGATGGTGTTATCAGCCTACCGGCTAGTATACGAAAGATTGAGATTAAGTGAAAGACATGGGGGCACTCCTACCCCACAGGAAGAAGGGGAATCTCAGATAGCAGGAGACCAAACTGACTCAAATGAGAACTTTTCTATTAATGTGGCTAAGAGCAACAGGAGACCAAAAAAGCCCAGAGTGCATTTCAACCCAGCCCAGAAAGAGCCTGACTGCCTGCTTCGTCCTAGCCATGGTGGCAGAGGAAGTGAGTGGGGAGAGAATGAGACAATGTTAGGGGCTGAGGCACAAAACACTACTGGGGTTCAGGATGTGCCTCACACAGAGCATAGGAGATGGTTAAATGATCAGACAAGGGCTCGACCCATACAAAGGAGGAAGACAGAAACCCGAGGTGAAGATTCAGTTACAAGGGAAATTCAGGAAGATTTCTCACCGCAAGAGGTCACAGATATTTGAGTAGATTCAGCCAAAGAATAGGAGAACCATTGATATCTTGGATGGTAAGACTCAGTGATCAAGGGGCCAGTGGAATATCAGTAGATAGGACAGACTGCATGAGATTCATAGGTATCAGCCATGATGCTCTAGTTCAACAAGCTTTTAGGGAACATCATCAGCAAGGAGATGGTGATAGCAGGACTACTCTGTTGGCATTAGCCGCTGTGGGATGCAATAAGAGATATGCTACTGATTCTATGTGGCCCACTGAGCACAGACCCTGGTATTCACTTAGAGATTGTATCATGAGACTAAAGGAGGAGGTAATGAAGACTGCCATTATGATAGGAACTGCAGACAAATATTACAATGATCCAATGGAACTGCCTCATAGGAATTTAATAATTAGGACAGCTCCCCCTGCTTATAAACAACTAATTTTGAATTTATTACTTGGAGAAGTAGGGAGCCGTCTTACAACAGTGATAAATAAGATTTTACAGTTACATGACTTAGGTGACTGGGGAAGGGATAGATCTCCTCGAGAGAGAAGGGTGAATAACCAGCAAACTTGGCACCAAAGGAGAGTAACAAGGAAAGAAATGTTTACTGCTTTATTGAGAGCAGGGGTAGGTTTTGAAATGATAGATGGAATTCCAACCAATGAATTATATAGAATGTACAGAGATAAAGGCCTTGATAACAGGAGAGATAGGGAAATAAGAACTGCTCCTGCAAATACTACAGATGTTGAACCTTCAAACCCAAGTGAATCATATGAAAGGGAATACTAGGGAACAGGCCGAGCCCCAGTCCAAATTAAGGAAATACACAGGCTGGATTGTAGACCTCACATTAACTTGACCATATATTGGAAAAATGGGTCAAGTACGGTAACTGAGGCATTAATAGATACTGGGGCCGAGGCCACCCTTATTTATGGAAATCCAGACAAGTTCAGCCATGGAACTCCTATTACCATTACAGGACTAGGAGGGACTGAAATATCAGCCAGGCAAGTTAAATTAATGATGAAAATTGGACAGTTGCCCAAGAAAGAATATAGTGTGGTTATTGTGCCTATTCCCAAATACATCATTGGAATAGACATATTGAAGGGTATGACCTTAAATTTACCCGAAGGGAAATACCAATTTGCTGTGAGGAAAATGGGCATTAATGCAGTCTTAGTGGGGAAAATCAAGATGGATCCAATCACTTTGCCCGAACCTTCTAAAATAATTACTTTGAGGCAATATCGTGTGCCAGGTGGGCAAGATGAAATTGCCAACACTATAAGAGAATGTGTTGAGGCAGGAGTGTTAGTCCCTACAACTACTCAATGGAACAACCCTGTCTGGCCAGTCCGAAAGTCAGATGGAACATGGAGGATGACAGTAGATTATAGACAGCTGAACAAAGTGACTCCTCCCTTGTATGCTGCTGTCCCAGACACGGTTACTTTAATAGAGAGAATACAAAAACGTGAAGGGACTTGGTATGCAGTTATTGATTTGGCCAATGCCTTCTTTACAATCCCAATAGACCCCAAGCAATGGAATCAGTTTGCTTTTACTTGGCAAGGCCGACAGTATACATTTACACGCCTGCCGCAAGGATATATTCATAGCCCAACTATTTGCCACAGGATTGTAGCTGAACATTTGGATGAATTAAAGTTACCTGGTGTACAGCTTACACATTACATAGATGACATCATGATACAGGGAAAGAATATAAAGGAGGTGGAGGAGAGTTTAGTATTATTAATTGACCATATGAAAAGCAAAGGATGGGAAATCAACCCCGCAAAGGTTCAAGGGCCAGCTCAAACTGTAAAATTCTTGGGGATACAGTGGAATAGAGGACTGCGAGAAATTCTCCCACAAGCTCGACAAAAAATCCAGGATTTTCCCACCCCTACCAATAAGAAAGAGGCCCAAAAGTTCATAGGGCTGTTTGGTTATTGGAGACACCACATCCCACATTTGGGACAGATTTTAAAACCCTTGTATAAAGTCACCAGAAAGAAATATGAATTTGACTGGGGACTTGAACAAAGTAGAGCTTTTGAGGAAGCAAAGGCTGCTATTCAATTAGCTCTAGACTTATGGCCTATGCAAAATGGGCCAGTGGAGTTACAAGTGACTGTACAAGATGACTATGCAAATTGGAGTCTGTGGCAAAAACAACAAAGCCGAAGTGTACCTTTAGGCTTTTGGTCAAGGAAACTGCCCTCATCTGGAGTGCAATATACACCTTTTGAGAAGCAGCTGTTAGCTGCATATTGGGCTTTAGTAGAAACTGAGCAACTAACTCTGGGTCATGAAGTGGTATTAAGGCCTGGAATTCCAATTATGACTTGGGTAATGAGTACCCCAGCTTCTCACAGAATTGGACATGCACAAGAGGCAAGCATAATCAAATGGAAGTGGTATATTCAGAATAGGTCCAGAGCAGGCAAAAATGGAGTTTCTGCTCTACATGAATCTGTGGCGAACATTGATACTGAGAGCAATGAAAAGCCCCTTGAATCTAAGCAACAGATGGTACCATCCTTAGTGAAATGGAATAATGGATATGACGGACTAAATGAAGAACAGAAGAAACATGCTTGGTTTACTGATGGGACAGCAAAATATTTAGGACAGAAGAGACATTGGAAAGCAGTAGCCTATAACCCCTGTACAAGGAGAACTCTGGAAAGTTCTGGGATAGGTGGAAGTAGCCAATATGCTGAACTGATGGCAGTGCATCAGGCCATCAGAGCAGAGAAAGGAGGACAGTGTCATATATTTACTGACTCGTGGGCGGTAGCTAATGGATTAGCTACGTGGATGCCTATATGGAGGAATCAGAATTGGGAGATTCATGGCAAACAAGTTTGGGGTAAAGAGTTATGGGAAAATATATGGGACATGTCTTTGGTTACAGATCTGTCAGTTTTTCATGTTGATGCTCATGCAACCCTGACCACACCAGAACGTGAGTACAATGCACATGCGGATCGACTAGCAAAGATTGCTACTGAATGTATTGTCCCTACTCCGACTCCAACTGATGACCCAGCCTTAGCAAGATGGGTCCACCAGACTGCTGGCCATTTAGGGGTCCAGGCCACCCATCGATGGGCACAGGATCGAGGTATCAGTATTTCTCATGCGTTGTTAAAACAAATAACAGAGGAGTGTTGTATATGCCAATTAGAAAAAGAACGAACTCTTCCTAGGATAGTTACTGGAGAAATAGCAAGGGGAAAAGTTCCAGCCCAAATTTGGCAGATAGATTATATTGGCCCACTACCCCAGGATAAAGGATGTAAATATGTATGTACGTGTGTTGACACCTATTCAGGTGTACTAGTGGCTTGTCCTTATAAAGACGCAACTCAGAAAAACACCTGTAAAACTCTAGATATTGTAAGTTTATATTATGGAACCCCAATGCAGATTCAAAGTGACAATGGGTCACATTTCAAGGGCAAAGAAGTGAAAAGATATTGTGTGTTGAATAATATAGAATGGATATATCATATTCCATATTACCCACAAGCATCTGGGCTAATTGAAAGAATTAATGGATTGTTGAAAGAACAGCTGAGAAAATTAAGCTCAAATAATTCATATCGACATTGGAAGGATAATTTGTCTATTGCCTTACGTAATTTGAATAATAGGCCCTTAGGGGGAAGTACACCTCTAGCCAGAATGATGACCCCAAATCTGCAGATCAGAGAACAGCAAACATGTGAGATCCAAAACATTGAATTTTGGACTGTGAGGGAAGATGTCCCACTACCAAGTCCAGGAACACCTGGTTCAGCAGGATATGATTTACATTGTATAGAGAATTTTAGGTTAAATAGGAAAGAGATAAGAAAAACCCCTACTGGAGTATGTATGAGAATCCCCAAGAATCATCTTGGACGGATATTACCTAAACCAGAATTAGCGGCTCAAGGAATACATGTATTGGCTGGAGTGATAGATTCTAATTATCAAAAAGAAATTGTTGTGACACTCCAGAATATGGGTAAAAAACCTGTACAATTTTGTAGAAATGATAGGATGGTTCAAGTCATTATTATCCCCTGTGAAAAAATACCCTTTGTGAAAACTGACCCTCCTCCCAAAATAACTACTAGAGGGGCAAAAGGGTCTTGCTCCATTGATAGAATAAAGTCAGGAGCTAAGGTATGGGTAAAACGGAAGCCAGATAATATTCCAAAGGCTGCAGAAGTTATAGCCCATGGGAAGGACAACACTGTAACAGTTGTCTATTCAGGGGAAAATAATTACCAAATCGTACCCCTGAACCATATATTTTACCGTGAATAGGTTATAATAATAGATTCATAGACTCCACAGGTATGGCTGATGCTGGTAAATGCCATAAGCCACTCAGAGGAAAGGTAACTTTGTGTGATTAACGGATGAAAACTTGTACATTTGGGGAAAGGATGGGAGGACAATCTTAGTCTCTATCTAGGGTGGGATCCTCTTGGCTTCCTCATTATGTTCCTTTTGAAAAGAAACATTTCCCACCTGAGTTTGGCTCTGATGTTGGATCTTTGCATAACTGAAATCTCAACCAAACTTGAGATGATTTTATTTGAAGAATTATAGTCCATACTTGTCTATTCTTTTGTCCTTTGTTTTGGCTAACCTTGTTGCTAGTTTTGTTTCCTTCAGGCTTAAGCACCCTGCACTTTCCAGTGACTGCCTAAGCATGTAGCATTCTTGGAATTCCTGCCAGCTTGTTAAAGAAATGACCTCTGGAATGGGACTTTTTGGGGGCAGGGCCATCTCTACATCCAATTTCAGCATGAAGAAGCTATGGAAAATGAGACCTTCACCCCTCACCCCAAGATTTTGAGCCCCAATCGTTCAAGGGGGGTGGAAATGATGATAGTGTTCTGTTTACTTATTTTGTGTTATCCTTGCTGTGTTGTTTTATTGTTATGATATTATTGATCCTATGTAATGGATACAAGGATTTAGGGGTGGACATTTGAATTATTAATAATTATTTTGGGGATGATTGATTGAAGAGATTATCTTGCTGGGACCTAGGGGTGGATCACATTTGAATCGTAAACCAATATTTAGGAATGTCACCAAATGATATGTTTTGCTTTATAATGAATGATATGTTTTAGTTTCCTTTGTAATTGGATCACAATGTATGTTCTAGGATACATGGCTGATTAGATTATGTATCCTATAACAAGGGGTGGAGTGTAGCCAGAATGGCCTTTGTTTTCTTTGAATGACTCAGCTTACCTCATTGAGCCTCTGGACACTGTGGCTTGCTCTTCCGGGGCAGGAAGCCCAAAGAGCATTCCAGGAAGCAGACAACTTCCTGTGTGATGAGTCATGGGGCTGGCTGAGGGGAGGTGTTAACGGCTACGCTAGGGGGAGGGGCCAAGTCAAGAACCAATCGGCCCTGGTCGTTCAGGCAGTGCTTGATGATGTCAAAAAACTCTATAAGAGGGGAGAGGACAGCTTGAAGATCCTCTTTTCCTTTTCCAGTTGGAGCCAGCGACAGTTACAGCGACAGTTACAGCGACAGTTACAGCGACAGTTACAGCGACAGTTACAGTTGCAGTCACAGTTACAGCCACAGCCACAGCTGAAGCAGGAGCTGCCAGTAGCAGAGCTGACCTACGGGAGGAAGCTGAACAAAGACTTCAGTCCAGTGGGTAATCTTATTACCATAGAGGGGGAAACATGATTTTGCTTTACGCAATCATGCTTCTCTGTAGCCTCCTGGTTACTCTTTCAAGGCGTACTTATTGGGCCTGGAAGCTTTTGATCAATATATCAAAATGGGGTTGCTGGTTCATGGGTTGGTTACTGTGGAGCCTAAATAAATGTTTTGATTCTTCTGCCTTCTACTTTGAGAGTTTCTTATATCCGGCGGTTCCGAACGTTTCAGACATGTTTATGATCCTCTTTGAGATTATAAACTCTGCCCTCCTAATACACCTTTCCAGTCTTATTTCAGATCATTGCACTCTTCATTGTCTGTACAGGACAGTTCAACTCTCACTTTTGCATGAGTGGTCTTGTATATCTGGAATATAGTCCTCTTCTTCCTCTTAGAATCCTTAGCTTGCTTCAAAGCATATCTTACATGTCATCACCTACATTAGGCCTTTGCTGATTTCAGTTATTTGTACTCTCTCTAGAAATTAGTTTCCACTTGCTTGTAGGCATGATATATGCATCTGTCTATAGAGTATAAATAGAACATAAGGTCCCTGAAGGATGGGCCTGTTTAGTCTTTGTCTTTCTATGCCTAGACCCTAACAAAGTGTCCTGCACATGGTAATCACAGTGTTTATTGAATGGGTTTTAATTGAATGTCCTGAGCAGAGTTTGCTTGATCCTTCCCTAGTGTCTATATTCAAGTGTTCACAAGAGGTCAGGCAAACACAGAGTCTAGACATCTCAGAAGAACTCAGGATCAGGTGTGGCGGGGAGGGAGCAATTAAAAAAATCTACCCAGCTGTTGGATGTTTAGGGATAGAATTCCAATGAGAAGAGGATGCTATTAAGTCATATGGAGGATATACTTCAAGTTAAATCAATTCCACTTCAAACATAATTACTTGGATGAGTAGAAACATTCCAAGAATAATCAAAAATAAGGTTCTTCCTTTAGAAGCAAGGAAAAGAAATATCTGAAGCAATAGAAGCAGATGAGTAATGGGAAAATAGGACCTGACTGTCAAAATAACAACCAGAATGTTTCTTATTCATAAGGATTCACAAGATGTCTACAGTGAAATAGTTGAGCAGCACCAGTTAAGCTGTTCTCTATATTCCCTATGTTTGGTGAGTCAGGATGACTCAGAGCTTATCCCTTGAGTTAATGGACACACATCCTTGGGAAATTAGTTCATAACTTGTATCTTCCAGTTCTTCAGACTCTTGTATTATGATTTAGTTCATCTTATGTGGCAGATTCATCTCAGTTTCTTCACTAACAATCAAATCATGTAAACTGAGCCCAATAATCTCAATTACTCACAACAATATGGGCCAGATACAGTAGAGAAAAATCAAATCAGTATCAAATCCAAGCATTTCAATTAAATCACTAGCTTTACCTTATATCAAACTTTACAAAGATCTTCCAACAAGGCATAAAATGGACTAGTCCAGATTGCTCTTTTTTCATGTTTCCTCCATTAGTAGAGATGATGATAAGCCAAGAAATAAGGAATACATAGCAGGAAAAGTCAAAGGTCTTAATAATGTGTTCAACGTGTTTCTTTATAATGCCTCTTTGTCAGGCTTATATTCTGTTTTCCAAATTCTTCATCTATTTTCTCTTTCTGTCCAGAAACTCTGTAGTATACTTCAATTGCAAAAGCATTTCAATGTCTTTCTCCTGTCAACTTCACCCAAATGCCTTCAATAATCCCCCTCCTTGGTTTCTAGGTTTCTTCATGAGAGTAGAACTTCTTAATAATGAAGGAGTGGAGCCAAGATGTCATTGTGAAAGGAAAGAACTACTGGAGCTCTCTCACAAATTCTGTCAAATACATCTAAAAAAGTAAAAGCAGATTTGAGAGTTACATACCACTAGTAGACTGCAAGGGATAGGGGCACCAAGCATGCAGAAGGGCACCAGACCAAACCAACTGGAAACAGCAGAGGAATCCAGCCAGTACCCCAGCCTAGGAGGTTGCTGGGTGAGCAAAATGCCTGAGCAGGAACAGGTCCAGAGTCGAGATCTAGCCCCAGACCTCTCAGTCCAGGACAGGAGTCTGTCAGAGCTATGGGAGACACCAGCCCAGAGCCTGTGGCTGTGGGAGCAGCTAGCCTGGAGGCCTCCAACCCACAGTCTAAAGGTTTGAAAGTTGCCTTCTTGAACTTCTGGGAGCCATGATGGCCAGGTAAAATGACTCTCATCCCTCCCTTGAATAAACCCAGAGAATACTTACATAGGAGAAACAGAGGAACCAGAAGCAGGGCTTCAGTAGAGAGAGAAGTTGGGGTGGCAGGAGACTAGTGCAAGAAGAGAGGTGTCCCAGCAGCCTCCACCTCAGCAGAACAACCAGAGTAACTGAGCTCCAGGGGGTGGAACTAACTAACACCAATGTCAGGACCCCAGACATGGCTTTGCACAGCCAGGGGAAGTGGCAGGCACTAGCACAAGCAACAGCTGAGACCACTCAGGCTGTAGAGCAGTCCTGGGGAAGAGGAGACTCCCAGCAGCCAAACCACTCCTTCCCCACACCTCATGAAACCAGAAGCCATAGAACATAAAGCCAGTGGGCAGGCCCACAGATTCCAGTGCAAGAAACTTGGTACAGAGACCCCTGAGCCCCAGAAACAGAGATCCGCTTTAGAAGCCAGGAGGAAAAAACACAATGAAAAAAACACACTAAAAAGCCAAAGACTATTGATTCCTATTATGGAGACAGGGAATATCAAAATACCAATTCAGAAGAGGACAGCATGAACTCTATACCCACATCTGAAACCTGAAACCTGAAAAAAAAGGGAAAGTGAACTGGTCTCCAAACCAAAAAGCATTCCTAGAAGAACTCAAGGAGGACTTTAAAAACCAAATTAGGGAGGTAAAAGAAAAAAATGGAAACAAATTCACTGATGAAAACAAATCTTTAAAAAGTAAAATGGGCAAAATGGTTAAGGAGAATCAGAATATAAATGGAGAAAATGTCTCATTGAAAAGCAAAATCAACCAAATATAAAAGGAGATAGAGAAGCTAAAGGAAGAAAACAATAAATTAAAAATTAGAATTGGGCAAGTAGAAGCTAATGACTCTATGAGATATCAAGAATCAAACAAACAAAATCTAAAGAATGAAAAAAAGGAGAAAATGCAAAATAGCTACTGGAAAAACAACTGACCTGGAAAATAGATCCAGGAGAGACAATCTAAGAATTATTGGTCTACCTGAAAGCCATGATGAAAAAAAGAGCCTGGACAGTATCTTCCAAGAAATCCTTAAGGAAAATTTCCCCTAGGTTCTAGAACCAGAAGGTAAAATCATCATCAAAAGAATCCACTGATCATCCCCTTGAAGACATCCAAATTGAAAACTCCAAGAAATACTATAGCCTAATTCCAGAACTACCAGGTCAAGAAGAAAATACTTCAAACAGCTAGAAAGAAACAATTCAAATATTGTGGAACTACAGTCAGGATCACGCAGAATCTTTCTGTTTCTACATCAAATGATAGGAGAAATTGGAATATGATATTCCAAAAGGCAAGTGAGGTTGGACTACAACCAAGGATCAAAACTGAGCATAATTTTCCAGGCAAGGAGATGGACATTAAATGAAAAAAAGGGCATTCCAGAGTTTCCTGATGAAAAAGCCAGGGCTCAATGGAAAATTTGATCTTCAAATACAAAACTTAAGAAAGACATATAAAGGTCAACAGGGGAAAAATCCCTAGTTAATCAATAAGGCTAATTAGTTACATCCTTAAATAAGATTATTTTGTTTTATACATGTTTATACATATATATGTATATATATTATATATGTCAATCTTGAGAATAGTACAGTTACTATGACAATTGAAAGGGATATTCATAGACTGTGAGTGTCAGTATAAAATAACTGCTACAATGACAAAAATATATTTAAGAGATATAAAGGGATGGTTCAGGGAGAAGAAGTAAGGAGGTAGTAGAAAAAGTAAATTATATCACATGAAGAGGCACAATAACATATTATAGTGGAGGGAAAGAAGGGAGGGATGAGAGCAGTATTTGAGCTTTACTCTCATCAGATTTGGTTCAAGAAGGGAATAACATACCATGATAAGTACAGAAAACAAACTTGTCCTAGAGGCAGTAGAAGGGGAAAGGGGAAAGAAAAGGGGGGTGGAAAGAAGGGAGTGAAGAAGTAGCAAGGGGAAAAAGTAAGATAAGGGAGGGGAATCAAGACGGAGGGCAAAACTTTGTTGAGGAGTGTAAGGGAGAAGGGAGAAAGCATTAACAGGAGGGGAAACAGGATGGAGAAAAAGACACAGATAGTAATAATAACTGCGAATGTGAATGGAATGAACTCTTCCATAAAACGGAAGCAGATAGCAGAACAGATTAAAAACCACAATCTTACAATACGCTGTTTACAAGAAACAGGGGGATACACACAGGGTAAAGGTAAAAGGCTGGAGTAGAATATATCGTGCTTCAGCTAAAGTAAAAAAAAAAAGCAGGGGTAGTAATCCTAATCTCAGACAAAGCAAAAGCAAAGATAGATCTAATTAAAAGAGACAAGGAATGACACTACATCCTGCTGAAAGGCACCATAAACAATGAAGCAATATCATTATTTAACCTATATGCACCAAGTGGTATAGCATGCAGATTCTTAGAGGAGAGGTTAAAGCAGTTACAGAAAAAAATAGCAGGAGGCAGAGCCAAGGTGGCCACGTGAAAACAGCATCTTACCAGAGTTCTCTCACAAGTTCTGTCTGATTTCTATTTAAAAAAAAGTGTATCTGAGAAGATTTGAGAGAGTAAGAAAGTGGGAGCAGTCTGAGTGAGGCAAATTTCCAAGCCAGGAGGTTCCAAAAGGCCGACAGGATGAATCTGTAGGCTGGGAGAGCGCTTGTTATGTGGAGCTGCTCCAGACAGCACCAAAGCAGAAGCAGTTGTGGAAACCAATGTGAGAGACAGGCTGGGAGAAAGCTGGGCACCAAAAGCCGGCAGAGATCCCCAGGCCTCCCAACATAGGATGGGAGTCTGTCAAAGAGACTGGAGGCAGCAGTGCAATGCCTCTGGCTGTGAGACATCAACTACTTGAGGCTTACAGCCAAAAGGTATGAAACCAGTCTTATTGAACTGCCAGGAGACATAATAGCCAGGTAAACAGCTCTAATCCCTTCCCCCTCCACCCCCCCCGAGAATTCCTTGGGAAAAATTCTGGAATAGAGGAGACAGAAGTGGGGCTTCAGTGGCTTAGCAGTGGGAGTTCCTGAGTCCCAGAGGGGCAGAACCAGCAGGGGTCAACACCAGGAGCCCAGACATACCCTTGCACCCCCAGGGTAGGTGGCAGACATCAGCACAGGCAACAAACAGCTGAGACCATTGCTGAAGAGCAATGGTGCTGGAGAGCAGCCTCAGGGGAACCCCTCCACCACACCTCAGGAAACTGAAGGCTATAATAACACAAAGCCAGTTAACTAGACTGACAATCGCCGGAATAAGAAACCTGGGACAGAGAGCCCTGAGCCCCAAAAGCAAATATTCATTGTAAAGCCAGGAAAAGGCTAACCAACATGAAGAACACAAAAAAACCGAGGACCATTGATTCTTTTTGTGGAGACAGGCATGATCAAAATACCAATTTGGAAGAGGATAGCAATGACACTCTACCCACATCTGATACCTCAAAAGGCAATGTGAACTGGTCTCACACCCAAAAAGCATTACTGGAAGAGCTAAAGGAGGATTTTAAAAACCAAAGTAGAAAGGTAAAAGAAAAAATGGAAAAAGTGTAAAAAATGGAAAAAAAAACACTGATGAAATCAAGTCCTTAAAAAATAAGATTGATGAAATGGCTATGGAGATTCAGAATCTAAATAGAGAAAATGACACCGTGAGAGGTAAAATCAACCAATTGGAAAAGGAGACTCAAAAGCAAAATGAAGACAGCAACTCATTAAAAATTAGAATTGAGCAAGTGGAAGCTAACAACTTTATGAGGCATCAAGAAGTACTCAAACAAAATGTAAAGAATGAAAAAATAGAAAAAAAATGTGAAATATCTGATCAGAAAAACAACTGACCTGGAAAACAGATCCAGGAGAAACAATTTAAGAATTATTGGTGTACCGGAAATCCACAATGAAAAAAAGAGCCTTGACAGTATCTTCAAAGAAATTATCAAAGATAACCTCCCAGAGGTCCTAGAACCAGAGGGTAAAATAGTCATTGAAAGAATCCACCGATCACCACCTGAAAGAGATCCCAAACTGAAAACACCAAGAAATATTATAGCCAAATTTCAGAATTACAAAGTCAAGGATAAAAGCAAGCAGCCAAAAAGAAACAATGAAAATATCATGGAACTACAGTCAGGATGACTCAGGATCTCTCAGTTTCTACATTAAATGACAGGAGAAATTGGAATATTATGTTCTGAAGGGCAAAGGAGCTGGGACTACAACCAAGGATCAACAACCCAGCAAAATTAAGCATAATTTTTTAGGCAAGGAGATGCACATTCAATGAAATAAGGGAATTCCAGACCTTCCTGATGAAAAGGCCAGAACTCAATGGAAAATTTGATCTTCAAATACAAAACTCAAGAGAGACATAAAAAGGTAATCAGGGGGAAAAACCCCCATGAAACTTATTAATCAATAAGGGCAAATTAGTTGCATCTTTATATAGGATTATATCTTATGTATGTTTTATATGTGTGTGTGTGTCTGTATGTGTGTGTGTGAGTGTGTGTGTATACACATACATATATGTCAGTCTTGAGAATAGTACAGCTATTGTGAAAATTGAAAGGGATACACATAGACTGTGAGAGTCTTTATAAAATAACTGATATAAGGATATAAACATAATTAAGAGATGTAAAGGGAGGGTTATGGGAGAAGAGGTAAGGAGGTAGTAGAAAAGGGTACATTACATCAAACAAAGAGGCACAAAAACATATTATAGTAGAGGGAAAGAAGGGAGGGAGGAGAGCATTTGAGCTTTACTGTCATCGGATTTGGCTCAAGAAGGGAATAACATACCCTGATAAGCATAGGAATCTAACTTGTCCTACAGGCAGTAGGAGGGAAAAGGGGGGAAAAAAGGGAGGGGGGTGGTCAGAAGGGAGGGAAGAAGTAGCAAGTAGAAAACGGTAAGATAAAGGAGAGGAATCAAGAGGGAGGGTAAATGGAGGAAGGTGATGGTCAAAATAAAACTTTGTTGAGGAGTGGAAGGAGAAAGGGAGAAATAAAAGCATAAACGGGGGAAATAGGATGGAGAAAAAGACATAGATAGAAATCATAACTGTGAATGTGAATGGGATGAACTCTCCCATAAAATGGAAGCAGATAGCAGAATGGATTTAAAACCGTAATCCTACAATATGCTGTTTACAAAAAAACACATTTGAAACAGGGGGATACACACAGGGTAAAGGTAAAAGGCTGGAGTAAAATATACTGTGCTTCAGCTAAAGTAAAAAAAAAAAAAGCAGGGGTAGTAATCCTAATCTCAAACAAAGCAAAAGTAAAGATAGATTTAATTAAAAGAGATAAGGAAGGACACTACATCCTGCTAAAAGGCACTATAAACAATGAAACAATATCACTGTTTAACATATATGCCCCAAGTGGTATGGTATGAAAATTCTTAGAGGAGAGGTTAAGGGAGTTACAGGAAGAAAGAGACAGCAAAGCTATAATGATGGGAGACCTCAACCTCCAACCTCAAAATAAATAAGAAAGAAGTTAAGGAGGTGAACAGAATTTTAGAAAAGGCAGATATGATAGAGCTCTGGAGAAACTGAATGTGGATAAAAAGGAATATACTTTCTTCTCAGCGGTACATGGCACATACTCAAAACCTGACCGTGTACCAGGGCATAAAAACCTCACAATCCAGTGCAGAAAGGCAGAAGTAGTCAAAGCATACTTTGCAGATCATGATGTAATAAAAATTATTTGCAATAAAGAACCAAGGAAAAATAAGCTAAAAATTAATTGGAAACTAAATAATCTAATTGTAAAGAATGAGTGGGCCAAAGAACAAATCAGAGAAACAATAACTTCATTCAAGAGAACGACAATAATAAGACAACATACCAAAACTTATGGGATGCAGCAAAAGCAGTTCTTAGGGGAAGTTTTATATCTCTAAATGCTTACATGAATAAAACAGAGAAAAAGGAGATCAATGAATAGGGCATGCAACTGAAAAAAGCTAGAAAAAGAACAAATTAAAAATCCCCAATTAAATACCAAATTAGAAATAATGAAAATCAAAGGAGAGATTAATAAAATTGAAACCAAAAATACTATTGAATTAATAAATAAAGCAAAGAGCTGGTTTTATGAAAAAACCAATAAAATTGATAAACCTTTGGTCAATTTGATTAAAAAAAAAAGAAAAAAGACAATCAAATTACCAGTATCAAAAATGAAAAGGGTGAATTCATCTCTAAAGAAGAGGAAATCAAAACAATAATTAGGAATTATTTTGCCCAATTGCATGCCCATAAATTTGACAACCTTAGGGATATGGATGAATATCTACAAAAAACATAAATTGCCCAGGTTAACAGAAGAGGAAGTAAAATTTCTAAATAACTCCATCTCAGAAAAAGAAATTGAGCAAGCCATCAATGATCTCCCTAGGAAAAAATCTCCAGGGCCAGATTGTTTTACATGTGAATTTTATCAAACATTTAAAGAACAATTAATTCCTATACTTTGTAGATTATTTGGGAAAATAGGTGAAGAAGAAGTCCTACCAAATTCTTTTTATGACACAAAAAACCAGGAAGAGTAAAAACAGAGAAAGAAAATTATAGACCAATTTTTCTAATGAATATTGATACAAAAATTTCAAATAAAATATTAGCAAAAAGATTGCAGCAAATTATCATGAGAATAATACACTATGACCAAGTAGGATTTATTCCAGGAATGCAAGGCTGGTTGAATATTAGGAAAACTATTAGCAAAATTGACCATATCAACAACAAAACCAGCAGAAACCATATGATCATCTCAATAGATGCAGATAAAGCCTTTGACAAAATACAACACTTATTTCTACTAAAAACACTAGAAAGAATAGGAATAAATGGAGCCTTCTTTCAAATTATAAATAGCATCTACCTAAAACCATCAGCAAGCATTATATGTAATGGGGATAAGCTAGATGCATTCCCAATAAGATCAGGGGTGAAACAAGGATGTCCATGATCACCCCTACTATTCAATTTGGTACTAGAAACGTTAGCTGTAGCAATAAGAGTAGAAAAAGAAATTGAAGGAATTGGAATAGGCAAAGAAGAAACTAAATTATCACTTTTTGCAGATGATATGATGATTTACTTAGAGAATCCTAGAGAATCAAGTAAAAAACTACTTGAAATAATAAACAACTTTAGAAAAGTTGCAGGATATAAAATAAACCCACATAAATCCTCGGCATTCCTACACATTACTAACAAAGCCCAACAGCCAGAGATAGAAAGAGAAATTCCATTCAAAGTTACTGTAGACACTGTAAAATATTTGGGAGTCTATCTGCCAAGATGGACTCAGGGACTATATGAATGTAATTATGAAACAGTTTTCATGCAAATAAAGTCAGATCTAAATAAATGGAAAAATGTCAGTTGCTCATGGTTAGGCTGAGCTAACATAATAAAATGACAATTTTACCTAAATTAATCTATCTATTCAGTGCCATACCAATTGAACTACCAAAAATCTGTTTTATAAAGCTGGATAAAATAATAACAAAATTCATCTGGAAGAACAAGAGGTCCAGAATATCTAGGGTATTAATGAAAAGAAATGCTAGGGAATGTGGCCTAGCCATACCAGATATTAAACTGTACTATAAAGCCACAGTCATCAAAACTACCTGGTACCTGCTAAGAAACAGAGTCGTGGATCAGTGGAATAGGATAGGTACACAAGATGGTGAAGTCAACGACTATAGCAATCTACTCTTTGATAAACCCAAAGAGGTCAGCTTCTGGGCTAAGAATTCACTATTTCACAAAAACTGCTGAGAAAATTGGAAAATGGTAGGGCAGAAACTGGGCACACATCAATATCTTATACTGTATACCAAAATAAAGTCAAAATGGGTTCATGATTTAGGAATAAAGGCTGATACTATAAGCAATTTGGGAGAGCAAGAAATAGTTTACTTATCAGATTTATGGGAAAGGAAAGAATTCATGACACAACCAGAGATAGAGAGCATTATAAAATGCAAAATGGAGAATTTCAATTATATCATATTGAAAAGTTGTTGTATAAACAAAGCCAATGCAACAAAGATTAGGAGGGAACCAGAAAATTGGGAGAAAATCTTTACAACCAGTGTCTCTGATGGTCAAAGGAAACAGGCAGTTTTCAGAGGAAGAAATTATATCTATAGGCATAGGAAAAAATGCTCTAAATCACTACTGATTAGAGAAATGTAAATCAAAACAACTCTTAGGCATCAAATCTTTCCTGCTAGATTGGGTAACGTGACAAAATGGTAAAATGATAAATGCTGGAGAGGATGTAGGGAAATTGGAACACTGTTACATTGCTGGTGGAGTTGTGAACTGATCCAGCCATTCTGGAGAGCAATTTGGAACTATGCCCAAAGGGCTATAAGAATGTTCATACCCTTTGACCCAGCAATACCACTTCTAGGGCTGTATCTCAAAGAGATCACACAAATGGGAAAAGGACCCCTATGTATAAAAATATTTGTAGCAGCTCTTTTTGTAGTAGCAAAGAATTGGAAATCAAGAGGATGTCCATTAATTGGGGAATGGCTGAACAAGTTGTGGTATATGAATGTAATGGAATACTATTGTGCTATTAGAAATGGGGAAGATACGGACTTCATAATAACCTGGAAAAACCTACATGATATAATGCTGAGTGAGTGGAGCCGGGCTAGAAGAACATTATACACAACCACAGATATATGGATTCTGTGATGACTAACCTTGATAGACTTCACTCTTCTCAGCAATACAAGGTTCAAAAACAACTCCAAAGGACTCATAATGGAGAGAGCAATCTACATCCAGAGAAAGAACTATGGAGTCTGAATGCAGATTGACGTAAACTATTAGCTCTCCTTTTTTTTCTTTTGGTTTTGTTTTTTTTTTTGGTTTTGTTTCTTCTTTCTCATGATTCATTCCATTGGTCATAATTATTCTTTACAACTTGACTACTGTGTAAATAAGTTTAATGCAAAGTTATATGTAGAAGATATATCAGATTCCATGCTGGAGGAGGTGAAGAGGGGAAGAAAATCTGGAACTCAAAATCATGTGGAACTGAGTGTTGTAAACTAAAAATAAAAAATCTTAATTTAATTAAAAAAACTCAAAAAAGAACTTCTTAATAATACTACTCCACACCTCTTTATCTACCCTGTTTCTTTCAGTTAAGCTATACCTATTCAGAGCTATAGTCCAGTCACAGGTTTCATGCAACCAATTTTCAGTGATGCCTATAAAGTCAAATTTTCCTTCTTCAATTAGAATTTCTACTTCTTTTTGTTTGTTGTCTAAACTTTGAGTATCTCTCTACAGAATTTTGAGAACATGCATTCTAACAATCTTTTCTTTGATTTTGTCTCCAGTGAGTTTCTGGGTGTCTCAGCTGTTCCTCTCTTCCTTCTTTGTGACTACTCTCCACAGTATCTAATTTGAATGATATAAAGAGCAAGTCATTCTCCATTTGCATCTCTTTTAGCTTAAAGTATTTGGTTTATATTTAAAAGATAACATATAAGTATATATATATATGTGCATATTTTAAAAGATGAGCTTTATAAGTATATGTGTGTATATGTATATGTGAGTGTATATATAGACACACACATATATGTATGTGTGGGTATATGTATATATGTACAAACATGTATGTGTATATGTGTATATATGCATATATGTATCTGCACACTTGCGTGTATATATATAGGCATATATGTGTATACATATATACACATATATGCATGTGTGTATGTATGTATATGTATATATACAGGGCTATATTCTGCATGGAGTGTTCGGGAGGACTAGCACCTTGGTGTGAGTGCTTGCCAAACCTTTTTCAGGGCTGCTCATCTACCTTTAGTGTCCACCTGATTCACCCAATTTGTGACTCCAAGAAGCTGTAGCATGAGCAGCAGCCACATCCACTAAACCATTTTGGCAGGTGGACTAAACCAGGTTGAGGATACCCGACAGACCTCAATCCCATTGGTATCACAAACTAAAGTAGAGTGGTCACGTCTCCCAAGATTCTCATCATTTCTATTCCTTCATTTTCTTCTTTTTGAATAGTAAAATTATTTAAAAGATAATATTTAGCCACTAAAGTGTTATTCCTAAAGTACCAATCTGATGATCTCATGCCCTCCTCTTACTTAACACACTCCAGTGGCCCCCTGTTGGCTCCAGAATCAAATACAAAATATTCTGCTTGGTATTCAAAAACCTTCATTACCTAGCCAGGGGTGCGGAATCTGCAGCCTCGAGGGCCCCTGAGCCCTAACTTTCCAATCTTCTTAAAACTTCCTTCCCTCCTTGTACCCATTGATCCAATGATACTAATCTCCTTATTGATCCATGAGCCAGACACTCCACATCTCAGCTCTGGGCAATTTCTCTGGCTGTGCCTACTGCCTAGAATTCTCTCCCTTCTCCTTTATGATTACTGTATTCCCTGACTGCCTTAAAATCCCAAGTAAAATTTCCTCTCTTCCACAAAGCCTTTTACACCCCCTCTATCTGCTAGTGCCTTCCATCCCTTAATTATTTACTATTTATTCTATATATAGTTTTTATGTATAATTTTTTTGTTGCCTCCCTCATTAGATTGTGAGCTTTTTTGGTGGCAAGTATTATCTTTTCTTCTTTTTGTATCCCCAGAACCTAGTACAATGCCTGGTGCGTTGTAGATACTTAATAAATGTTGATTGATTGATTAGTCGATTGATTGAAGGCAAGTCAAGAATTTACCATCTGCTCTGCTGTTAGATGAGAGATGAGAGTTAATGTCTAGATAAATGATTTCTTCCATCATTTCTACATCATACCTCCACGAGAAGTTTATCATTTGTTTTCTGAACTACTTATCAATTCCCCACTTTGTGTCTGCATTATAATCTGATAGAATGTTGCTTTTGGTGTTGTCTATATTGACTTTTAGCCAAATCCTGTTACCCACGATTTCTCTCTTTAATTCCCTTATTCTTGATAGGATCATATTTGTAATATAAAATTCGATTTGTGTCTTCCATATTTGCATCCTTTAAATTTTTATAATTATTCCTCTCCTGGGCCACAGTATAGGCTATCAAATCAATGAAAATTCAGGCAATCAACTTAAAACAACTCTGCAGCTCCAACTCAGATGCATCAGGTTGGCAAAGATGCTTATCCCATCACTCAAAATCTCAGAAATAAGTAGGAGACCAGATTGTTCTTCTTGTATTAGTTCATCATTCTTCTTAGTACACTTCATGCATGTCAGATCAAGGTTTTAGTTGCTGACTTTTGGATTTCATCTCCTGGGAATTTCTGGTCACCTCTATTGCTATTCTTGTAATTTACTCTATCTGATACTCATAATGGTAGATATACAATGTTCCCCCCCTTTTTCAGTTTAAATCTATGAACAATAATAAATTTTCAAAATTTAAATGCTTTGTCCCAATTAATAAACATTCATTTTCTTTTCTTCCCATTAACCTCCTCCTAAATGAAACATAAAAAAACATCAAAGAAAAAACCCCTCATAACAAACATACTTAATCAATCTAAGCATTTGGCTTTGGCCATATCCAAAAATGCATATCTCATTCTTCATTTTAAGCCCATCACGTCTCTTTCTGGAGGTTGGTAGTGCGATTCATTCACAATCATAGAGAATAACAATTTGATATTCCATAGATTATACTTTTAGGATCTTTCAGAGTCATCTGTCTTTATAACGTTGTTTTCATCATAAAACAGAGCATTATCCTATTTTGTTAACTTTACACCATTTCATAGAGGTCTTTTTCATTTCCTTTAAAACTATCCATTTCATCATTTCTTATCATATGAAAATATTTGATTCTGTGCTTATACTCTAATTTCTTTAGCTATTTTCTGAGTTAAGTTTCTGAGTTAACTGAACTAAGTTCCCCTTAGCTTCCAGTGTTTTCTTGCTATGAAAAGATTAATGATAAACATTTTTGTACATAAAAATCTTTCCCCCCTTATTTTCAGGTATTTGGGGGATACAGTCATGGTATTGATATGATTGGGGCAAAGGATATCCAAACTGAAGAAATTTTAGGGTCATAGTTGTAAGTTGCTTTCCAGAATGGATGAACCAATTTAGATTCATTAGTAGTGCATTAATGTGTTTATTTTCCCACAGTCCCTTCAACATTTGTTATTTTCCTTTTCTAGGTGTTTTTGCCAGTCTGATGTGTTTGAGTTGGAACCTCAAAGTTGCTTTAAGCTGCACTGTTCTAATTATCATTGATTTGAAGAGATTTTATATTGTTTTTTCTAGCTTGTTTTTTTTCTTCCTGTGAAAGTTGCTTGTACATATCCATTGCACATTTATCTAATAGGAAGTGATCTTATTATAAATTGAACCAGTCCCTTGTATAGAGATATTTGCTACAAAACATTTTTTTCTGCCAGTTAAACATTTCCGTTCTAATTTTAGCTGCATTTGTTTTTAATCCAAAAATCTTTTTAATTTTATCTAATCAAAATTTTATCTTCTGTGATTTCCTCTCCCCCTTGTTTGGTCATTAACTTTTTCTCTATTCATAGAACTCGAAAGTAATTTCTTCCTCCTTCCATTAATTTGCTTATTGTGTTCCTTTTAAATGTGTCTTGTATCCATTTAGAGTCTATGTTAGTATAAGATGTCAGACTCTGGCCCATACCTACTTTCTGCCAGATTGCTTTCCATTTTTTCCACTAATCTGTCAAACATTGAAAACAAACACTTAATAATATAGTTCCATTTATATAACAGAAACTCTTTAATCTTCTGGGGCTTTAAAGAAAAAAATGGAGGTGGGGGCAGAGCCAAGATTGCAGTGGGAAAACAGGGACTCATTTGAGCACACCCCCAAATCCCCTCCAAACACCTATAAAAATGACTCTAAACAAATTCTAGAGCTACAGAACCCATGAAATGACAGAGTGAAACAAGTACCCAGCCCAAGATGGCCTGGATGGTTGGTGGGAAGGATCTATCACACCTTGCTGGGAGAAGACCACAGCACAGTGGGGGCCACATCAGGACATATCAGGCTGGAGCAAAATGGGTGGAGCAGGCCTCAGAGGACTGAATCACTGGCAGCTGTGGCAGTTTCCAGACTTGTTAAACCACAAACACCAAAGACAACTTAGCAGGTCAGTGGGAAAACTGTTGGACCTGGGTGAGAGAGGGGCCAGGGTCTGGCCCCAGCCCCAGGGCAGGAAAGGTGGCGGCAGCTCCCACTGCTTCTGGAATGCCAGGCCCGCAGAGAGTGGGAGGAATCAAGTAGCTGATCAGAGCAGGAGTGCAGGAATCTCTTTGCTGGCACTGAGGCAGTGTTCTCTTTCCTTGCCCTGCTTAAATCTGTGTCACAGTCCTGGCTGGTGGTCCCTTGGGGAGAAGGAACACTGGAGTCATAGAGAATGTGGTGGCTGTGGACAGGGAGTCCTCCTGGTAGTTACATGGCAGAAAGGAGTGCTTGCACTCATGGACCAGAGCACAGTCCAGGAGAGGGGCATTATACCACCTCAGAAGAGAGGTACCTCTGAAAACAGTGGTGCAAGGCCCCTGAAGCTTGGGACAAAGCACTCTCCACTCTGAAAGTAGTCATACACTGACAAAGATCTCAGACATCAAGTAATTGGCTGGGAAAATGAGCAGGCAGTGTAAAAGGACTCAGACTACAGAATCTTACTTTGGTAACAAAGAAGACCAAAACATACAGCCAGAAGAAGTCAACAATGTCAAAGATCCTACATCAAAAGCCTCCAAGAAAAATATGAATTGGGCTCAGGCCATAGAAGAGCTCAAAAAGGATTTGGAAAATCAAGTAAAAGAAGTAGAGGGAAAATTGGGAAGAGAAATGAGAGTGATGCAAGAAAATTATAAAAAATGAGTCAACAGCTTGCTAAAGGAGACCCCAAAAATACTGAAGAAAATAACAGCTTAAAAATAGAGTAACTCAAATGGCAAAAGAGGTCCAAAAAACAAATGAGGAGAAGAATACCTTAAAAGGCAGGATTAGCCAAATGGAAAAGGAGGTCTAAAAGATCTCTGAAGACAATAATGCTTTAAAAATTAGATTGGAGGAATTGGAAACTAGGGACTTTATGAGAAACCGAGATATTATAAAACAGAACCAAAGGAATGAAAAAAATGGAAGACTGTGAAATATCTCATCGGAAAAACAACTGACCTGGAAAATAGATCGAGGAGAGATAATTTTAAAATTATTGGACTATCTGAAAGCCATGATCAATAAAAAAGAGCTTAGACATCTTCTTTCAAGAAATTATCATGGAAAACTGCCCTGATATTCTAGAACCAGAGAATAAAATAGAAATTGAAAGAATCCACTGGTCACCTCCTGAAAAAGATCCCAAAAAGAAAATTCCTAGAAATATTGTAGCCAAATTCTAGAGTTCCCAGGTCAAGGAGAAAATACTGCAAGCAGCCAGAAAAAGTATTGTGGGATAACACAAGATCTAGCAGCTTCTACACTAAGGGATCGAATGGCTTGGAATATGATATTCCAGAGGTCAAAGGAGCTAGGATTAAAACCAAGAATCGCCTACCTAGCAAAACTGAGTATAATATTTCAGGAAAAATATGGATTTTTCAATGAAATAGAGGACTTTCAAGCATTCTTGATGAAAAGACCAGAGCTGAATAGAAAAATTGACTTTCAAATATAAGAATCAAGAGAAGGATGAAAAGGTAAACAGGAAAGAGAAATCATAAGGGACTTACTAAAGTTGAACTGTTTACAACTGTTATACACACACACACACACACACACACACACACACACACACACACATAGACCGAAGGCACAGGATGAGTTGAATATAAAGGGATGATATCTAAAATAATAAAATTAAGGGGTGGGAGAGGAATATATTGGGAGAAAGATTAAGGGAGAGATAGAATGGGATAAATTATCACACATAGAAGTGGAAAGAAAAAGCTATTATAATGGAAGGGAAGGGGGGAGGGGAAAGGGAATGAATGAACCTCGCTCTCATCAGATTTTGTTTAAGGAGGGAATAACATACACATTCAATTTGGTATCTTACCCTACAGGAAAGTAGGGGGGAAGGGGATAAGAGTGGGGGATAATAGAAGAGAGGGCAGATTGGGGGAGGAGGTAGTCAAAAGCAAACACTTTTGAAAAGTGACAGGGTCAAAGGAGAAAATTGAATAAAGGGGGACAGGATAGGATGGAGGGAAATATAGTTAGTCTTTCACAACATGACTACTATGGAAGTGTTTTGCATAATGATACATATATAACCTGTATTGAATTGCTTGCCTTCTCATGGAGGGTGGGTGGGGAGGGAAGAAGGGAGAGAATTTGGAACTCAAAGTTCTAAAAACAAATGTTAAAAAATTGTTTTTACATGCAACTGGGCAATATGATATACAGGCAATGGGGTATAGAAATCTATCTTGCCCTACAAGAAAGTAAGGGGAAGGGGATGGGGGGGAATGGGGCAATAGAAGGGAGGGCAGCCTGGGGAAAGGGGCAATCAGAATACATGCCATCTTGGAGTGGGGGAGAGTACAGATGGGGAGAAAATTTGTAGCTCAAAATCTTGTAATCTCATGGAAATGAATGTTGAAAACTAAAAATAAATTTTAAAATATATTTTAAAAACCACCAAAATATCAACCCATTTTACAGGGAAAAAAAAAGAAAGGCAAAAAAGAAAAAAAAACAGAACAATCCTTTGCCTCAAGGAGCTTACATTCTGTGAGGGACATAACGTGTGTGTGTGTGTGTGTGTGTGTGTGTGTACAAAATGAATAATGCAAGGTGGTTTTAGGAGGGAGGATGTTAGCAGTTTTAAAAACTAAAATTAGATTTTCATGACATTTTTATATTTTTATTAGCTGTAGTTTATCCATAACCAGGAGCCTGTCATTCTTATATTTTAAGCTAGAGTCTGGAAATTACACACACACACACACACACACACACACACACACACACACACACATATGTGTATATGTATACCTATGTTTAAACCTATATATACATATACATATACATACAAATATATACATGTATAAACCTATGTTTTCAGCTATCATCTTCTTAAGTAGCTGTTTATTTCCTAACTTCATCTTTGTCTTCTGAAGCTCTTGCCTTTCATCAGCAGCAATCATCAAAACAAACATGAATTCTGCTGCTGAGTTTTCAGTTTCTTGCCCACAGTTTTGATCCATCTTTGACAACAATTTCTAGATTACTTCCAGCAGGTTTATTTGTGACCATGTACATCACTAGGAGTGAATAGTAGCTATCTAGTTTGACAGATCTTCAGACATTCTTTATCGTATCCCGGAAACACCCTGGGGAAACTTTGCACTTTCCTTCCTTAACAAATTGCTGTTTCAGTGTCCCTCAGCAGGGAGTAACGAACCACTGTTACTCAGCTCTTCTACCTCCTATCCTTTATTAAATGATCTCTTAATCTACAGTCCCTAAGAATCCACAGGATTATCCTTTGGAGAACAAGTAGTTCTCCACTTAGAGGATACAGTTGCTTCCTATTTCGGAAGAGCTTCATGTTAATTACTTAGCTTCAAGTATTCAGTGGTCTTTCTTCTTCCTTTTCTGCTCTCAGGACCAGCCTAACAACCTTTCAGAATCCTGAGACAGGTGATGATCCTCTTCTGCCACTTCAGATAATCTTCTCACCACCAACTACATTGTAATGAGACCTCTGCCACTCTCACCTCTTTTTAAATCCAATGAAGAACTACCACTTCTTTCCATATCTGATGTAGGTTTCCTTTTGTTTTCTATTTCAGCTCATCATTCTCCTCTCAAATTATTTCTCTCTTTTTCTCTATATAGAAGGCAGTATGGATAAATGAATCTCTACCTTCCAGAGCTTAATAGGGGAGACATTTATAAAATAATTATACAATTGAATAGGATATTATAAGTGAATTAGAGAGGTACAACCATGTACAATGAAAGTTCGTAGGAATTGGATGTCACATCTGGCTGGCAAGATAGGGAAACTGCAGGATTGGAGAGAGGCTAGGACTATATATGTAGATTCAGAAGTGTGTCTCCTGGGAAACTTCCTTTCTCATATGTGAGACACCCCACCACCAGACAAGCTAAGCCTAGTTTCTAATATCCTGCGGGTCCGTATTAGCCTAGTCTCCCTCCCCAAAATGAAACAAATAAACCATTGGTCATGAGCCCTGCTTAATTGATTTTAATAGTCAGAGAACACAGCTTATTCAAAGCAAAGACATTTAATGCCATGGCAGAGTACCAAAATGTAACAATAGAACAATTTGCCCATAACCTTGGTTCATACTTTCCAACAAATATGCAGAGTAGAAAGAATGGAAACACATGGGGGATACTTGTGAATAGACATACATTTAGGAAATGTGTGTGGTCAAGGCACACAAAAGGAGGACCAAAACATACCTCTAATACTTCAGGGCCACTGATATCATCTGATGTTGGAGTAACACTATTGGAGTATTATTGGAATCCCAGTGGAATAATTTCCTGCTTTTCTTCCATGTAATGTGCTCTTTGTCTCTGTCTGTGTGTGTGTCTCTCTTTCTCTGTGTGTGTCTCTCTCTCTGTCTCTCTGTGTTTCTCTGTGTTTCTGTCTCTGTCTGTGTGTGTGTCTGTGTGTGTCTGTCTCCATCTCTCTCTCTCTGTCCCTGTGCATGTGTATGTATGTATGTATGTAAGAGGAAGGTAGGGATATCAGAGACTTAAGCTTTTGCTCTCTTGAGCAAAAGCCACGGTCTATCTCCAGTATCAGACTAAATAAAAAGCCTTAGATACTTTTCCTCAATTGAAGAGTTTATAATTTTTTAGAATCTTAGCTGTAATTGACTTTGACTTTCCAATAGGAGAAATTAGCCTTTAGGAAGCAAGCTTTTCGAAACACAGAACAGCCAATCAACTCTACTAAAGTCATTTTATCTTTTTCTTATTCTTCTTATTGTTTTTAATGAACTTTCCTGATTATCACAGACAATTCTCTGCCCCAAGCGCTATTTGATTTGCTATTTAGAAGGCCTTATAGTACCTATTCAGTTTATGACTGACAAATTTCATTCCTTGAGATTTATTTTATGTGCTTCCCTTAACACACACACACACACACACACACACACACACACACACACACAGAAACAATAATAGCAGATAGTGATGTCAGGTAATGTTGACTTAGGGGCACCTAGCTGGTGCATTTCAGTCTCCTGGTAGTTTATGCCCCCTATTAGAATGAAATGGTAGGTCATTCAGTAGTTAACAAAAGGAGATTTATTTCACTATGTCAGGAGAAGGACAGTACACAAAGATATACATTAAGGATACCAGAGGCGATTCAGGTAAATGAAGCTCCCTTATCCATTGTGGTCCATGAGCCAAGTATCAAAGAGACCATGGGGCTCCTCGTGGCTATTTTGTACTCAGGTGACCCCAAGGTGGTATCAACAGACTGGACCAAAAGAGTCTCAGGATGATCGCAATACCTCAGAGAAAATTAGCTTAACTTATATGGGGGCAAGGGTTAAGATATTGTTCCCACCATGATTACCAAGAGTATTTGTGCATGTAATTGAGTGTCAGTGTGTGTGATACCTATCCAGCAGTCCCAGGGATATGGTCATTTGTATCTGGAAAGATTAAAATGATCTCAGCTCATTTTAAATTTAAATTCAAAATGAAATTTAAAATGAGCTCAGTTAAAGCCCTAGCTAAAACTGCTCATGAAATCTATCTAATGGTAACAGTCTTTTGGCATTTGGGCTTGCAATTATGGAAAAGAGAGCTCTTGTTAAGTGAATAAAAGCACTTTTAAAAAATTTAATTAAGGAATTCAGAATCCCTTATAAAAGATTTATAGGTGAAAATAAACTCAAGTTGTTATAATCTAACATTATTTGGATTAAAAATTGTACACATTACCTCTGTTTAATCTGATATTATGCTGCTAAAGTACGGGAGAGGATCAATTCAATTGTTAAAAATCCAAAGAGGAAAAGGGAAGGAAAAAGCTGTACACCAGATTCCCCTCTCAGGAAACAATCTCCTCATTTTCCCCTCTGCTTCCACGTATAAGAAGGACTTTATCTAACAAACTAACTGATTGAAACTCAGATTGCAAATGGTAATGTGCTTATTTTACTTTGCATTTCAAAGAAAATAACTGACATTTGTAAAACTAATTAATATAATTTCTATTTGTAAGTGCCCTCCCTTTAGAGAATAATTCTAGCAGAGACATACCCATGGCATTGGTAGTGGGGGTAGGTAAGATTCAAGATTCTTCTGTGTGGGTTCTCAATTCAGGAGAGGGGGATAATACAGAATTCTTATAAATCATTCATGGGATAAGGAGCAGGTGGAAATAAAATGGGCTGGAAAGATGCTGATCCTCCTGTCTAAGTGGGGCCCCAGACAGAGGAGCCCCTGAGCATTCTATGGACAAGCAGTGAACTATAAGGGGGCGCTCTTCAGGTATGTCATATCTCAGTGAGGTGTTGTCCTTCTCTAAGCCTCATTCTTCCTGGGATGTGTGATGGGTGAAATCTGAAATAACTGAGGAAACAAAAGTTTGAGCTTGTGAGCATATCAATTTATTAAGCAATGCATGCTAATTTATAACAAATCAGGACCAAGACTCTTTAGCTCAGCACCAGACCCTGAATACAATGGGAGACAGTTTTTTATGCATTAAAAGAAAAACAAGTAACAGGATATAAATCATGATACAAGATTAGTTAGTCTAATTTCTAATTGAGGAAAGATATTCCAAATTGGGAAGGAGATAAGTGGATTTCAAGAATTGGAAAGGAGGAGAGAAAGCAAGTAGACTTTCCTGGATGTCAAACAGAATGTCATTCAATTCCTGTGATTGGCAAACAGGTAGAATTTACAGAAAAATGAAATTTAAGTCTTAAAATGGAGTGAATTCGGTTCACAAAACCCACAATTATCTCAGATGGAACACCACAAAAAGTCCAAAACACAGCCTAATAGCACATGGTGGTTTGGAAAGCCACATCATGTTCAAAGAGAGAGGGATCTTTGATGCCAGGAAGCTTGGGGGCAGGGACCCCACTGTTTGGGGATAATAATTACTATTCTGGAATATATTTAATTGGTGAATAGAATGAAGCACTAATATGCCATCATATCATCAGCAAATAAAGATAATCTCTTTATCTATCTTTATGTTTTAATTTCTCTCTCTTGTCTTGTTGCTGTTACTAGTATTTCTAGGGCTATATCAAATAAATGTGGGGAGAATGAGCATCTTTACTTTCTTGCCATATTTTCTGGAAAAGGTTCTAGTATATTTCTATTGGGTATGGTGTTTTATTTTGGTTTTAGATAGCTCAACCAGCAGGCCACTGCAATAGTCTAGGAGTGAGGGAATGTAGCAGGGTGGTGACAGTGTCCCAAAAGAGTAGGGGCCATACATGAGATTTTACCAAGGAAAGAGACCTTGGCAAAAGACTGGATATGGGCAGGGAAAGAAAGAAGCTGAAATTACTAAGTTATAAGCTTGCCTGTCTGGGAGGCTGGTGGTACCCTCAAAAGAAATGAGAAATTTGGAGGGGATAAGGTGAAAAGGGGGGAAAAAGATGGGAAGAGGCATAAGAATTTAAGTGCCTACTTTGAACCAGGCACTGTGCTAAGGGCTGTATTATCTCTATTATCAAAAAGATTAGTTCAGTTTTGGATATGTTGAGTTTAAGGTAACAATGGGATATCCAGTTTAAGATGTCCAATGGGAATTAGAGATATGAGACTAAAATTTGAGGGGGAGGTCAGAGCTGGATATAAATAGATCAGAGAATCATCTGCATAGAAAAGATAATTTAATTCATAGGAACTGATGGGGCCCCCAAATGAAATAGTACAGAGGGTCTTCACTTGACGAGGACCCACAGAACCTTGGGGGAAGTCCTACAGTTAGTGGGTATGACATTGAGGAACATCCATGAAAAGAGATTGAGAAGGAGCAGTTAGGTGGATTTAACCATTGCAGCCATTCATAAATATGATCTCTTCTCTCTTTTGATACTGTCCCCACCCTGGTACAGTCCCATATCACTTCACACCTAGCCCAGTGTAATAGTAGGTCTGCTTGCTGCTAATCTCTCCCTACTCCAGCCAATCCTCCATTCATCTGCTCAAGTATTTTTTCTCAAGCACAGGTGTGAACATGTCACCCTATGCTGAGCCTTTTCAGGACTGCTCATCTACTGATATCTCCCTAACTCTCTGACAGGTTTGAGGCTGTCAGCTATCCAACAAGCCCTTCTGCAGAGACAGTTTTGTTGCCGTGTGGCCACTGTGCCCTGTTGCTTGATGTTTTTTAGTATTCATGGTTCCAATTTCATAGTGTCATTTATTTAGAGCCGAAAGGTACATACAAATACAACTTACACATTTTAAATATAGAAATTAAGTGACTTTCCAGGGTCACATAACTAGTAAGTGTCTTTGGTAGAAATCCAACTTATGTCTTCCTGACTCCAGTTTCATGTACTTTTCCTTAGACCAAGGATGGGGAACCTGCAGCCTTGAGGCCATGTGTGGATTGGTGATTCTTTTTCATTTCATTTTAACAATAAAACCATGAAGGAAAGACTATGAGGAAAATATTGAAAATAATTCATTTGTAAGAATATAAGCTATTCTTCCTTCATTTAAATCTTACTGTGAGACTTTCTTGTGGCATTGAAGTAAATCTAGTTTCCCAAAGGTTGGCTTTGTGGGCCATAAATTATGGAAGGTCCTATCCAAACTGGAAAATTTTCAAATATGAACCTGGTGACAGACTATTTTCTGACCTAAGGTCAAGTGTGGGGAGGTTTGTCAATAGAAGGTTGGCCACTGAGGGATGAATTTTTAGCCATGAAAAATCTGAGGTTGTTATGATTTCTGTTATGGGATAGACTATCTACATGTTTACAGGTATTATGGTCTAGAGGAGGGGTGAAATGAAGCAGGCCTATCCTAGAACGTTAATTACATGTCAAAATCAATGCAAACAGATCTTCAAAGAACACATGAAAAGAGGCTCTTGAAAACTTGGCATTACTGAATTGTATCATAAGGCATTTTTTAGGCCACCCACCTCCCCAGTTGTCACTCCTGGGCTGCCCCTTAATTTACAAGGTGCTCTATGGGTCCATATTTCTAAAATCATTCCTCAGGAGCCCTGCTGATACATTAATGCTCAATAGTCATCCAGAAAATAAAACCAGGAAAAATCACAGACATTTAGAGACATGGCATAGTAGATATGAAATAGTAGGTATGACAAATATCCCTTATCTTCGTAGGGTACAGCATCACTTAAATATATGAAGCATCAGTTTGGATAGTGGAAACACATATTGAATGTATTAGTAGAGAGGCATGCACAAAAGGAACATTCTTCTGACACTGCCTTGCCCTGATAGCTTTTCTTTTTACATAGTGTCCTCATTCTGTTCGTCCTGGGCACAGAGAATTTACTGGGTGGGTTACTTCACAGGGATCGCTGGACTTATTCATTTCTACTACTCAGCCTGAAACTGAAGTCACTGAATCTGTTCTCCATTTCTTGCTGATCAGTGGGGTGGGAAGACAGAGATGTGTGTGTGTGTGTGTGTGTGTGTGTGTGTGTGTGTGTGTGTGTGTATGAGAGAGAGAGAGAGAGAGAGAGAGAGAGAAGAGAGAGAGAGAGAAGAAAGACAGAAACAGAGACAGAGACAGATACAGATTTTCTCTACTCTGCAAAGAGTTACAATGGAAAAGGTGACTAGATTACCTCTCAAAAAGTGGGTTCTTTCTCTATAGCATAGCCATCTCAATTCAGCCAGTTAATCAATAAACATTTATTAATCAACTACTATGTACCAGTAACTGTGCTGATGATCAGGGATGAGCCTCTCTGACTGCCAAGGCCCTCCACTTCTTTCAAGTTGATTAATGGACTTCTTCCCAACTCCTAAAGGAGCAAAGAAGTATAAAAATCTATTGATACTTTCTCTAGAAATAGTGAATGGGCCACTTCCAGATTTTTGCCCTTCACAGTCTTGGAATGGTATGCATAAAATATCAGCCACTCTAGGTCTCAGATGTCTGAGAAGCCACGGATGGAATTACTGAAAGTTTGAAAAAGGAAAAACCTTACTCTGTAATTTTCTCTGTTACCTGACCCTTACATCCTCTAATTTTATCAAATGGATGTTCAGTAAAATTCTCCACTGGATAAAGAGCTAACTTGTTTCATTACATTCATTCATTCTTCTCTATTTTGAGGAAGCAGGATAATAAACCCAACACATCAAATGAAGACAGTATTTTTTTTCAAAAGGGAATCCATAATTTTTGGAAATACACTTCCCAAGAAATGCCCAAACACTGCTCTCGCTAATAAAAATACATTCCCTGAGAAACAGTAAGACAAAAACCTAATAGAGAATGATTGCCACAAAAAGTACTTGTCATTTCTTATTTTTACAGTTATTAATTTTTTTTCAATGATAGACATGTTCTAACCATAATGATTTTGTATTAACAGTGTCTGTTGTATTTGACCAGAGTTTTATCGCTTTTTTGTTATCATCACTCACATGTTTTTCTAGTCAAAGTCTATATTATTCTTTTGGATCTATATTCTTTACTATGCAGCACTGCATAAAATTAAAAAAAATAAAATTTTGATTCTTTCATGCTGCCAGCATCTTACCTGTTTCTCTAAAGTTTTCATTTTCATTTCTTTCTATTGTCACAACCATGTTCTATTAAAAATCCTATATGACACTTTTTTGAGATGCCCTAGCTATTTCACAATGATTTTTCCCAGATACCAAAGAAAGGAATTTTTTTCCTACCAAACGATTTAATTTGTTAATGGCACAAAACAGTGCACTTAGTGACCTAAAATGAGCTGCTTATTCGAAACATGGAAAGCTATAATGTGGGGGCAACATAGACTCTGGGGAAATAATTGGTTTGTCTATCCAGTTAAATTATCCATACTTTCCCATGATGTGTCACTCTTGTTCTTATCTTCCCACAAGTTTGTCATAAGAGCCTACCCAGTGTGCTGGTGGTGGCCTGTCTCAATTTCTCCTAATATTTCCAGGGCAGCTGTGAAGCACTCTGGGTACCCACCAATCACATATCAATACATCTTCTCTATCTAACATTCATTTCTCTGATTATATTTTTAATTCCTGTTATATCCAATCCATATTAGAGTGTAATCCCAGTCACAAAGCCCAATGGTATGGGACTTTCTCTTCATCGGTGGACATTAATGCCCCACACCTGTGCAAAGGGCAGGGTGGAGTTTTGAGAGTGAGATAGAACTTCAGTCTCTTCAATTTTCTCTTCGTTTTCTTCAAGTCTCTTCAGTTTCATTGGGATCTACTGTCACTGCGGGCACTTTTTGCTTCCAGGTTTGAGACATAAGATGGACAATGCCAGTTCCACTTCAGGTTGTTGAATGAAAAGGTTCTGGGAAGAAAACAACATGATAATATTTGGCAGTCTCTGTCATGTCTCTGTCAGCTGCTTGCAATGAGACTTCAGGGAATTTCCTCAAGGGGGAGATCTAGGACATTCTCTTAGATGAGCTGAGTAATTTCAATCCTTCATTCTGCACTGTCTAATATGTTTTAGCTTATATATATTTTCCGTGATTTCCATTTTACTACCAATTTGGATAAATGGGTTTCTTAGATAATTCCTATGTGTGTTTTTTGTGAAACTGGTATTTGATAATAAGGGAATCAAGACTGAATATATAGCTCAGGTCCTGCATCCTCCAAACAATGAAACAGTCATCAGAAATTAAACTAAACTTGAAAAAAATCACATCCATTAGACTAATAACATTTAAGGGTCTGGATAAATAAAACTCTAGTCTAGTACCCCCTCTCTCTAAGGAGAGCAGAGTGGCCAAGCATCTGGCCCCACCCTCCTCTTTTCCCTCCTCATAGGAGTTAAAGTCTTCCTAAAAGAAGAGTTGTGAGAGCAGAGGTTAGAAATTTCTATTCTGTCTCTCTTCAAGCCATTCAACACCCCCATGCTACACGTGGAGAATATCCCTCACAACACACACAACAAAGCATTTCAATCCCCCTGTGGGCATACCACTGACCCTGTGAAGTTTGTCATCTCTCTATCTGTGGATCAAGAGCAATCTTGAAGCCTACAAGGTACCACTTTGAGAAAGGAATATTGATATTTGTCTCTTAAACAAAGATAAGAAATGCAGTAACATTTCCCCCAAGACAGTATTCATGAAGAAGCTGGAGAGTGATAAGAAACAATCCTTAGATCCTATCCTGTTCAATTTTTCAGAGTATGTAAACACACACACATGCTCAGAGATACACAGAGAAATTCAAAAACCAATTTCTTTTGTGAACTTTCCATCTTATACATTTAGAAAGGAAAGTCAGTCTATGTGCTTCATTGGACTGAAACTTTCAAGGAATTGGAAAAGAAGAAAAAGTAAGAGATGCTGCATGTCACAGATGCTTAGAAGGAAAGGGATCTAAAAGGTTATCTGTCAAAAGGCAAGATGCTTTCATCAAGAACAAATTATTCTAGAACAAAATTTAATTTTTGTGATTGATTATCTAAAAGATTCTAGAGATATGGAGTTGGAATTTCAGCAAATGGTTTGTCGAAGTCTTTTATGCTGTCCTTATGAACAGGTCAGAAAGATGTGAATGAAACGAGGAGCTTTGTAATTGGTTGAATGACTATACCAAGAGTAGCCCTGTTAATATAGATTTTTATTGACTAGGTGAAAGGAGTGGTCTTTACAGGAATGCCCCAGGGATATATACTTGGCCTTGGGCTGTACGGGGTACTTCGTATGTATTATGAAAAGGACAGTCTACAAAGATACTATTACAAGGGTGTGCTGATAAATGTTAGCAACTAGCTCTCTGAAGAAAAAAATATAGTTTAATCTCCATTATTAATATTTTCTCCATCACTTTTTAAAGTCTAAATACAACAACAAATTAACCTCTGATTTGTAACATTTGCCAGTTTCCAAGTGAATTGCTCACACCGAAACTTTAACAATCTCTCTCTCTCCTTCCCTTCCTCCTTTCTCTCTCTCTCTCTCTCTCTCTCTCTCTCTCTCTCTCTCTCTCTCTTTCTCTCTCTGTCCCTCTCTCAATGTTATGACATAGCTCTGGCAGCACACTATTAAACCATCAACTACTTCATTTTGAACTCCATGTGTGCCATCTAAGATCATGTTAGCTATTTTGCCTTCCATTTCACATACTTAAATATACATATACTCCATTAAAAGCTTCAGATTTCCTTCCTCACCATCCGTGAACTGTTACTTAGTTATGCTTGATCCATAAACTCCTATCCCCATATTCAGTAAAGGGCAACTGCTTTCATTTTAATCCAAGTATAGGGCTTTACATCATATTCTATTACATTTTATCTAATTAGAATCATCCCAATGTTTTTAATTCCTCAGTCTTGTCCAATGTGTATTCCTTCAAGTTGTCTTCAAGTGATGTGTTAAGTGAATGGAAACATAGGACCTTAAGACTGACTAAGAGTGGGAAATAATAGATGAAACAGCTTTTTCTAACATTGTTATAGCAATAGTGTACCATTTTAAAAGCCCTATGCTTTACTTTCTTCATCATTATTGAAGCCATTTATCAAGGACGTCTCAGTATGCCTCTAAGCTGGGTATAGCATAAAACTTGTTAAATAGGTATGTATTCTGCCTCTGCAGAATCACAAAATCATAAAATTCTAGAGATGAAAGTGATCTCAGTAGACATCTTATAGAGCCTGTAGAACAAAAATTCTAAAAATTATTATTATAATATATCCAATCAGGAGTATTTCAAATCCACAATGAGGAAAAGTATTCTATATCAGAAGGTGGCCCATTAATTTTTGGGTTCTGGTATTAGGCCATACTTTAGGCCATATTTTTGTCCTTACATAAAACCTAAATTTGCCTCAATAATTTCCATCTAGTTCTCTGAATTTTGGTCTCTGAGTGGAACAGACCAAGTCTAATCCTTCTTAGCATATAATTAAGCAAAGTAGGTTAAAATAACTTCATTTATTTAATTTTCATTTATTGTAAAGTACCTATTCTCCTTTCTGAGTATGATATTTTGATTTCACAATGAGGGTGGGGGGGTAAAAATAACTGCTGTTCTGTTTTCCTATTTTTTCTGAAGAAATGTTCCTTCCTTATTGATCAATTCAAATTTTAGTTCAATTTTCTTTATCTCTCCTTTGATTTTCAGATTCACTATTTTTTTGTGTTTAATTAGGCTTTTATTATTTGTTTCTTTTCTAGAATTTTAGTTTAAAGTTTCATGTAATGATTTGTTATTTCTTTCTTTTGTTGATTGAAGTGTTTAGAGAATAAAAATTTCCCTTAAAGAGTCTCAAAAAGCTTGGTATATTGTCAGATTGTTGTCATTATTTGGATGAAATTATATATTTTATCTATGGTTTGGTTTTTTTTACTCTATATTATTTAGGATTATGTTATTATATAGTTTATTGCTAATTGTGAATAATCCCATCAAGTGCTCTTTTTGATTATAATTTTTATTGCATTGTGGTCAGTATCTCTATATTTCCATTAATTTTTCCTTTTGATGATTTGCTATTTGTTTAATATCTGGTTTTGATGTTATTTCATTATCTGTGATGACCTCAAAGAATGTAGTTTTTCTTCTCATATCTTTTAACCATGTTTTTAAATGCCTGAATTTGTTTTGTGTAACCACACATTTCTTACAAGGGTGGGATTTTCTTTATTTCTTTTACAGAAGGATCATTAAGGGTATGGGAAAGCTTATGGTAGTGATTTTTTTTAAAACAGTTAAAAAGAAACAAGTTCAATGAATCATTAAAATAAACAAGAGAACTAGAAGAAATTCAGGAGGAGACATAGACAATTAGGATAGAGGTACAAGTACCATGTTAAATTTGAATTACCAAATAGAAACAAATTATACATAGTGAAAAAAAGTAAGTATACATGATAGAAGCTCACAGTTTCAGATACAATCCCCCTTTTTGTTGTTATTTTGTAATGTATTGGTGTTTGTATTTTTACTAAGTTCAACAGCCATGATGTAAAATAAAGAAGAAAAAAAATAAAGAGAAAAAGATACGCTTCAATTTGGACTCAGAGTCCATCAGGTCTCTATCTGGATATAGATAGAATTTTTCATCATGTTTCCTTTGGAATTGTCATGGATCATTTTATTGATCAGAGTTGCTAAGTCTTCCACAGTTGAATATCATTGCAATATTGTTGTTACTCTCTATATTATTTTATTAGCAATTTAGAACATTTTTACTTGAGTATTTATAACTTTGATTTCTTCTTCTGGATGTTGCCCGTTTTATAACATTTGGCATTTATCATTTGCAGAATGGCATATATATGTATACACACACACACACACACACACACACATATATATATATGTATATATATATATATATACATATATATATATGTATGTATGTATGTATGTATGTATCAGTCCCCTATGTTTTTGAGAAATGAATGCTTTAAGAAACTTGCTTTAAATTTTTTTCTGAGATTCTTGCTTATAATTTTGGTTATATAGGTTTTGTTTTTGCAAAACAGTTATAATTTTATTTAATCAAATTTACCCCTTTTACCTCCTATGATATTTTCAATCTCATTTTTGGTCATAAACACTTCCCCCATTCATAGATTTGACAGGTAATTTTTCTTTCCTCCCTTAATTTGCTTATGATATTATCTCATGTCTAACACATAGACAAATTTCAGTTATGCCTGCAGTTCTTGTCAAATAATGATTTATTTATTCAATCACTGGGATTTTGGGGTTTGTCAAACATTATGTCACTGTACTCATTTCCTTCTGCATATTGTGTACCTGATTTGTTTCACTGATCATTTCTTATCTAGTACCACATCCTTTTGATAATTACCACTTTGCAGTAGAGTTTGAGATCTAATACTGCTAGGCACCCTTCCTTCATATTTATTTTTATTGATTCCCATGATATTCATGAACATTTTTCCAACAGACCAATTTTCTTCTAGCTCTATACGATATTGCTTTGGTAGTTTAATTGGTATTGCACACTGTAAGCAAATTAATTTAAGAAATATTGTCATTTTTATATTGGTTCAGCCTATCCAAGGATAATTAATAGTTATCCAATTGTTTAAATCTGCCCTTATTACTATAAAGAGTATTTTGTAATTGTGTTTATGTAAATCTTATGGGTGTCTTGGAAGGCAGAATATTTAATACTGTCTGTAGTGATTTTAAAAAGAATGTTTTCCTTCTACCTGGGATTTTTTGGGGGTAATACTTCAAAATCCTGATTATTTGTGTTGTTTTCTTTTTTATCCTGCAATTTTCCTGTTTTGACTAATTATAAGTTGACTCTCTATGAGTCTTTAAGTATATCATCACAACAAAAGTACAAAGAGTGATAGTTCTGTTTTCCCATTGCCTATTCCTTCAATTTCTTTTCCTTGTCTTATTGCTTTAACAAGTTTTCCAATATGATATTGAATAATATTGATGACAATGACATCCCTGCTTCACCCCTGACCTAATCAGAAAGAATTCTAATTTATCCCCATAATGCTTGCTCTTGATTTTAAATAGATATTACTTAACATTTTAAGATAAGCTCCATTTATTTCTATGCTTTCAAGTTTTTTAATAGAAATGAATATTGTATTTTGAAAAAATGAAAACACAAACTGAAGTAAAAATTCCTATGTCTATAGAAATAATTTTATTTTATTTATTATGTGTATGGTCAATTATGCATTCCTTTTATAAATCCAACCAGGTCACCAGGTAATCCTCTTTCTATTATTTTATCTAAAATATTTGCAGCAATATTCATTAGCAAAATTTGTCTGTAGTTTTATTTCTCTGCTTTTTGCTTTCCCTGTTTTAACTATCAAAACCATATTTTTGTCATAGGGGGAATTTATTAGGACTCTTTTACTTAGTTTTCCAAGTAGTTTACATAGTATTGGAATTAACTGTTCTTCAAATGTTTAGTAAAATTCAGTCATAAATCCATGTGGTTCTGGAAATGTTTTTTCTTGGGCAGTTCATTTATAGCTTGTTCAGTTTTTTTTTTCCTAAGATAAGATTATTTGAATATTTTATATCCTTTTCTGTCAAATCAGCACAATTTATATTTTTGTAAGTATTCATCCATTTCATTTATATTGTCATTTTGTTTTCAGAAAGTTGGAAAATAGTTCCTAATAATTGCTTTAATTTTATCTTCTTTGGTTATACCAGGGGTGTGGAATGTGTGGCCTTGAGGCCACATGTGACTTTGTTTAGATTTCTAACCTGTGGATGGCCAGAGCCAGACAAAGCAAGTCAAAGATAGGTGAGTCAGGAATTAAATAGCACTTTAATTTCAGAGTGAGGAAAATGCTTGAAAGCAAAGTCCACCTTCCTAAGAAGGAGGGCTTACTTGCTTATGGCATGGGTAGGGTTTTTAAGCACGAAAACTACAAAGGGTTGAATCACAGCAGAGTCATTCTTGGGTCTTAAGTAAACAGGTCCCACTGCAGGCCCACACATACAGGCATTTTTTGGGTCAATGCAGGTGTTTTTGGGCCCTGTGGGAGCAATTATAACTATAAAAAAACTTTGAAGCAAATTTCTCTAATAAAGGCCTAATCTTTCAAATATAGAAAGAAATGAATCAAATTTATAAAAATAAGAGCCTCTCCCCAATTGACAAATGATCAAAAATATGAATAGTTTTCAGATGAAGTAATCAAAGCTATCGATAGCCATAGGAAAAAGTGCTCTAAATCACTATTGACTGAAGAAATTCAAAATAAGACAATTCTGAGGTACTACCTCACATCTATTAGATTGGATACTAGGAAAGAAAAGGGAAATGGTAAATGTTGGAGGGGAAGTGGGATAGCTGAGGCACTAATTCACTGTTTATGGATTTATTAATTGATCCAACCATTATGTAGAGCAATTTGAAACTATGACCAAATATTTATGGAAACTCTTTTCCGGAGCTAAATAATTGGAAATTGAGGGGATGCCCATCAATTGGGAAATAGCTAAACAATTTGTGGTACATGATGTGATGCAATACTATCATGCTATAAGAAATAATGGGCTAGATGCTCTCAGAAAAACCTGGAAAACTTACATTAACTGATACAAAGTGAAATGAATAGAATCGAGATAATATTGCACATAGTAATAGCAATATTGTAAGATGTTCAGCTGTGAATGACTTAGCTATTATCAGCAATACAATGATCCAAGAAATTCTGAAGAACTTATGATGGAAAATTCTGTCCAACCCCAGAGGAAGAACTGATGGAGTCTGAATACAGATTGAAGCACGTTTTTTTTTACTTATTAATTTGGGGGGGGGCGTTATTTTGGCCTATGTTTTCTTTTATGACATGACTTATATGGAAATGTGTTTTGCATGACTACACATGTATAACCCATATCAAATTGCTTGCTCTATTGGGGAGAGGGAGAAGAGGAAGGGAAGGAGAGAATTTGAAACTCATTTTTAAAACTGAATACTGAAAATTGTCTTTACATGTCACTGGGGAAAATAAATACTAAATTAAAAAAATGAATTGCTTCACACCTTGTATTATTACAGGAAAATTCCTTTATAATTCCTTGAAATTTCTTGATACTACATTGTCAGGAATTTATGGAAAAACTCAAACATTCTTCTACATTTGCTAATAGATTGTAAGATTCTATCTTCAATTTAACATGAAGAATTGGTATAATTCTCATTTTCCATTGGACTGTGAGCTTCTTGAGAACAGGGATTATCTTTCACCTTTCTTTGTATTTGTAGCTTTTAGTATGGTGCTAGGCATTAAGCAGTCACTTAATAAATGCCTATTTACTGTTTAATAAGCAACTGACTCCTCAGCAAGAAGCAGTTAGTGAGTATCTATTCTGTGTAGGACATAAGCTAGGAGCAGATCATGTAGAACATAAGTGGGAGTGAAAAGAGGCATTAGAGAGAGCCCCTGATCTCTGGGTGCTTTTAATCTTGGTGTTAAGAAGGAACACACAGTTCCTTATAGCAAAAAATTATAAAAGGGTGAAGCCAAGATGGCAGCAGAAAAGTGAGGACTTGCTTAAGCTCCCCCCCAAATCCCTCCAAAAGCCTATCAAAAATTCTAGAGCTGCGGAACCCATGAAATAGCAGAGGGAAACAGATCTCCATCCCAGGAGAGCCTGGATGGTCACTGGGAAGGGTCTATCACACAGTGCTAAGAGCAGAGGGCAGCCCCGACACACCAGACCGAGAGTCAGCTAAAAGAGGTCTTGGGGCCATGAAACAGGGAGCTGTGGCAGTTACCAGACTTCTCAACCCACAAACGCCAAAGAGCAGGTTAGGGGGAAACTGCGGGATTGAGTTCAGAGCAGTCCATCCGCCAGCTCTAGAGGTGGAGGAGGTCATGCAGTGGTGGCGGTAGCAGCAGCAGGAAGTTACTGAGGCTGCCTCCAGAGCACCAGAGTCAGCTGCTTCCTGAGTCCCTGGCTCACACAGTGGGAGGAATCTAGCAGGAGATCAGAGTGGGAATGCAAAGAGTGCTTTGTGGGCACAAAGGGAGATTGTCTTGCTTTGCCCTGCTTGGATCTGAATTGCAGTCCTGGTTGTCAGTTCTTGGGGGAGGAGAAGCGCTGCTGGGAGAGAGCCTGGTGTGGTGGTGGAGTAGAAGTAGTTCTGAAAACAGCAGTGCCTGGAAAATAAACCTTGGGACAAAGTTCTCTCTACTATGCAAGCAGTCATATCCTGACAAAAAGCTCAAGGGTCAAGTAGTTGGCTGGGAACATGAACAGGCAGCGAAAACAAATTCAGATTCAGACTCAGACTTTGGAATCTTTCTTTGGTGACAAAGAATATCAAATCATACAGCCAGAAGAAGTCAACAAAGTCAAAGAGCCTACATCAAAAGTTTCCAACAAAGATATTAATTGGGCTCAGGCCATGGAAGAGCTCAAAAAGGATTTGGAAAAGCAAGTAAGGGAAGTAGAGGGAAAATTGGGAAGAGAAATGAGAGTGATGCAAGAAAACCATGAAAAACAAGTCAATGACTTGCTAAAGGAGACCCAAAAAAAATACTGACGAAAATAACCCCTTAAAGAATAGACTAACTCAAATGGCAAAAGAGCTCCAAAAAGCCAATGAGGAGAAGAATACCTTGAAAGGCAGAATTAGCCAAATGAAAAAGGAGGTCCAAAAGACCACTGAAGAAAATACCACCTTAAAAATTAGATTGGAGCAAGTAGAAGCTAATGACTTTGTGAGAAATCGAGATATTATAAAACAGAAACAAAGGAATGAAAAAATGGAAGATAATGTGAAATATCTCATTGGAAAAACCACTGACCTGGAAAATAGATCCAGGAGAGATAATTTAAAAATTATTGGACTACCTGAAAGCCATGATCAAAAACAGAACCTAGACATCGTCCTTCAAGAAATTATCAAGGAAAACTGCTCTGATATTCTAGAGACAGGGGGTAAAATAGAAATTGAAAGAATCCACCAATCACCTCTTGAAAAAGATTCCCAAAAGAAAACTCCTAGAAATATCGTCACCAGATTCCAGAGTTCCCAGATCAAGGAGAAAATATTGCAAGCAGCCAGAAAAAAAAAAACAATTTGAATATTGTGCAAACACAAACAGGGTAACACAAGATCTAGCAGCTTCTACATTAAGGGATTGAAGGGCTCGAATATGATATTCCAGAGGTCAAAGGAGCTATGATTAAAACCAAGAATCACCTACCCAGCAAAACTGAGTATAATGCTCCAAGGCAAAAATATGGATTTTCAATAAAATAGAGGACTTTCAAGCTTTCTCAATGAAAAGACCAGAGCTGAATAGAAAATTTGACTTTCAAACACAAGAATCAAGAGAAGCATGAAAAGGTAAATAAGAAAGAGAATTCATAGGGGATTTACTAAAGTTGAACTGTTATGTTTACATTCCTACATGGAAAGATGATGTGTGTAATTCAGGAGACCTTTCTCGGTATTAGGGGAGCTGAATGGAATATAGACAGAGGGCACAGGATGAGTTGAATACGAAGGGATGATATAAAAAATGAAATAAATTTAAGGGGCAAGAGAGGAACATATTGAGAGAGGGAGAAAGGGAGAGATAGAATGGGGTAAATTATCTCACAAAAAAGTGGCAAGAAAAAGTTCTGTTGGAAGGGAAGAGGGGGCAGGTGAGGGTGAATGACCAAATCTTACTCTCATCAGATTCAACTTGAGGAGGGAATAACATACACATTCAATTGGGTATCTTACTCCACAGGAAAGTAGGAGATAAAAAGGGGGGATGATAGAATGGAGGGAAGATAGGAGGAGGAGGTAATCAAAAGCAAACACATTTGAAAAGGGACAGGGTCAAGGGAGAAAATTGAATAAAGGGGGAGAGGATAGGATGGAACGAAGTGTAGTTAGTGTTTCAAAACATGAGCATTGTGGAAGTTTTTGACATAATTGTACACGTGTGATCTATCTTGAATTGCTTACCTTCCTAGGGAGGGTGGGTGGGAAGGGAAGAGGGGAAAGAATTTGGAACTCAAAGTTTTAAAAGCAGATGCTTAAAAAAATTTAAAAAAAAAATTTTTGCATGCAGCTGGGAAACAAGATATATAGGGAATGGGGCATAGAAATCTATCCTGCCCTACAAGAAAGTAAGGGGAAAGGGAATGGGATGGGGAATGGGGTGAAAGAGGGGAGGGCTGACTGGGGAATGAGGCAATCAGAATATATGCCATCTTGGAATGGGGGAGGGTAGAAATGGGGAGAAAATTTGTAACTCAAAATCTTGTGGAAATCAATGTTGAAAATTAAAATATTAAATAAAATATACACAGAAAAAATTATAACTAACCATGTAAGGTATCGTATACTAAAGGACTAGTATAGATGATAAAGACCGCTTGGTGGCACAGTAGATAGAGCACTGGAACTGGTGTCAGGAAGATCTGAGTTCAAATCCAGCCTCAGACATTTACTTGTTGGGTGACAGACAGCTGGACAAGTCACTTAACCCCCTTTTCCTTAATTTCCTCATCTGTAAAATGAGCTGGTGAAGGAAATGGCAAACCATCCAACACCTTTGCTGAGAAAACCCAAATGGGGTCATAAAGAATTGGACACAACTGAAATGACTGAATGACAATTTAGATAATAAATCTTAATGGAATTTTTAAGGAGTACATGAGCCTTCTTTATGTCACAAGATGATGGTGCACTTTCAGGTGAGCTTTAAGATGAAGGAAAGGGAGCTATTGTACTTCCTTTCCTTCTAAAGTACATTTTAATATAAAAAAGGAAAATCACAGGAATGATTATTTTTTAAATTATTGGAGCCTACTACTAATTTAGAGGCTGCTCTTATTTTAAATTCTTCTCTGTTTCATCGCATTCTTTGTCTTAACTCATCAGTCGAAACAAAATAAAATGCTCTGTGTTCCTTATTCTGAATAGAGTTATTTTACAGCCAATTTAATCAATGATGGAAGTAGCTTATTCACTTGGTAGTTGCTTTCTACTTTTCCACAACACTGGAGTGATGAAGTGCTAAATTACTTTTAAAAAATATATGAACTCTGTGCCTTCCATAATTCATATGTGTTTTGTTTATATCCTATTGAAAACATCTATTAAAAATTTCAAATAGAGATTTCTACCTGAATACATAGAGACTGACATGCAATATAGTATTTACCTAGCCTATTAAATTCTTGGAGCTTATTTGACTTACGTATGGAGGTGGCAGTGGTGAGAATCTAGAGTGTATTTCAGCATGTAAGCCTCAAAGCTATTACTGTAAACATCTGATTGGAATGTAACGATATTTCTTAATGGAAATCTGACTCATTTGAGGGAGGGAGGGCTTATTTGGTCCACCATGTTCTAATTGAAGGCAATAATGTGTGAAGCATATTATGAGGCTAAAAGTGCAAGATCAGGGGTGGCAAACCTTCAGCCTCCAGATCACATGTTGCCCTCTAGATCTTCAAGTATGGTCTTTAGACTGAATCCAAACTCCATGGAACAAATCTTCTTAATGAAAGGAAATGAAAAACCTGGACTCAATCAAAAGGCCACACCCAAGGACCTAGAAGACCACATGTAGCTTTGAAGCCACAGGTTCCCCACCTGTGCTAGATGACTGTTTTGTATCCTATATCCCAAATGTCATTTTATTGGTTTAGGAAACTAGGAGGGAGGAAACTTCCTTTATCAATACAGTTTGGCTTCTGCTCTGCGATGTATAGGCTTATAGAGTTTCTTGGATCGCACTGAAAGGTGTTCTGCCAGGAGAACATTACACACAACCACAGTCATATTGATTCTGTGATGACTAACTTTGATAGACTTGGCTCTCCTCAGTGATACAAGGTTCAAAGACAGCTCCAAAGGACTCATGATGGAAAAAATGAGCTATATCCAGAAAAAGAACTGTGGAGTCTGAATGCAGATTGAGGCAAACTATTCACTCTCTCTCTTTTTTTCCTTCTTTTTGGTTTTATTTCTTCTCTCTTATGAATCATTCCATTGGTCATAATTCTTTGCAACTTGACCATTGTGTAAATAATTTTAATGTGAAGGTCTATGTAGAATCTATATTGGACTGCGTGCCATCTTGGGGGGTGGGGGGAAGGGGAGGGGAGGGAAGAACATTTGCAACTCAAGAAGATGTGTTGTAAACTAAAAATAAAAAATTTAATTAAAAAAAGAAAGGTGTTCTGTCCTTTGAATATTATTCCCATCACACTCTTCCTCAAAAAATTTGGGGAAATCTTTGTGTAATGGGACTAAATTCCTCAAATTCACAGTACAAAGATTCTTGAAAGGTTGCTACTGTCTATTCAGACTTTTTCCCTGCCCTGTGATAAGGGTCATATCATCTTCAATTTTTAGTTACTCTATAATATAGTATGTTCCTGGGGTTTCTGTGTCTAGGAGGTGAAACAATGTCCTTCCCTACTTGAACAAGGACAAAGTGAATTTGTTGAAATGGAAAAAATAGAAGATGGCAGCTGAAAAGCAGGGACTAGTGTGAGCTCCCTGCCGAGTCCCTCCAAAAACCTATAAAAAATGGCTCTGAACTAATTCTATAACTGCAGAACCCACAAAATAGCAGAGGGAAGCCATGGATGGTCTCTGGGTGAGGTCTATCCCACAGGGAGCTGGGAGTGGAGTGGAGCAGAGCAGAGCCCAGCATGGGCAGTGCAGAGTGTGCCCTAGCACCCTGAATCAGTGGGCTGCAGCAGTTACCAGAATTCTCAACCCAAAAACACCAAAGACAATAGAGAAGGTTAGGGGGAAAAGCTGCGGGAGTGGAAGGAGTTCGTGGTTCAGCAACCATCCCGGGGGCAGCAGAGGTGGGGCAGCTACAGAAGTACAGCTGCAGTTGCTTCCTGCCCCAGGCCCACCTGGTGGGAGGAATTAAGTGGCAGATCAGAGCAGGAGTGCAGAGTCTGCTGAAGATCTAAGTCGAGTCTGGGTTGGGGGTTCTTGGGAAAGGAGGAGTGCTGGTGTGGCAGAGCTGGTGCACTCCCCCAAGCATGGAACATAGAACTCTTTAGTCTACAAGCAGTCATATCCCACTGAAAAACTCAAGGGTCATGTTAGTTGGTTGGGAATATGGCCAGGCAGTGAAAATGCACCCAGATTTAGTCTCAGACCTTGGAATCTTACTTTGGTGACAAAGAAGACCAAAACATACACCCAGAAGAAGTCAACAAAGTCAAAGAGCCTACAACAAAAGCCTCCAAGAAAAACATGAACTTGTCTCAGGCCATGGAAGAGCTCCAAAAGGATTTGGAAGAGCAGGTTAGAGAAGTAGAGGAAAAATTGGGAAGAGAAATGAGAAGGATGCGAGAAAACCATGAAAAACAAGTCAATGACTTGCTAAAGGTGACCCAAAAAAATGCTGAAAAATACACTGAAGAAAACAATACCTTAAAAAATAGACTAACTCAAGTGGCAAAAGGGCTCCAAAAAGCCAATAAGGAGAAGAATGCCTTGAAAGGCAGAATTACCCAAATGGAAAAGGAGGTCCAAAAGACCACTGAAGAAAATACCACCTTAAAAATTAGATTGGAGCAAGTGGAAGCTAGTGACTTGATGAGAAATCAAGATACTATAAAACAGAACCAAAGGAATGAAAAAATGGAAGACAATGTGAACTATCTCATTGGAAAAACCACTAACCTAGAAAATAGATCCAGGAGAGATAATTTAAAAATTATTGGACTACCTGAAAGCCATGATCTAAAAAAGAGCCTAGATATCATCTTTCAAGAAATTATCAAGGAGAACTGCCCTGATATTCTAGAGCCACAGGGCAAAATAGAAATTGAAAGAATCCACCTATCACCTCTTCAAATAGATCCCAAAAAGAAATCTCCTAGGAATATTGTTGCCTAATTCCAGAGCTCCCAGATCAAGGAGAAAATACTGCAAGCAGCCAGAAAGAAACAATATGAGTATTGTGGAAACACAATCAGAATAACCAAAGATATAGCAGCTTCTACATTAAGAGACCAAAGGGCTTGGAATATGATCTTCCGGAGTTCAATGGAGCTAGGATTAAAACCAAGAATCAACTACCCAGCAAAACTGAGTATCATGCTCCAAGGCAAAATATGGATTTTCAATAAAATAGAGGACTTTCAAGCTTTCTCAGTGAAAAGACCAGAGCTGAACAGAAAATTTCACTTTCAAACACAAGAATCAAGAGAAGCATGAAAAGGTAAACAGGAAAAAGAACAAGAAAAAGAAATTGCAAGGGACTTACTAAAATTGAACTGTTTAGTTTACATTCCTACATGGAAAAATGATGTGTATGATTCATGAGGCCTCAGTATTAGGGTAGCTGAAGGGAATATGCATATATATGTTTATGTATATATATATATGTTTATATATATATACACACATACATATATATCTGTATGTTTATTTGTATATATATGTAAGTGTGTATGTATGTATATATGTATGTGTACATATATATATATATATATAGAGAGAGAGAGAGAGAGAGAGAGAGAGAGAGAGAGAGAGAGCAGGCACAAGGTGAGTTGAAGATGAAGGGAAGATATCTAAAAGAAATAAAATCAAATTAAGGGATGAGAGAGGAATATAGTGAGAGAGGGAGACAGGGCGAGATAGAATGGGGCAAATTATCTCCCATAAAAGTGGCAAGAAAAAGTGGTTCTGTAGGAAGGGAAGAGAAGTCAGGTGAGGGGGAATGAGTGAATCTTGCTCTCATCAGATTTGACCTGAGGAGGGAATACCATACATACACAATAGGGTAATTTACCCCACAAGAAAAAAAGAGGAAGAAGAAGATAAAAAGGGGGGGATGATAGAAGGGAGGGCAGATGGGGGTGGAGGTAATCAAAAACAAACACTTTTGAAAGGGGACAGGGTCAAGGGAGAAAATTCAATAAAGGGGGATAGGTTAGGAAGGAGCAAAATATAGTGAGTCTTTCACAACATGAGTATTGTGGAAGGGTTATACATAATGATACACATGTGGCATACGTTGAATTGCTTGACTTCTTAAGGAGGGTGGGTGGGAAGGGAAGAGGGAAGAGAATTTGGAACTCAAAGTTTTAAAAACAGATGTTCAAAAAAAAAGTTTTTGCATGCAACTAGAAAATAAGATACACAGGCAATGGGGCATAGAAATTTATCTTGCCTTACAAGAAAGAAAGGGAAAAGGGGATGGGAGGGGACTGGGGTGACAGAAGGGAGGGCTGACTGGGGAAGAGGGCAACCAGAATATATGCCATCTTGGAGTGGGGGTCAGGGTAGAAATGGGGAGAAAATTTGTAATTCAAACTCTTGTGAAAATCAAGGGTGAAAATGAAAAATATTAAATAAAAAAATTTTTTAAAAAAGAAATGGAAAAAATAAAGCATTTTCCAACTAAACAAAAAGGTGACCCCCAAATAAATAGGGCTTCCTAACCCTTCAATATTGTCTATTTTAGGTCTTAGATTCAGTTTCTCACTAATCTTGCCAACAGAGACAGCACAGGTAAATGCCTGAGGCTGCTCTGTGCAGATTGTTGTTTGCTGAGCCTTTTGAGGGTCTTAGGAAGTTCCTTCAAAGATGCTATATGTCACTTGAAAGCCAGAATGAGTTGAAGGAAGAAAGGGAAAGAAATTAAGCACTTTACAAATAATTCATTTGATTCTCACAAAAATCATGGGGGTAGATGCTATTTTATACCCATTTTAGAGTTGAAGAAACTAAGGCAGAGAGAGGTTAACTGACATGGTCAAGGTCACACAGCTAGTACATGTCTGAGACAGTTTTGAATTCATATATCCTGATTCCAAATCAGAGCTCTATCCTTAGAAACATCTAACTGACTCATGTACTTTGAAGGAACATATGTCCTTATGGTCAGAGAGAACAAATTGGAGGGGCACATGAGAAGAATGATGTAAGCACCTGTCAGTTCCAAATGTGGCGGAAGGAATTCAAAGCCTTTGGATGAACAGTAATTGAAGCAGTTTTGAGTCATTGGAAGGAAACTGGTTCCCCCAGTGACAGTGTTCCTGAGGGAGTCATAAGAATAGGGTAAGAACCTTAATAGAATGTGTCCCTGCCCAAGAGGTACTGTATAAGAAACTATGCAAGTGGATTTCCCCTAGCCTTCTCCCCCCACCAAAACTATACACACAAACATCCACTTTAATATAAACACAAGAAAGTAATGATAAAAGATTGCCAAAAATATTTTGTCTCATAACCCTACAAAATGAGAGAATTGCTGAATAAGAGACTAGAGAGTTGAGATAAATTGTACGATTGGGTATGGCTCAGTTAAACAATAACTGAAAACACAAAGCAGTCAGATTTTTTAAATAAATTATTTATTTTAAACATTCATCAAAATAATTTTGAGGTGTGAATTCTCTCCCCTGCCTCTCACACTGCCCTTACCTGCTGAGAAGGCAGGAAATATAATATCAACCATATATGTAAAATCATTTAAAACCTATTTTCATATTTGCCATGTTACAAAAAAGACAAGTCAAAAAAATCTTTAAAAATGCAAGAAAAAAAAATCTGCTTCAATCTGCACTCATAGTTCATTATTTCTCTCTCTCTCTCTCTCTGCATGTATATAGTATTTTTCCTCAAGAGTCATTTGAAATTATTTTGGATCATTGTATTGATCAGAGTAGCTAAGTTTTTCACAGTTGGTCATCATTAAAGTAATGCTATTACTGTTTTAAAATGATCTGGTTCTGCTCACTTTACTTGCATCAGTTCGGATAAGGCTCCTTAGGTTTTTCTGAAATGATCCCCCTCACCATTTCTTATAGCATACTATTCCAAAACAATCATATACTGTAGCTTATTCAGTCATGTCCCAATTGGTGGGCATCCCCTCAATTTCTATTTCTTTGCTACCACAAAAAGAGCTGGAACAAGTTGTGGCATATGAATGTGATGGAATACTATTGTGCTATAAGAAATGATTAGCAGGTAGATTTCAGAAGAGTCTGGAAAGACTTACATGAACTGATGCTGAGTGAAATGAGCAGAACCAGAAGAACATTGTCCACAATAACAGCAACATTGTGCAATGACCACCTTTGATAGACTTAGCTCTTCTCAGTAATGCAACGATCTAAGACAATTCTAAAAGATTCATAACAGAAAATGCTATCCACATCCAGAGAAAGAACTACGGAGTCTGAATGCAGATCAGCATACTATTTTACTTTTCTTGCTTTCTCATGTTTTTTTTTTCTCTTTTGTTCTGACTCTTCTTTCACAACATGACTAATGTGGGAATATGTTTAATATGATTCTACATGTATAGCTTATATCAGATTGCATGCCATTTTGGGAAGGGGCAGAGAGGGAGGGAGAAAAAAATTGGAGCTCAAAATTTTATAATAGGAAATGTTGAAAACTATCTTTACATGTAATTGGAAAAGATAAAATACGATTAACTGGGGGGTTAAGGGGGAGAAGTAAAGATGTATGTTATTTTGTGTCCAAAAAAAGATTACATAATTTGCTAAGAGTCACTTATTGAGAATTGAGACTTAAATCCATGTTCTTTTGATTGTATATCCAGTGCTCTTTCTGCTATTCCAAACTCTTCCTATTTGTTCACATTCTTTACTCTGGAAAAGCACATCTTATTTTCTCCTTATCTCTTTCTGCCATATTTATCTCTGAAACACAGTGATAATTCTTGCCAACTTCTCTCTGGCCTCCATGTGCCATCTGAGTTCCATTGTTCTTCCTTCTCCATCCCAAAATTCAAAGTGAATCATTAATTCCAATATCATTATTCTGGAATGTCATAATAAACAGGTTAAAAGAAATCACTATCTTGACTAGGGTAGGAGAGGTATATAAGGTGTTTAGAAAGACTAGTACCTTGGTGTGAGGGCTTGCCAAGCCCTTTTCAAGGCTACTCATCCACTTTTAGTTTCTACCTGCTTCACCCAACTCTCTCTTGTGGCTCCAATGAGCTGTTGCTTGCATAATAACACCCCAGTAAACCATCTCTGCAGATGGGCTAAACCAAGTTGAGGGTAACCAATGGCCTCAGACCTATCAGTGAGTTAGGAGGATGTCTACCTCAAGCATGTGAAGACTTTCTCTGGAAGAATTAGCAGATGAGAACAATTTGTTCCAATGGCAGTGAAGGTAGCTGAAGCAGGCACTGTGGAGCACTTAGAGCTGATCAGACATAGGAGATGTCAGTCATCCACTGCATGTGGGCCACTGACAGGCATATTGACTTTTGCCCTGACAGTAGATTTCAATGATTCTGGAAAAGAGAGTGAGGCTGACAACTTTGTGTAACTCCGTCTCATTTAAATCAAATTCATGCACAAGTCAAGACCTCACCCACGATGTCATTCAAATGTGAGGGATGAACAAAAACAACATCTTAACCTGGGAAGTACTAAGTTTCATCTATCAACAATTTTTAAAACACATAAGAATCCAATACTTGCATTTTTACCAAACCACAGACTCAGAGAAATAGAAGTTCACCCTATCAAATCATTCATGAAGTGGGATCCCCTCCACAACATCACTTTTGCATCCCACTAATTTTCAAGGCAGCCCATTTAACTTTGTGATAGCTCTCATTGTTATGACATGTGCTTAATAAATATTTGTCAGTTTATAGTAGTTGATTTATCACTGTTATGTTTCATCTTGTTAGGTTCAGCTCAACATTCTAGTCTATCAAGTACTTCTTGAATTCTTATTTGCATCTTGAATGTTAGCAATTTCTCTCACTTTGCTATCTTCAAAAGTTTGATAAGTATACCATGTATTTCAATTTCTTCATTATTTACAAAAAAAAATACTAAGAACCCAGCACAGATCTTAAGTGAACTCCATTGGAAGCTTCCCTCCAAGGTAAAATAGGCCGAACAATAGCCAACCTTTGGGAATAGTCACTCAACCAATTCTTTGTCCATCTAAGTTTAAGGTTACATGGCCTGCTTCACTATCTTTTCCACAAGAATGACTTGAGACACTGTTTAATGCTATACTAAGATGTTTTATATATTTCATTCATGTAATCTGCCAGTCTAATAATCCTGCCGTCTTTAAAAAAATAGAAAAAGAAAGAAAAAGAGTAAGTCAGAAACAATTAATTCTGGATGAAGTTCTTCTGGTTATTTGTGACCACAAATTTCTTTGCTAGATGCTCATCAAGTATACCTTTAACATATATTTTAGAATTTTACCAAGAATGGAAATCAAGTTTACTGGCCGATGTATAATTTGGAGATTTCATTCCCTTCTACATCTTGACAATCAAGACATTTGTTCTTCTTCAGTCTCTGCCCTCCATAAACTTTCAAATATCATTGATAGTGGCTCAGCAATTCCATCTACAAATGTTTTCAATATCCTAAAATGTGACTGAGTTGGGCTATATGATTTGAACTTATTAAAGGTGCCTGCATGTCATGCAAATATCTCTTTATTTAACTTGGTGGTAAACTTTCTATTGGTCTTTTAAAATTCTGTCCTTCACTAATGTATTGTTGGAGAAGTTGTGAACTGATCCAACCATTCTGGAAAGCAATTTGGAATTATGCCCAAAGGGCTATAAAAATATTCATACCCTTTGATCCAGCAACACCACTATGAGATCTGTATCCCAAATGGATAAAATAGGGGGGAAGAACATATTTGTACAAAATATTTATAGTAGCTCTTTTTGTGGTGACAAAGAATTGGAAATTGAGGAGATGCTTATCAACTGGGGAATGGCTGAACAAGCTGTGGTATATGATTCTAATGGAATACTTTTGTGCTATAAGAAATGATGAGCAGGTAGACTTCAGAGAAACCTGGAAAGACATACAAACTGATGCAAGGTGAAGAAAGCAGAACCAGGAGAACGTTATACAGAGTGAAAACAATTTTATACAATGATCAACTGTGAGTGGCTTAGCTATTCTCAGCAATATAATGATAGAAGAAAATTTCAAAGGACTCATGAGAAAAATTGTTATCCACATCCAGAGAAAAAACTAATGGAGTCTAAATGCACATAAAAGAATACTATTTTTCACTTTCTCTTTTTGTGTGTGGGGGATTTTTTTTTTGTTTCTTATTTCACATCATGACTAATATGCAAATATGTTTTACAGGATTGTACACATATAACCTATATCAAATTACCATCTTAGGGTGGGAGAGTATGAGGGAGGGAGAAAATTTGGGATTCATTTTTTAAATGAATGTTTAAAGTTCTTTTGGCATGTAATTGGAGAAAATATTATTTAAAAAATAAAATAAAATTATGTCATTTAGTAGTCAGAAATTATTCCCCTTGGCAGAGAAAACAAAAGAAAAAGTAAGTTTTGACCAGTTTTACCTTATTTCTTTTGTTTCTCACTCATAACATTCCATCTCCTTTACACTGACCACATCCCACCCCACCCCCACTCATGCCTGAAACTCACTCCCTTCTCAGAGAATCAATCTGTTCTTCAAGGCTGAGTTCAAGCTCCATCTTTTTTACGACACCTTTCCAGATCAACCTATACTGATAGTATCCTTCTTCTCACAATAACTCCCTTACATTTAACAACTTATTTATTTGGCTATATTCTCTTCATATTTATTCTGTGTATATATATATATATATATATATACATTTATTCTGTATATATATACATATACATATATATATGTATATGAAAGAGAGGTGAATACATACATATACATATTTTCTCCTTTGTTAGAATACAATCTTCTTTAGACTAAGGATTGTTTCAGTCTTTGTACTTGAATCCCTAGCACTCTACCACAATGCTAGCATTTAGCACATGTTCGTTGATTTATTGATTGAGCCCTACTTTTATCTTTTATTTCTTTGCCCTCTTTCCCAAAATATAGCAATAAGCAGCAATAATCAAATCCCTTTTTATTATATTTGTCTTTCCTAGACAAACTCAACTTATTCTAAGAAATAGTACTCCTGACACAAGTCTTACAGAAATGTGCCCCACCTTTTCTGTTGATGTTATTTAATGCCAAGTTAAGGAGTAGCAGCATTATACTTAATTGTCATTTATGTTTCTGGAACAATACAAATGTTTGTGTTCCATTGTGTCATAGTGATAATAATCTGCCACACCTTTCTTTACCACCCTCTGGCTGTGAGTAATAGAACATTATGGTCAGAGTAAAGCTGAAAGGCAATTGAGTGGCTCATGGTAGGCATAAGCAAGAAGTAAAATGTTACAAGCACAGAAATAAAAGGAAGGCATATTGAGGATGTCATCAAATAGATACATGATAGGAATGCTCAGTCAAAAAATATTTATTAAGCATTTACAATGGTCTAGAACAGGGATAAAGAACTTAGTCATCCTATAACCTTCCTCCCTGCTAGGGCCCTCTTGTAAACAATCACTCAGGAATCCTAACTGTCTGCTCAGCACTCTCTTCTGCAGCTCTGCCAATGCTGGTTCTCTCAATGTCTGTTCTTCAGCGCCCTCTTTATGTCTGCTGCCTCAATGTCTTCCTCTCAGTTCTGCTCCCCTTCAATTCTGCTCCTCTTCTATTCTAGGCTCTCTTTTTATACAGTCCTAGCCACCATCTGATTGGTTAGAACTCAGGTCTCTGATTGGATGAATTCATGATCAACTAGAACTCAGTGCACATACCATTGGTGCTGGCCTTAGCAACTCCCCTTAGGGTCCTGAGGGCTTCATGCCCACATGGGCTTAGCACCTAGTAAGTAGTGGCTTTAGGCCTACTTACAAACAAAGATATAATCAAGCTTTCCCACCTAGGCCCATCTGAGGTCTATTGAATGGGTGGGGAAGATGTATTAATGTTAATTCATTAATTAATTAACATTAATACTATAGGCCTAGAGCTCACATGTGGCCTCCTGGGTGCAGATTCCTCACCTCTGATTTAGACACTGTGCTAAGTTGCAGTGAAGTGAGCAAACACTTTTTAGCCCAGCTGAATAAATCATAGTTCAGAAAAGATGAAATGACTTACCTAAGGTCACTCAGGTGTGGGGTAGAAATCAGGATTTAAACCCAGGTCCAGGTCCCTCAACTCCAAATCCAGTGCCCTTTCCACTCTACCACACAGTATTTTTGTAAATAACTTAAATTGAAAAAACAACAACAACAACAAAGGTACGGCCTAACAAATATATGTTCACATATGGACTGGGAGAATTGGTGGTGATTCTTGCTCCTGGCTATATTTCTGTATCATCCTTACCAAAAAGTATTTTACAAAGCATACTTGGAAAAGTATGCTTTCTGTACTCTTGTTTTTCCACCTATGCCATTAGCTGAAATTATAATGTTGAAAGTGCTTTACAATATTGCTCAGAAAACTAGTTATTATACTGGCTAAGTCTAACTCTATGTGACTAGAGGTTGTGTAAAGTCAGAATGTAAACCTGACATCAGTAAATATTCAGGAATGCTGGAGATAGCTATAAAGAATTTGGGGTTCCCCTAGGTCCTGGATCCACCCATTCAGCCAGGTCTTGTTTTGGGTCCAAGCAAGCTCATGTTTTGAGTTCTCCTTTTGTTTTGACTTCACACAAATTTTATTGAATGTTTATATTTACTGATATCCTTTTCAATCTACCTTGCTTTCGAATTGCTTAAAATGTGTATGTGGTTCAGATGCAGGTATGTTTGTCTGAATGCCATATAATCTAAACCTTCCCAAGACTGGATAAGAGAAAGAGAGAGTCACATCTTTCCAGCTTGTTCTTCTCTACTAAATGATGGAATTAATTTCTTTCTAAAGCTATTTCAGATTTTGGGGCTTGCTCTCACGATCAAAAGTAGTATCAACCACAAAATCATATACAGAGTATAAAGTGAGCATATTTCTGTGTTTCTCATGGTCAATTTAGTCTTGATAAGGGAGGAACTACCCTTTGAGCAAAGAGGTATGGTTTTTAGTGAACTTCCTTTGAGGAAAAATAATCGAGTCTGGTGACTGCAAAAGCAAAAAAGAAAAGAAGGCCAAACAACTTGCCACATTTATTGAGTCATAACATAAATGGTACATGCAGGAAGTTTAGAAAGTATGCCTTGTCAAAAGCTTTTTTGAAAATTAAAAAAACCCACAAATAATTTTAAATATAACTTAGAAGAATGCATAGAAGTATAAAATTTTGCTATCAATATAGAATGTTCTCTCCTTTCCTCAACACATATGTACTATCAATTGGCCAATTATTTAAAAACATTTATTAAGCCCTCACTGTGTGTCAGGAATAGTATTAAGTACTGGAGATACAAAGAAAGGCAGTGCAAAACAATAATTAACTAAAATATCTGTCCTTGAAGAGCTTACATTCTACTGGGGAGGCAATATGCAAATAATCAGAGATATATGACATACAATGAGAGTAAATGGAAATGAACCTTAGAAAGGGAAACTTCTACCAGCTGTGGAGACTGGGAAAAATCTCCTACCAAAGGTGACATTTGGGCTGAATTTTAAAGCAAAATAGGGATTCTAATAGGTTGAGGTGAGGAAGGAGAGCATGCATGGGCAAGTACATACACACACACACACGCACGCACACACACACATAAACATAATATACTTTTATGTATGTATTACAAATATTACCTCTTTTGTTCTTGCTAACAATCTTGTGAGTTATATGATACTATTATCCCCATTTACAGATGAGGAACCTGAAGCAAATTTAAGTCACTTTCCTAGAATTATAAAGCTAGTAAATATCTGAGGCTGGATTTGAATTTAGGTCTTCCTCATTCTAGTGCTCTAACTACTGAATCACCTAGAATAAAATATTCAAGGAAAAGTATATATACATTTAGAATAATTAACAATAATTTACACTTGTTTGGGGGCTTGTAGCTCTTTAGAAGCAAATTTCTGTCACATCTTCAAGGTAGGTCTGAGGTAAAAAAAATGTTTATGAAGAAGATGCCTCTGTTGCAGACTTGATCATTTATCTTCAGAAAGTCAGCCCAGGAAAGGTCTCTGGAGACACCAAATACCATTATGAGTTCAAAATCACACAATGATATTGAAGTATCCTCTGTTAATTATAACAATTACCCCAAGAGGGTCAAGGCTCATTATGAACTTGGAGAAGATCTTTAAGTACAATAAAGGCTTCAGATGCCCAATAGCCACTTTACAATGAAAAGCTCAAGCATAGAGTTCTAAAATAAAATTGTATGCATTCTTCACCTTTAGATTGTTCTCTGACCATACCAGCAAGGCTGGCTTACTTACTGCAAATACTTCAATTATTTCCTCAAAATGTTTATCACCCTGGTTTTTTCTTTATCTTATATGTTTCCTGTCATAAACCCACCTTCTTGAAGCTTGCTGACCCTGGGTTGCCTGAAATGCCTATTGTTTCATCCTCTGCCTGACTTTTCAAGTCCACTTTACCATAGCATCTGTGGCTTCCCATTAAATTTACTGGGTCTAAGCAGTTTCCGTCTTTCTTTATTTTCTTTCTTACTTTCTTTTTTAATAAAAATAGCATTCATTCCTAATATCCTTTATAAAAATCATAACAAAGACTTCTGAATATCCCAACAGGAAAAAATAAAAACTCAAAATATTGTGTTTAAATTTTTTAAAGAGAAAACATAAAGCCTGAAGAAATAAAATTTTCTGAGCATAATGATGTTGCTACTTAGAAATACTTTTGTATATTTGATTTTAATGCTCTTATTTTAGTTGTTTGAAAGAAATGTCTCAAAACAATCATTTTTTGAAATTATTCATTTTTTAACTCAACTGGAGTATACATTATTGATATGTATATGTAAACATGGAATAAATAAAATCCTGTTAGTGTTCACAAGAGTAGTGGTGAACATCTATTCACATGGAATTGTAGTAAGGAAATAGATAAAGGAAGAAGGAGGAGGAGGAGGAGGAAGAAAACTTAAAAAAACTATTAAATAGCTACCCAAGTTACATTTGCTAAAAGGTGGATATCTATTTTTCATTATGATTTATATAATAGCAGAGTAGGTATTGGATGCCTTTTAGGGGTAATTTCTGTCCCTCTAGTTCTATAATTCTATAAATAGAATTCTATAAATAAAAAATTCTTTTTTCAGTCATCATTCTTATTCCATAGATGCTGAATGTTTCAAGTAGAACTTATCAGAAGTATGTTTAGAAAATTGTGAGTCAGGGATATTACGATCTCATGATTTCAGTTTATATTCTAATGTTTAATAAAGTTCCTATCAGTAGCTATCTCTGACAGGGAAATGGTATTTTAAAAAAGCACAGATGGCCAAATGAATGTATCAAAGGGAAGCATGCTGGTAACATCAGTTAGGTACCTTTCTATTACATCTGGCCTTGGCTATGTCTAATAAGAGATAGTACAGCCCCAAATCCATAAAGACCACACCTGTAATATGATATGGAAGAAGCAAGTTGGCTCATAGTGGGAGCTTATCAAAGGCAGATCTTTGATTCGGAGCTGTGATCTAGGATGTCATCAATAGGCTCTTGATTCATGCAGAGGTATAACTACTCAGGACAGATACACAGACCTTTCACTTTCTCATCTATCCCTAGTTCTTGATGTAGCAATCTCTTCTCTCTGTAAATAGAAAAGGTATAGGAGGTAGCTGGTGACCTGCCAGCCCAGGAATGTTTTAAAGCTGGGTATTACCAGTCCAAGCCTTTCTGTGTGGATACATAGAATGGAGAACTGTCTAACATTTGTTTTTCTTCCTTTGAGTGCTAGAGAGTATTCTTCCATTCAATTTCAGGTTCGTACCTGAAATTTTAAAGGAATAAGCTGAGATAATTTGAATGACTTCACCCACTCGAGCTCACAAAGACTTGCAAAATCTAAAGGGACAATTGGAAGCATATGGAATGCTGTGAAAAATCTTGACCAGAGATTCTTAAACCTTTTTTTGGGGGGGGTGGGGTGTCATGGAAGCATTTGACATTCTGGTACATCCTATGGATCCCTTCTCAGAATAGTGTTTTAAATACATAATATGAAGCTCATAGGATTGCAAAAGAAGTCAGTTTAATTGAACTAGTTAAGAATCTCTGAATGGACCCATGGAATGCCCTGTGCTGACAGGAAGTTCAGTAAACAGGTGCTTAAAGAAAGAGGGCCTTGAAGATTTTCATTGTTGTGTCTGGTTTGGTATTTGGGATTGAATTTGAACAATTTGGGAGATAAGCTTATAATTTCTGGGCTAGTTTCTGTGAAATCTGAGGTCTGTAATTCAAGGGAGAAATTGACATCATGTTAGAAGTAGACAGAGAAGAATAATTTTCTTTGATGAAGATTGTTGAAACAATTCGGCTAGCAGCTATTGTGAGGATGGAAACCCAACACAAGTCCAACAACAACAACACTGCCAGCACAGGTTCTTTTGATCTGCTTTACTAAGGAAAGTAGCATTAAACGATTAAGAGTCTGCCTTGAATCCAACATATACATATCAACTCACTTAGTTCAGGAGAAAAAGTCAGCAACCTCAACTTCAGAGCAAATACAAACAAGTTACAAACATACATAATATAAACAGACCAGATCATAATTCATAGTTACCAAGAAACCATCAACGTCTGGGTTGACTAGCTGGGAGGCTCTTAGAGCAGCTGCCCAGAGTCCCAGGCCAACACTCCTCCAGGAGTGAGAGCCTCAAGCAAATAGTTCTGTTCTCTCTTTTTATACAGTCTTTGGACATCATCAAACTGGTCATCTGAGAGACCAGAACTTAGTCACTTACTCTGGTCTTAGCAACTCCCCTTAGGGCTCTGGGGGCTTCACACCCACATGGGCTTAGCACCTAGTAATTAGGGGTTTGGGCCTGGGGCTTTGCACCTAGGAAAGCTCAATCAAAGACACTTAATTAATTTAGCATTCTAAAACAGTTAAAAAAAAAGTCCCAACGTAATTAATATTACAAAGATAAAGGATCATTCCCTGTAACTACTGGACACTGCTGGATGAGAACTGAAAAAAAGGTCAAAGCCAGCTGATAGAGCATTGAATGAAGAATGATGTTACCCAGGAGCATGAGTGAATGAGAATAAATGTATAACAGAACCATTTATAATCACTTCCTCTGTGTAGGACACTGTGATAAGTGCTGGGGAGACAAATAGAAAAATAAGACAATCCCTGTTCTTGAAGAGGTTACATTTTAATGGAAGACCTAAAACATGGAAAATTCAACAACACAGAAATGTCCCATTGTCTTTAGGGTGCAACAGCAAAACAGACAGCAGTACTTCTCTTGTGTCATTTCTACAGACAAAACCGTATCAGTTTTCAATGCCGCACCATTTGACAGAGCCAAGGACTTTGGTGACAAGAACTTTCTTTTCTGATTCCCCAGTAGACATGGATGTAAACACACGTAGGAGCTGTTGCCAGGCTGCCTCTCCACAGAAGTTGTTTCCATGGTTGATGGCCGTGAGGGCTCCTTGAGGAGCAGGGCTGATAGTCTAGGCAGAGCTTCTACTTCCAGGGCTACTGGAATCACTTACCTGTTGGTGGAAGCTGGTCAGTAACTGTAGCTGGTGATAATAAGGAAGGTAGGTCCCTTTTCCATGATCATTTCTCCCTTCAATGATACTTGGTAGGTCTGCACTGGAAAAAAGACTGGTGACTTGTTGGTCACTGCTATTCCAAAAGGCAGAAAACCTTGCTTGATTCCCCTTAATTCTAGTGCCTTCCCTCTGTTCATTTATTCCAATTTATCTTATATATAATTTTTTGGTATATAGCTATTCCTATATTGTCTCCCCAGTAGTCATATCCCTAGTGGCATGGTACAGAGGATAGAATGCTGGGTCTGGAGTCAGGAAAACCTGAGTTCAAATTTGTCCTCAAATTCTTGTTGGTTTTCTGACCATGGGTAAGTCACTTAACCTCAGTTTGCCTCAATTTATTTAGCTATAAAATGGGGATCATAATAGCACCTAACTCTCAGGGTTGTTGTGAAGATCAAATGAGATAATATTTGTAAAAAGTGATTAGCATAGTGCTTAGCCCATAGTAGGTACTATGTAAATGCCTAATCCCTACTTCCCTCCCTGATTTCCTTGATAAATAGGGCTGTCTTTTGCCTTCTTTGTATTTTCAATCCTCAGCACAGTGCTTAGTATATGGTAGATATTTAATAAATGTTTACTTACTCAGTCACTCAGTCGCTTGGCCACTATTTAAAAAGCAGACCACCACTTATGGGACTCAGTGATCTAGCTGGATCCAGGTTCCCTGATAGGACAACCCTACCTATTAGCATAGCTTACTCACTTTGTAAGAGTCACTATGAAGTCTAATGAAGGGTTAACTTCTTCTGCCTAAAAACAGTCTCTCACATTAGGTCAAATTCCTTCTTTGTTCAGGTACCACCTCTTTCATGAAGCATTTCCTAATCCTCCTCCCCATCTTCATATCCTTAGTTAAAAATGTCTTCTCTCCCTTCTAAGATATGCCTGAGGTATTTGGTCCAGATTTTTCCTTCCCACTCTCCCAAGTCCTCCATTACATTATGTCTTGTGTTATACTTTTCTGCATTTATGTCTTTCCTCCCCAATAGCATTTAAGTTCCTTGATGGGAGGATCTGTTGTTATTCATGTCTGTATCCCTAATGCCTAGAACAGTGACTTCTGGTAGGATGGAATCCTTGAGAACACAAACCACCTTAATTTCATTTGCATCTCTAGTTCTTTATTAAAAACTTGGTAAAAATTAAATACTTAATAATGGTTTGCTGACTGATTGAACACAATGTAATCCCAGTCCCAAAGTCCACTGTTATAATCTCCTCTTTGGTTGAGATCAAAGTTGTATCTGTGTGAGTGGCAGGGAAGAGTTGGCAATAATGGGTTCAATCTCCTTAGCCTTCTTCAAGTTGCTTCAGGATATACAATTGTTTCTGTTGCTTCTAGCTTCAGGGTTGCCAGAGGAGGGAGCTAGGAGTCTCCATCATGTCCCTATCTCCAGACTGCTACATGAGAGACTTTGAGAAACTTCCCAATGGATAATAGGATAATATCTAGACATCTCTCTCTCCCTCTCTCTCTCTCTCTCTCTCTCTCTCTCTCTCTCTCTCTCTCTTTCTGAGTTACCTCACTCCTAATGGGAAAAGTCCTTCACTCTTTAACGTCTGGTATGTATTCTCCTATGTACATTTTCTCTGTTTTCTGTTTTGCTACTGATTTGAATAAGTGGGTTTCTTGACTCATTACTATGTATATGTTCATTATGTGACTGGAAAGGGGGAAAAGTCTTGGATATAAAGCTTGGAATCCTCTTCTTTCCCAATAATGGTGATCAGAAGTTATACTGAAACTGAAAATCGCATGCCTTAGACAAATAACATCTAAGGGAGACAATAGATGCAATTCTGAAGAGAACACAGTGGCCTCTGGCCTCAAAAACCTACTTCCTCTCCTGTCAGGAGATAGTCTGCTTTGGAGAGGAATTGGAGTAGAAGAAGCTAGAGATATCTATTCTATTTCTCTTTGAGCCACACAACACCCCTTTGCTACACAAGTTGCCTTAATATATGAGTATGGAAGTAATTTTTAAATATATATGATATTGAAATTGTATGACTAGTTGCCTTGGTTCATTATAGTATTTTTAGCCCCTAGCCTACATTGTACTTATCATATAAATGTCTCAAAGGAAGAGGGAACCCTAAGAACACCTTTCCTCTGGCAGGGGTGATCTATTTTTTTAAATGAGTATCCTGTCAGTTCATCAGAGTCAGGGCCTTTAGTAACAATCTCTAGATGGGGTTTTCTTGTCCATGTTCTTTGACAAACGTGGTACTATCATGGTGTTCTATCTATATACATGTGACAAAAAGGAGTTAGTGGATTCCAGCAGGCAATCTTGTATTATGCAAGTCACCTATAAACCAATGGTTTGCAATAAGTTATACTTCACAGACTCTTATCTGAGGCTGTTATGCAAGAACAACCTAATTTTGGGACAGGCAGAGTGGAATGGTACTGAGCACCAGCAATGTGCAATATGTAGTCTATATGTGCACAGGAAAAAGGGCTCTCTCTCTCTCTCTCTCTCTCTCTCTCTCTCTCTCTCTCTCCATTTGAATAAAAGAAAGCCTTTTCATATATATATATATATACCTGTAAGTGAGTAACTTTTAAGACTGGGAACTTTCCCAATGGTACAACTTGAGATTAATCAATAGATCACAGAAGCAAGTCACAAGTCTGTTTGCCTCAATTTCCTCAACTGTAAAATGGGAACAATAATATAACATACCTATTAGGATTGTTGTGAAGATCAAATAAGATAATATTTGTAAAGAGTGATTAGAACAGTGTCCAGTGCCTAGTAGGTGCTATATGATTACTTATTCCCTGCCTCCTTCTCATTAGACTATGAGCCAATTGATCAGGGACTATATTTTGCTTTTCTTTATATATATAACACTTAGCAAAGTATTTAGCACATAATGCTAAACTCCCTGGACATTGCCAAGCACAAGGCTTTAAAAAAACTAGAACCAGGCAGTCTGTGGCATCTTTAAACTTTATTCACTTTCATCATTAATCATACATTTATTAATAAATTACTATAGGCCAAGAACTATACTAAACACCAAGAATAAAGACAAAAACTAAATAACCCCCAACTTCAACGATCTTATGTTATTCTATTGGGAAACACCATGAATACAGAAAAGCAAATGTAAAACATGCACTAAATAATTTGGGATTAATAAAAACGTTAGGATTAGCTTTCCACAAGAGGTGGTATTTGAGTTGTTCTAGCAAAGGAAAATGAAAAAAGAATGGTCAGCCAGAATACTGTAATAAGAACATAAGAAAGAAAGAAAGTCTAGGGCAAGAATTTTTAATCTGGATTCTAAACTTGAACTTTAGCAATGTATTATGGGAAGATTTGTTCTGGGGGAGCAGAGCCAAGATGATGGAGTACAGACAGGAGTCCAACTGAGCACCTGAACTTTTTGAAGCCTAAGACAACTTAAGGGGTCAGCAGGAAGGCCCTGTGACACCAAAGTGGAGGCTGACCCAGATCACAGCAGCAGCACCAGGGGCAGGACCTTGGAGATAGGATAACAGTAGTGGCGGCTTTGGAAGCTCTCAGTCCAGAAGTAGTAAGGGGATGAACAACTGGTCAGAATGACATTTACAGTGGACCCATTCCTGAAACTGGGTGTAGCTGATACTGCTTGACAACTCTTGTCTACAACCAGATCTGGGTCACAGTTCTAAGACAGAGAAGAGAGCTTATGGTCCATTACAAGGGAACAATAGCCCTGGTCTCAGTTCCAGGGAAGAAAGGAGCACTAGCACTTGTGCCTACAGTAGAGCAGGGGACCTGGTCACAGTACCAGAGGCAAGAGCAGTGCTAATACTAGTGACTACCGGGATACAAGGTCACTCCCTGGGTAAACACCATAACACATACCAGAAAAACAGTAACCACACCTCACCTTAGATCCTAACACTTTGGAAGAACCAAAAATCTATAGACCCCCAGAGGTAGCTCTGAAAACAGCAACAATAATTACCTGAAGCTTGAAACAGTGCCCCTTGAACCCCAGCAGCAGAGCCCAAACTTAGAATAAAGGTAAAAGTCAAGAAGTAGGCTTGAAAAATGAGGAGAAAACAAAAAAAAAACCCTATCTCCAACAAATTGCTATAGTGTCACCAAAAATCAAGACACAAACCCAGAAGAAGATAATAATGTCAAAGTAGCTACAAGCAAAGGCTCAAAAGAAAGATGTGAATTAGTCACAGTTCCAAAAATAATTGCTGGAAGAGCTCAACAATAATTTTTTTTTATAAATTTCTTTATTTATTTTTAGTTTACCACACACGGTTCTACATAGTCTTGAGTTCCAGTTTTTCTCCCCTCCCTCCCCACTCCCTCCCCAAGACGGCATGAAGTCTCATATAACTGTCATGTATAACTTCGCATTGAATTAATTTATGCACTAGTCAAGTCGTGGAGAAGAACCTTGACCAATGGAGTGAATCATGAGAAAGAAGAAACAGAACCGAAAAAAAAAAAACCAAAAACAAAAGAGAAGCAGAAAAGGCGAGCATGTAGTGTGCCTCAGTCTGTATTCAAACTTCGCAGTTCTTTGTCTCGATGAAGATAGCATTCTCCATCATGAGTCCCCTGGAGTTGTCCTTGTCCCTTAGGTTGCTGAGAAAAGCGCAGTATGTCAGGGTTGGTCCTCACGGAATCCATATATCTGTGGCTGTGCACAACGTTCTCCTGGCTCTGCTCCGCTCACTCAGCATTATGTCGTGTAGGTTTTTCCAGGTTGTTATGAAGTCTGCAAGTGGATGTTGAAAACTAAATGTAAATACATAAATTTAAAAAAAGAAAGTAGCAAGGAAGGAACATTCCAGGAACAATGCAGATGGATATATCCTAATATCTCACTGACCCAGCCTTAAAACCTGGCTGACATCTAGAGAGAAGCACTCATTGTGATTGTCAACTAAGCTATCTTTTTTATTTATTAATAGCGCATGCTATTCTGTAGAGACTAGAAAAAGGCAAATTCAAGAGTTTTTTCCTAGGCTCTTAGTGGCATCTTTGCTTCCCAAAGGTGATAATCATGATGGGAATGTTAATATCAGCCCACAGTACTATTCTAAAAATCAGTAATGGCTTGTTTCTCTGTACTGAAGCAGGAATCTTGTGGGTATTCAATAAATACTGCATGACAAATCAACGTCTCAGTCTTGAAGATAAGCCAGTACTATTCCAGAGAGATTCATCTAATCATTTGCCTGCTTTTCTGTCCAGGAGTAAAGTCTGCAGATTTATCCTCTTCTCTGTGAAAACATACTTCACTATAATTAATAAGATATCAATAATATTAAATGAAGATATAGTTAAGAGACAGCCTTTCTCTAGGAATTGGATTCTAAAAATAAGCTTGTATAGACAAGAGAAACTAACCACACTCATAGAACAATTCACAGTAGCCATGCTCAGTGAAATTTCTCGTACCACAACTGTTTCCTATCATTGATTTTCAAATTCATTCCTGTGAAACAAGTAAGAATTTAACACTGTTTACTCTTTCCTTTCCTGTGAGTTAGATGAAATATGTTAGAAGGGGGCAGATTTTAACGTGTAATGCAAATTTGACTATCTTGATTAAGTGATGACAACAATTATGTTCTTCTAATCAATTTACCTATCATGTTATTATAAAGCAATATTATTAAAAGTTGTTTTTTTGGTAAGGCATAAATTGTTTATTCAAATTCATGGGATTCTAGAAATGGGAAAGTTGTTGGAGATCATGTAACACATTTGCCTAATTTGGCAGATATGGAAACAGTCCCAGAGAAGTTGAAAACCTTGTAAGTTGTGGGACAAGGTCAGTTCAGTCTTTCTTATTTCTCTGTTATTATGTATTTCCTTTCAAATTGTTCATCCCACCATATTCTCTCTCCAATCTTGTTCTTTTCATTACCCCTTTTGCTTCTAGGTGGCTCTCCCATCTCACCAGAACCAACACTTGTCACTCATGGCACTAAAAGGGAGAGAACCCTCTGATATCATGAATATATGATGAAATGGCCTAAATTTTACTTAAGGAAAAGTGGCTATTCTGGATGCTAGGGTTCTTGACCCTGTCAATTTTAGGTCATTCTGAAGCTCAGATCCTGCAATGTGAGGCTGAGGCAGCAGTTGGGAGTAGTCACAATAGGATGGAAGGGAGATAACTTTTTGGAGGCTTCCATGAAAATAACTGAATTATAAAGCCACAAACTAAAGGGAAAGGTCCTGAATACAAAAAAGAAGCTAACAGAAGAATATGAAGCTATATAAGTGTTAATTAATATCATGATTTTAGAAAAGACTAGAGAGTGAGAAAGTCCATGGCTTTAGTTACACATCTTATTGATGGTGCAATCTTCAAAACTGTCTGACCGTCATCCACTCTCTGCTGTGAAACAAAACTTAACTCATAACTAGATTCTAAGTAGTGTTTTGGAGCATGAGAACAAAATGTCTTGGTTTTTTGTTCCTCTTCTTAATAATGGCCTGAGAAGCCCCAAAGAAGTGATGCAGATACGTTTTGTTCATCCTGTCATAGCACTCAGCACAAGGTGCTAATTCTTAAAAATTCACCTACCAGATAATAAGTGTTAGCATCATTATAAGACAAATCAACATATCAGAATATTTCTGCTTACATACAACAGATGGATATAATTCCCCTGAAAAATTTTAAAATATATATCCAATAAAATATAAAAACATAATTTGTAACATCAATTTGAATATCACAGAACTGGTGACTTTTCTATACAGTATCAATAAACTGGGAAAACAAAGTCGCTTGCTAAACCTCTGGTTCCTTATACAAGGAGGATGTGGAACTAGTAATGACTCCTTCTTGAGAATGGACATTTAGTCAGTTACAAATCTATCAAACTGTACTATCAACTAGTATACATCTGTCTCTAGCACTTCTACAAGAATAGCATGAGCCAGCTTTTAAAATTCTTTGTTAAAATCTAAGTAAACTGCGGCAATAGTTTGATACAAATTTTTATTAACCCTCTAACTCAAGGAAATAAAGTCAGTCCCGCATGACTGATTCTTGATAAAGGTAGGATTGCATAATGAGCACTATCCGGCCCTTTAAAAAAATTGTTCAGTCATGTCTGGCTCTTCATGAACCTATTTGGGGTTTTCTTGACAAAGATACTGGAGTGGTTTGCATTTTCTTCTCCAGCTTATTTTATGGATGGGGAACAGAGGCAAATAGGGTCACACAGCTAGTAAGTGTATGAGACTAGGTTTGAACTCATGAAAAGGAGTCCTTGATTCCCAGGCCATTGTACATACAAAAGAATACAATACAAGTCTAAGAATACAAAAAGAAATGAATACATTCTAATCACTGTGCCACCTAGTTACTCCCTCTTTAGTAATGCATTCTCTGATATTTCCAGGAATATAAGTAGAGCTCATTAGTCTATAGTTTGCAGATTCCATTGAATTTTCTTTTTGGAAAATCAGGTCAAAATTTTTGAAGAACTTCTGTGCTTCCGTGCAACTTCTGTTCTCCATAATCTTTCAAAAATTAGCAACAATGAGGCAGAAATCGTATCTACCAGCTCTTTCCAAGTGACCTCAGTTCATCAAAGAGTGCTAAGTGTCGTTTTTTATTCTTAGCTTGGGCACCAACTTGCTATTAATTCATTTTGTTGTTGTTGTGGTTGCTGTTGTGGTTGTTCTGCTCTTTCAAGTCTAATAAATATTCTCCTTTGCAAAGAACAAATAGAAAAATGAAAATTTAGTAGCTATGCTTTCTTCTGGTTTTCAGTTATTGTCCTGATCATCCCTAATAGTGATTCTGTTCATCCTTTGATCTCTTCTCTTCCCCAGTATAACTTTAAAACATCTTTGTTTTCTTTAGTCTTTTTAATTTCACGGTTAATCAGTCCTTTTTCCTCTAAGTTGAAGAGAAAGATAGGGAAAGGAAGTGTAGCTTTAAAAAACATATGCAACAGGTAGTTATTAGATATCTGTATTTTACATAATAGGATACTTAGCACTGTGGAAAATACCCCAAAGTGAGAACACAATAACCATTTAAATTTAGTATTTTTCATTCACTATTTCAATCAATTTTTAATTCAATTCAAGAAACACCTATTAGTGGTCTGCTGTTATGTATTAGTTGAAATAGAAAGTTTAAAATGTACATGCCTCTATCTTCATGGAGCAATCTAGCAGAAAGTAGGGGATTAATAAGTACTGCAAATTGAAGGTTCATTTTCAATGGATGAGAAAACTGAGAATCAAAGAAATTAAATAACTTACTCAAAGCCACATAGCTACATAGCTTAACCAGATCTTGAACCAAAACATCAGAATACAGGTATTCTGACTCAGTCCAGTGTTCTTGTCAATGTATTCTTCCACCTTCCTGAGAAGGCAAAGGTTTAGAGCTGAAAGGGAACTTAGGGATTTTATCAGGCCAAGTTCCCTCATCTTACAGACAAGAAAACTAAGACCCAGAGACAGTAAGTGACTTGTTTTTACACATATAAAATGATTAATATACATGTTTGGATAGTTTATAAGAGCAAATATATCTTGGGGGAATACACACTAGTGATTGAAGAGAGGCAAGTTACAAAGTCCAAATCTAGCAGATAATTGCTTCTCATGAGGCAACTAAGTGGCACAGTAGATATAGCGCTAGGGCTAGTCAGGAAGAACTGAGTTCAAATTTGGCCTCAGATATTTACTAGCTAAATTACCATAGCTAAGTCAATTAACTTTTGCTTGCCTCAGTTTCCTCAGCTGTTAAATAAATATAATAACACCACCTGCTTCAAAGGGTTGTTATCAGGAACAAATGAGATAATATCTGTAAAGTTCTTAGCACAGTGTCTGGTGTTGTAGTAGGTGCTTAGCAAATGTTTACCTTCTTCCATTTTCCTTCTTTGCTTTCTACACTTTATATTGATTAAATGGACTGCGTGTATCTATTATTTACATACCCAAGATTAGTTGACTCCTCTGGTAGCACCAGGCTCCAGGAATATACATTTAGAAGTGAATTGAGTCATTTCATGAGGCATCATCTCTGAAACAGAGGCCTCACAAACTCCTAAGAATGAGTTTTCTAGTGACAGACAAACCCTTCAAACCATATGGTACCAGATGCAAAAGCATCACACAATGACGCAAATCCAATTCAAACAAAATTAGTCTTTTCAACACTTTAAATCCTCGGAAGCTAAAATCTACCACGTGAGTCCAGCATTTCTAGTTCAAGCTCCCATCTTTCTAGTACCCACTCAAAAGCAAATTTGAGCTAAAAATAAGTGAAATATTTCTAGCAAATCTTCAATGTAGAATTTTTTTAAAAAGTCCATTTACTGAATATCTGAATAGAGTTAACTTATTAATAGCATGCTAGATAGTGAGTTAAGTTCTGGCTGGCCTTCTTAAATTTTTAGACTGAATCGATTGTTGATAATGTGAAAATTGTAGAATCAGATCATCCAAAATCATCCAAATACAGCATCTTCACTTTATAGCTTCTGCAATAAACAGATTCAAGATTTGAAACCCTCCCCTCCTCAATCCACCCTCTTCTACACACTTGCCAAAATTGTCTTTCTAAAGTAGAAGGGTATGTTACTCCCTCCTTAAAATCTTGAGTGGCTCTCTTTTGCCAGTAGAACAACATACAAAGTCCTCAACCTTGCATTTCGATCCCTTCACAGTCTGCCTACAGAGACATCCCCTTGTTTCTCTTCATATATTTTATGTTGCAGTCAAACTGGACTGCTTCCTAAACTCAGGATTCCATCTCTAGGTTAGTGCCTTTGCATGGGATAGCCCCCCAAGCCTAGAAGGCACTCTTTCTTTACCTCTTTCTCTTAGAATCCCTCATTTCTTTCTGGGTTCAGTTAATATACATCTGCTACAGCAAGCCTCTCTTGACCCTCTTAGATAATTACACTTGTCCTGGGCTCATCATGCATCTACTTATCTGCTAATACGCTGCATCTCCCCAGTGGAATGTAAGTAACCTCTTTGAGTTTGGTTTTTTCATTTAGTCTTTTTATACTAAGTGCCTAGTACTATTCCTTGAACATACCCAGTGCTTGAAAACCTCTTGGCAGAATGGATATGAATTAATAGTTCTCAAAAGAAGAATTCCAGACAATTAACAATCGTGATATATTGCTATAAATCACTCATAAGAGAAATAAAAATCAAAGCAATTCTGAGGTTTTACCCCTCACAATGTAAATTGTAAGATATAACAAAAATTTGTAAGAAATTCTAAGGTAGAATTTGAAATCAGGTCTTCTCAGCTTCAAGTCTAATCTGATACCACCATGGTGCCAACATAGTTGATAGAGTCTAGAATTAGGTATTATAATTATACAATCAAAGGTTAATAACAACTTTTCTTCGTGGGGTTTATAAGAATCAACATTTATGCATGTTTTGAGATGGACCAATTATTAAGTTTAGGACCAATTATTAGCATTGAAGTGGCGACATGGTATAGTGGAAATAATGGTAGGTGGTCTTGTGAGACCTACATTCAAATTAAGCTTCTTGGCACTTACTAACAATGGTCAAGTCACTTAACTATCTTAGTCTCAATTTCTTCATCTGTAAAACAGGAATAGTCATACTTGTACTATCACATAGCAATACTGTGAGGATCAAAAGATAATTTATGTAAAACAGTTTACAAATATTAATGCTCTATGAATATCAGTTATTATTAGCTTAGTACAACACATTTTGAAATGTTTCTTCCAAAATAGGAATGACATTTACTGGTCTGTCTACACTTTCTCACCTATCCTGCCTGGTGACTAACAGACTGTCCTCCAAAGCTCTTTCCAAGTTTGTGAATTATAATCTTTATTTGTGGATAAGAATGGTATCATCTGGTCTATATAAGGATCATATCAATATGAACAGAATGATCAAAAAAAATTACATGGAATGGGAAGGCCAAATCTCCTTTAAACCTTAAGGCTTGCCATTACTAATATTAGTAGTAGTAGGAACATATATCACGAAACAAATGTGTAAATTCCTTAAAGTTCTTTCTCAAGAAATTAATTTAACACTATTACTTATACTTAAGGATTTTCCTATGATCAAATCAAAAGGAGGCCAGAAATATCAAATAAAAGCATAGGAATGAAAAGAGACCAAATTTGCTGCTTCTTCTCTCCCTACATTCTCACCAATAGTCCCAATGGCTATAGGGATAACAGGATCACACAATTAAATCTAAAAGAAACTTTAGAAAGTCATATAATCCAAACCTGTCACTGTACGATGGCAAAACTGAGTCCCTGACAGGTCACACAAATCATGAATTGTGAAGCTGAGATCCAGTTTGCTAAAATGGAGAGCAGGAAATGATTGTTCTGAGTACTATGGCAGAAGTCAGAGTGGATCAAAAATGTTGCTGCCACCATCTCTACTCAAGAAAATAAGCATCTAGCAATCAGGAAAACCTGGAAAGACTTACATGAGCATCTGATGCAAAGTGAAATGTACGGTGTACAAAGTAACAGCAATATTGTAAGATGATCAGCTGTGAACTTAGCTATTCTCAGCAACACAATGATCCAAGATAACTCTGAAGGACTTACGGTGAAAAATGTTATCCATCTCCAGACAAAGAACTGATAGTGTCTAAATACAGATTGAAGCACATTTTTTTTCTTTATCTTTCTTAAGGGGTTTTTGTCTGTTTTTCACAACATGATTAATATAGAAATATGTTTTGCAAGACCACACATCTATAACCTATATCAAACTTCTTGACTTCTCAATGAAGGGTGTGGGGAGGGAGGAAGGGACATTATCTGGAACTCAAATTTTCAAAATCAAATGGTTTTGGTTTTTTTTTTGCTTTTTTTTTTGGCAGGGCAATTGGGGTTAAGTGACTTGCCCAAGGTCACACAGCTAGTATATGTGTCAAGTATCTGAGGCCAGATTTGAACTCAGGTCCTCCTGACTCCAGGGCTGGTGCTCTACTCACTGCGCCACCTAGCTGACCCTCAAAATCAAATGTTAAAAAATGTTTTTACATGTAATTGGGATAAATAAAATACTAAATACGTTTTAAATGCTCAAAAAAGAACAGAAGCATCTAGTGGGCATGTATAACGAGCAAAGCACTGTACTGGGCCCTGTGGGATATGGAAATGAAAGAGATTCTACTCTCATAGTTAATTTATATTAAAGTGGAGAACTCTGGAGCCACCTGCTTAAAATAAGACAAAAAACTGCCAGCAAAATAACCTACCCTTCATAATCTTTCTGCTTTAAAAACCATATTTACTTCAATTTTTATCTCTAGAATACTAATCCATTGTTAGCGTAGGCTAGCATGTGCACAAACCCTGAAAATCTTAAAAACTGAGTCAGTGGAACCCTGACAATAGTTCAATTGTCCTATGCCTTACAAGTGACCATTAGTAATACATATTTCTTTTTTAGACATTCTTGATAGGTAAAAGAATAAGCCAACATATTGGCTTATTACTAAGGATTTCTAAATGTGACCTTTGATTATAAATACATTTATCAGACATGCCTACCTCTGGTAAAATACTTTAAAATTCAAGATATGCAAAGTCAAATATTACACAGTACATCCTAAGCTACTTTGTTAAATTTTAATGATCATATAAGATTTAACTCTTTTGTTTCCCAAATGTGCGATTTCGTTAACACTGGTAATTCTCAAATGATGAGAATACCTACGGTAATCGACACCCGCAAGTCTGTTACAATTTATAATCTTAGAGATTTGCCTCAGGTCCCACAGCCAGTACCTAACAATAGAGGAACCTCTGCAATAGAGGATAGATCTCTGTCCCCTACATGAGAGGTTCTTAACCACTTTTTTTCATCATGAACCCTTTTGGAAATCTAGTGAAGCCTATGGACTCCTTCATATAATATTATTTATATAATATTTTTATTATAGTTCCATTTATATAACATTTAAATGAATAAAATAAGATACACAGCATTATAAAACATTAAAATATAGTTATAAAAATGTTTTAAAAATATTAATAATCCCTTCACTATACTATACCAGCCATTCAACTTCAGAGGCACTGTTATACAGAGGACAGGGCCCTGAACATGGAGACAGAGGATCTGGATTTAAATCTTGTCACTGATATTTACTATTTAAGTGACTTTAGGCAAGTCACAGACCTCACTAAAATTTGTAAAATGAGAGGTTTGGACTAGCTGGACTTTCAGGACCTTTCCAAATCTATATTCATGATCCTCTATGAACTGTATCAGAAATCAAGTGTTTAGATGAATATTTTGATATATGAATTGATAATGGTAAACACAATGCAATAAAAAGAGACTCCAGAATAAACAGCTTCCAAGGAAGCCAGAATGTTAGGTGCCGTGCTCATTTGCTACACTATAATAACTTTATCCTGCTAAAACTAAGATTTCAGTGAGTGTGCTCCACCCTTCACCCTAATTCCCGTCGTGGTGCTGCTGACTGAGTCACTCAGCTTGTCTATGGATATGTACATATTCTTACACTTCAAATTTGGTTTAAATTCTTTCAAAGTTTAGAGAAAGTCTGTACGCAATATTAAGATAGACCAGACTCGGGGCAATCTGGTATCTTAGGTTTGAGACTGGAATGAATTGAGACACTTATAGAACATGGAAATTCACACAACAAAAAGAGCTTCACTTAACCATAGGAAAGGGGGGATAAAAAGAGAAGGAAAGTGTATTCTGCAAGGATAAAGGACTGGTTGTGCAGCTTCCCTGTAGCTGGTATTCAGCAGCCCAGCAGTATGACAGTGAGGATCTGGGAGAGTAGTCAGCTAACCACTCATGCCCTGGCTTTTGTACATAATGGCCCCCCCCAAACTACTTCAACCTGAATTTTTAACCACCTGAACCATCTAAGACTTTAAGACCTTTTCAATACTAAAATTTAAGGAAAACATTGTTATTGTTTTGTCCTTTACCCTCAAAGAAGACTATGACATCAGGGAGGTGATGCCAGAACATTCAAGTGAATTGGATTTAAGTGAGGGAGGGCTGTGCAAAGTCATCAGCTTCACTTTCTTCTGTGGAGCCATCTGGGTCCAGGGGCAAGATATAGATCAGGATAACTAGAGATGGCCCAGCAAGGAAAATCTAACCAAGCCCGAGTAAGGCAAGGTTATTGCTACCTCTGTACCAGTGGTGTATAGCTGGCTAGACTTATTTCCTTCCAAAGTCTCTTCACCTAAAAAGTCCCTGCTACTACTACCTTCATTCTTCTCAAGAAAGGTACTTGTTGGGGGTACAACAGCCAAGAAGGCAGAGTAAAAGCAGGGACTCACTTGAGATCTCCCCCAAACCACTCCAAATATCTATGAAAAGTGACTCTAAGCAAATCATGGAGCAGCAGAACCCACAAAATGACAGAGTGAATCAAATTTCCAGCCCAAGACAACCTGGAAGGTCGAAATAATTGTCTGGGAAAATGATGAAACAGCAGAAAAAACCTCAGACTATAGAATCTTACTTTGGTGGCAAAAAAAAGGATCAAAACATACAACCAGAAAAAGATAACAAAGTCAAAGTTCCTACATCCAAAGCCTCCAAGAAAAATATGAATTGGTCTCAGGCCATGGAAGAGCTCAAAAAGGATTTGGAAAGGCAAGTAAGGAAGTAGAGGAAAAATTACGAAGAGAAATGAGAGTGATGCAAGAAAATCAAGACAGGCACTTGTTCATATTAGCAAAAATGGCTTGATGCCCCAACTTGTAGAATGCACATTGTTTTATCATCTCAGACAAGGGAGATGTTACCAACATAATTACCTTCTATTTTACTAACTCCACAGGCCAAAAAGTCTTTTTAAGTGAGCTATATGGATCTAAGACTGAAGCAATGCTGATGGCAGGTGAGATCTTATTCAACTTACTTCCAGGGGATCCTCTTTTTTGCTTGCAGTGGACAATTCTCGTAAGACTTTAACATACATCATCTCACAGCATTGGAAAAGTTACTCACAAAGGAATAAAAGTAGTCTACTGCTTCATTATTTTGGGCTATTTGTCAACATTGTATGACTAGCATAAAATGAGTCAAATATAGCAATATTATTGAATTAGAGAAAGAGGCTTTGAAACACATCAGTAAGTTTAGAACTTGTGCTGCAGCATGTGACAAACAAACATCCACAGGGGAACATAAGTATACAATAGTAATCACAGTAATCTGGATCTCTAAGTTTCAAAGTTATTTTTGAAATTGCAGTGGTCTATTTTCCCATCTTTCATCTCAGTTGCATTATCCTAAAGGCTCTTCAGCTGCCTTAGACATCAGGGTCTCATAGTTTCTGGCTGCCAAGGACTTTTGTACTTGATTACTAAAACTAGATTATCTAAGCATAACAGGGTGCAATTCAAATATGTCGAGGATCAGTTTTCTAGAGAAGACTTTATGTTCCCAAATAGGTACTTATGTGTTTTTGGTAAAACTTTATTTTCAAAATTAAAATGTTACATCCTAAGGCATAAAGAGTTTCTATGTTTTAGCTTTGTTATTTCTTTCTTCTCCCTGCCCCTACTTACCCTAGTGGGGTTACAAAGACTTAGGAATTGTTTTCTCAAAGATTGTTCATTTCCAGTTTTGGAATTATGCCCTAAGCATTTCCAATAATGCAATTCAATTTGTCTAGGTTATATAATCAGTTAATATTCTATGGGTATATATTTTTTAAAGTTTTTTTTCATAAATACATATGCTTTGATCTGAAGTTGTTGACTCAAAGAGAAATGCCTAAAATCATTATTCAACAAAATGGAATAATAAAACAATGGAAGGCAGTAGTTAAAAAACAAAAACACACTCCACTCTGTGGCCCAGTTTGCATTCACTTCTGGTTGCAAATATTCTTGTTATACTTTGCCAGCTCATGTTAAACAATAATGCCTGATTCATTATGGAGTCCTATGTTTATATGTTTTCTCTTCATTTTCAATGCAATAAATCTTGGGTGGAAAGAAAGGCTTTCGCTATGTATCCTCTTCAGCAACTCTTTTTAGAGTGATCAGAATGATTCAGAATGAAAAGAGAAGATTAAGTAAGTATACAAAATTGGGCTCCAATACCATTTATGCTAGATACTTAAAAGCTTATACTGAAAGCTCTCACTCCTTTAAAACTGACTTCTCCAAAGTAAGGGCCATATTCATTATCCAATATGCAGATACAAAAAAAATAATATTTTGCCAACAGGCACACAGATACATAGTCACAACAGAGAGCAGGTAATTAGACTTTGAAGCTTTGGCTTTTTTTCCTTTTCTTTCAAAGCCTCTGTGTGCCAAAGCAATTTTTTGAAAAATTGTTCCAGAGCTTTAGAGAAAACCTGAATACAATTCAGGAAGAGAAGTCAATTTTTCTTTTGCTTGCTCAGTGTGATGTTAGCTTCTAGTCCATGTTTTTTTGCAGCTTGCAACCAAGGATACATTTTTTAACTTTAAGGATGTCTTCCTGCTAATCAAAAAGGACATCACTTTAGCAAAATTGTAATTAGAATAATTTCTTTAAATCCAATAACTGGGGAGCTTTTTGCAAATATAGAAATTTGTACTGGGTTAAATGCCCCTTATCTATTGCTCAATTGGATTGTCAGCAGCACCCCCTTTCATTTTTCACACACAAGCCAAGGAAGAATGGTGAATAGAAATAAAATGTGCTGCAGTTCCAAAAGGAGAAATTAGAACTCACTTAGATTCACTTGTCCTCATCAGAATATATGGGAAGACACTTATTCAGAGCTACTTCTGCTTCTCTCAACCTGCAGCCAATAAGCTACCCGCATGACTGGTGAGGTGAGAGTCAGAGTTCTGAAAGACTACTCCCCCATCAAAACAACACAACAACAATAACTAACAGAAGGTCTAGCAGGGGTGTAGAGCCTGCAGCCTCAAGGCCTCAAGTGCTCTTCTAGGTGTTAGGGTGTGGCCTTTTGACTGAGTCCAAGTTTTACATAACAAATCCTTTTATTAAGGGGATTTGCTCTGTGAAGTTTGGATTCAGTCAAATTTCTGCACTTGAGGTCTTAGAGGGCCACATACAATTTTGAGGCTGCAGATTCCCAACACCCTCCATGTAGTAACTGCTTAAGAAATGTTCATTAATTGATTATTATCATCTGCGGACCTTTAGTCAAGTTTAGAGGGCTATTCCCTAGGTAGGGAAATAATAAATTTTGTGGCCAAAGAAACAAATAAAAATTATTGAGTATAGATTATAGAATTAGACTTAAAATAGAATTTAGAGATTATCTAGTATACCTCTCTCATTTTACAGGTGAGGAAATAGGACAGAAATAGTAAATTACTTTTCCCACTATACAGATAACATAAGATCAAATAGAAAGGAAGAGGTTTACCCGTGCTGAAGACATCACAGATACTCAAAATGTGGATAAATATTAAAATAAAAAATAGAAAGTGCCTTACACTTTCCTAGAGTCAGCATTTGCCCTCATTGAGTAGGTACAGCTTATAAACACTAATGATAGCTATTGGTGTCATAGCCTGTAGCAGTACTTTCTGGCCAGTAGCTTTTTGGTTACATTGGGCACCTGTTCTAATTAAGCACAAACTTAAAATTTCTCTTAAACTTAAAATACTCTTCACTGTCAATTCACATGATATGACCACACAATATAGCTTTAAAATTTTACTGGTATATAAATTTTTGTTTTCTGTGCACTCAAAAACAGTGCTTTTTACCTTCAAAGTAACTTCTGAAAGTGAAGAATATATTCTTAGACTACATCACAAAATCCATATGTATTTGATAATAGATGAAAATAATGTGACTGGCTCAGAAAAATATGGTTAACATAGATAAATCAAGTAGATGTGCAAAAATGGTTAATCAACTTGATATGACTGGAGACAAATACTAATGAGATATAATTTAAAAGCTTTTTGTCCTTGTAGAATATTTCACAATTTATAATGAATATCTGTGGGGCAAATCAGGAGCTTCTTTTTTATTATTTTTATTTTTAACTTGTAGAATTGTTGCCTGTGCTACCTCAAACTTAGTATATAGCTCCTAGTGGGCATAATTTTTAATCATATGAGCCTTTCCTAATTTTTTAACTTGAATTTATCTGTTACAGTAAATCTAGGAGATAGTGTTAATCATCAGTATTTGTTTGCATTGAACACCCAAACTTGAAAAGTAGCTAATGACTTGATATCACAATTTGAAATTGACAGAAACTGAACTTAAAAAGGACATCTGAGCACTTCTAGTCCTATGTCATGATATTGAGTCTTATAGAAATCCTAATCCCGGTTCTGTCTTTGATAGTCTGCATTAAACAAAACACAAAGAAAGAAAAAAGATAAGGTTCTTTTACTCACATAAAAATTTCCATTGCCCTGAATCACTTCAAACTTTTTGGCTTACTATTGAAAGACTCAAATCTCCCAGATTCCCCAGAATTAGAGGTAACACTGAGTCAGAGCAGACCACAAAGGATCATTTCTAATCATAGCATATGCACTGACTGCCATATTTGTCTAAACCAGAAGACCAAGAGTTTTTAAACTAGGTCTGTGAATACTACCTATAAACCTACTTAAAGGTTTATTTATATGCACATATATCTATACACAAACCTATAGTGTCTTTATATGTGTGTGTATACACATACATACATATATAATATAAATTATCATAAGAGCAAGCAAAGTGGGACTGTTTGTTTTCCTTTGTTTTGGAGTGCTTCTCAGCACTAAGGCAATCAAATGCTTTTGATTGAGTCTTTCCTTTCTAGCAAGGCCCACACCTTTTTGCTAATTAGGTCAGGAGAAGTGTGAAACCCTCGAGAGGTGTGAAACCCTGGAGGGGTATGAAGTGCTCTGACCCTGAAGAAGTGTATATATACTCTGAGGTTAGCATTTTGGGGGGCTCACTAATTGGAAGAGTGTTGGTGTGGAGACTCTGGGTAACTGTTAAGGAGATCCCCCCCACCGGCTTTGAAAACCCAGATGTTGGTACTTCTCTCTCTGATAACTATGTATGTATTGCTATGGTCAGACAGAAACCTGTCTGTTGATCTGTTTATATCATCTCTGTTTGTAATTTCTGTTTGTATTTGCTCTGAAGTTCAGGGTGCTGGCTTTTCCCCCTGAACTAAGTGAATGATATATGTATGTTTGATTAAAGTGAGATTGTAAACCCCTTAAAGTTGCTTTCCTTAGAAAAGCAGATGAAAGAACCTGTGCTAGTAGCCCACCTGCATGCTGGTGTTATTGGTCTTACACCCCCGCAGCAGCTGCTAGCAACATTGTTGTTACAATTATATATACATATATAATAGGTTAACATACGTAGTGTGCAAATTTATATATGCAGAGATATGACACTATTTTATACAATTAGTTTCCTTTGTAATCCTAAGTAGCTGATCTTATGTATTTAGAGCCATTATTCTGAGAAGAGGTCTATAGACTTCAACAAAATATCAAAAGAAAACGTGACACAAAAAAGAGATAAGACCTTCTGTTCTAGATTAAGAAATAGGACTTTTTTAGAAATGATAGTAAATTACATGACAGTTCAATTTACCACATTCTATTATCTTTGAGCCAACAGGAAGAAGATGTGATATAAAAGGCTGCTTCATAAGAAAAATCATCAAGCTTGGAGTTCAGGGAGAATTGCCTTGTCTCTAGCAATTCATTATTTTGATTCAATTCACCAGACATTTTTCACTGCCTATTTTGTGACAGGCTCAGAAAAACCTCAAAGTTCCTGCCCTTAAGACACTTATAGTATACTTTGGAGACAACATACATGTATGAATATAGACTAGATACATAAACAAAAAAAGGTTACTTTTGATGAGACATAATAGGAAAAGAGGGATGAAAATGACTTCGTATTGAAAGAAGATAGCCTTGGAGCAAAACTTTTAAAGAAGCTAGGTTTTCTAAGAGGTAGAGGGGGAAGTGCATTTCAGGCATGGATACTTAAAAATGTACAGTGATGGGGGATAAAATGTTGTGTCAGTGAGAAGGGTAACTTTGCTGGATTCATTCATTTATAAGTTGAGCTACCATGGACAAATATTTGAACCTTAGCTTCCTCATCTCTAAAATAAGGAAAATATACCTCTCAAACACGGTTTTATTGTCTTCAAAAAACATAATCAAAGGGATTTGCAGACACAAAAAGGTCTTTGTGAATGACAGCAATCATTATAACCCCCAGAGAATTTTGCCAAAAGAGATATCAATTATTCTAAGAATTTTTGGTTGCATTCTCTATAGTGTGCTATGCTACAAAAGGTGTGTGTAATGCTTATGTTGGAAAGAATGGCTTGTATTACTTATATTGGTAGAACGATGAAGTCCCTTACACCCAATATTCTGTTTCCTTGAACAAGAAAAGAAACTTAGACAACTTGATTTTAAAAACATCAGAGCATAAATAAATTTATATATACATTTTTATATATAGAGAGAGAGACATTGTATATATATTGACATTTAGATATATATCTATATATATATATATATTGACATTACATTATATGACTTTTCTATAAGGACTATCACAATCTAATTTGTTAATATATTCATGACATGCATAGGACAACACCCAAATAAGTCAGTCAGCAAGCATTTATTAAGTGCCTACTATGTGCCACAAAAAAAAGGCAAATGACAGTCTCAGCTCTTAAGGATTTCACAATCTACTGGGGGAGACAACTTGCAAACAACTATGTATATACAATCAAGTTACATGCAGGATAAATTGAAGATAATCAACAGGTGGAAGGCATCAGAATCAAAGGAGATAGAATTTTTGTAGAAGCTGGGATTTTAACTGGGCTTTGAAAAAATCAGGAAGTAGAGATGAAGAAGAGAATTCTAGGCATGAAGGATAGTCAATAACAATGCACAGCATTGGGAAAATCAATATCTTGTTCAAAGAGCAGCAAGGAGGCCAATACAATTGGATCTCAGAGTATGTGGATGTTAGTAAGTGTAATAATACTGAGGAGGGGGCCAGGTTTTGAAGGGTCTTGTACATCAAACACAAGAATGTTTGGGAAGTGTTAGGGAAAAAATGGAGTTTATTGGACAGGACTGTGAAATGGTCAGACCTGGACTTCAGGAAAATCAATTAGATAGCTTAGTGGAAGATGCTTTGGAGTGGAAAGAGCCTTGAATCAGGAAGACCAGCAAGCAGTCTATTACAACAGTTCAGGTATGAGGTGAGAAAGATCTGCACCAGGGTAGTGGGCAGTGTCATTGGAGAGAAGAGAGAGTATAAGATAAATGTTATGAAGGTAAATAGAGAGGATTTGGCAAGAGATTGGATATAGGAATGGGGTGAGAGAGTCAGTAGTGGAGGATGATAGTCTTGGTAACCAGAAGGATGATGGTGCTCTCAGTATTAATAGGGAAGTTAGGAAGAGAGAAGTATTAGCTCATACAATAAGTTCATTTTGACCATTTTTTAGTATTTTGTTTTTCCCCAATTACATGTGAAAACAATTTTTAACATTCACTTTCAAAACTTCGAGTTCCAAATTCTCTCTCTTCCCACCCTGCCCCCGTTAAGAAGGCAAGCAATTCAACATAGGTTATACATGCGTAGTCATGCGAAACATTTCCATAATAGTCATGTTGTGAAAGAAAACATAGACAAAAAACCTTTAGAAAAATAAAGTAAAAAAAGTATCCTTCAATCTGTATTCAGACACCATCAGTTCTTTCTCTGGGGGTGGGCAGCATTTTTCATCATAAGTCCTTCAGAGTTGTCTTGGATCATTGTATTGCTGAGAATAGCTAAATCATTCACACCTGCTCACCTTACACTATCACTGTTACTTTGTATAAAGTACATTTCACTTTGTATCTGTTCGTGTAAGTTTTTCCAGGTTTTTCTGAGAGCATCATCATTTCTTGTAATACAACAGTATTCCATCATAATCACATACCACAACTTGTTCAGTCATTCCCAAGTTGATGGGCATCCCCTCAATTTCCAATTCTTTGCCTCCAGAAAAGAGTTACTATAAATATTTTTGTACATATATAGATCCTTTTCTTTTTTGTTTTTTAATCTCTTTTGGGATATAGACCTAGTAGTGATATTGCTAGATCAAAGGGTCTGCATGGTTTTAAAGCTCTTTGGGCATAGTTCCAAATTGCTCTACAAAATGGTTGAATTAGTTCACAACTGCACCAACAATGCATTAGTCTCATTTTTCCCACGTCCCTTCCAACATTTGTAATTTAATTTTTCTGTCCTATTAGCCAATCTAATAGGTTGAGGTAGTACTTCAGAATTGCTTTAATTTACATTTCTCCAATCAACAATGAGTGAGAGTATTTTTTCATGTGGCTATAGATAGCTTTGATTACTTCATCTGAAAACTGATCATATCTTTTGATCATTTATCAATTGGAGAATGGCTCTTTTTTATAAATTTGACTTAGTTCTTTATATGTTTGAGAAATGAGGCCCTTATCAAAGAAACTTGCTTCAAGATTGCTTTCACAGTCACTCATTTTCACCATTTTAAGAGGTCCACAGGACATTCAGTTCACGATATTCAATTGGTGATTGGAGATGAGGTATTGAAAGTCAGGAGAGAGGCCAGAGCTGGACAAGTTGATCTGAGAGTCAACCTCAAAGAGATAATTGTTGAATCCATAGAATCTGTTGAGATCAACAAGTGAAATCACATAGAGGGAGAAAAGAAGAAGGCCACAGATAGAGCCTTGGGAACACCAATGGTTAGTGGGTGTGACCTAGATGAAGATCCAGCAAAACAGTCAAAAAGATAGGATGAGAACCAATACGAGGTAGTGCCACAGAAACTTGGAAAAAAGCTGGTAATTAACAATGTCAAAATCTACAGAGAGATCAAAAAAGATGAAGATTGAGAAAAAGCCATTACACTTGGCAATTAAGTCTTAATCATTGGTAACGTTGGAGAGAGTAATTGCAATTGAATGATGAGGTTGGGGGGTAGATTGTAGTGAGTTAAGAAGAGAGTGAGGGGAAAAGAAGCAGAGAAATTGATCAGAGTTAGCACTTCTCAAGGAATTCATACATAAAATAATTACCTCTATAGGTATGTAGACAGAGAAGAAGATGGGATGAGTTTTTGGTAATTGAAAAAGAAAGTCCAAGCATCTGAAAAATTAGTAAATCAGGTACAGATTATATTTTGCTGTGCCCTTGATGTGAAATCCATTATCCATATCCTAGTAAATGGTTTTATTTTCTTTGTTTCCTGGTGAAAACTTAAGGCAAAGAATAGCTTCTAATCTGGTTGTAGTATCTCAAGTGAAGCTTCCAAACTGAATCCATTTGTATGAATGTATTTTAAAAATTCTGGCTAATCCTCACTGCTGACAAAGCTGACCAAGCTGAATCTAATAAAAGACAAATTTAAAAGAAAATTATATTACATGTAATTGAAAGTAACTCAAATCATCTGCTATAACATTGTGTCAAAAATCATCCTCTGTGATTTAAAATTGTTCAATTGATATTTTTGGTGCATTTGCTCTCTATTGAGGAACAAAGTATTAGCATGCATGACACTGTTGTCACCAACTCAGAGAGACAGTAAAACATCATCTATTCTAGACTTTGGCTAGCCTGCCTTTGAGGTGATATGAAACAAAATTACCTGCAATCACAATACCTAGGGGCCCAATTCATCCCACTCTGCTTTATCTTGCAGAGATGTGTTTTGAAAAGCTCTTAGCAAATGTTATCACAATCAAGTGGCTTCACATTTTCATGCTTCTCTTCAACAGGATTTCTATTCAGACATTTAAGATACCTAAATATGAAGGCCGTCTTGGTATTATCAAAATGAAGCATTCATTAATCTGAAAATCGAATCTTTATAAATCATGCTGGTAACTAAAATGTACCAGGACACTTTTAGGAATCATAAACCCTATTTAATTTTTTTAATAGGAACAATCTGCAGTTTAACATATCAAGTCTTCTCAGAGTGAGGTCCAGTAAACTATATGTTACAAAGGATAGTCAGTGTCATAGAATGTATGTTAATAATAATAATGTCATTTATACAGAGTATTTCTAAAGTCTGGATACATAGGCAAAAATGCATATTTTAAAATATTTGGAATATTAACAGACCTTAGCCCCCTTGATTTCTTTTTCTGGGATATGCTAAAGGAGGAAGTGTATTCAATGAAAATCACAGATGCGACACACTTGATTGAATGCATAAGGAGTGAATGTCCTAAAATTAATGGCAATGTGGAGTTGTTGCATCGAGTCCACGTGACTCTTGCAAAGCACATCAATCAACCTTTGCATCACAAATGATGGAAATCATATTGAAGATGTTATTTTTTAATATTCCAATTAAATAAAATGTTGTTGAAAATTTCACTCATTTCATTTCTTGAAAATATGCATTTTTGCCTATGTGTCCAGACTTTAGGAACATCCTGTATAACACCTACTAATTGCCAGACTAACTACTTTGTATATGTTATCTTATATGATCTATACAACAACCCTGGGAGTTTAGGTGCTATTATTATCTGCATTTTGAAAATGAAGAAACTGAGGTAAATGGAAGTTTAGTGACTTGACCAAAGTAACACACTTGTATATGTCTGAAGTGGGATTTGAACTCAGTTCTCTTTGACTGCGAGGCCTAGGATTCTATAGATTGTCTAGTCACAAAATCCCAGAAGTGCAGAGTTGAAAGCCTCTTCAGAGAAGCTCGTATATGACCAAGAATCCATGCTAGAACATAGCTAACAAATGATTATCCACGCTCTGTTGAACATCTCCAAGGTCAGGAATTATTTCCTCATTTTAAAGGATCTGTCTAATAATTTTAAAGAGTTAAACCCACATGATTTTTTTAAAATTCTCATATCAGATACAGGGTTTAGATTAAGATAAAAGAGCAAATGGTATAATAAAACTGAAACTCTCTGAATTTTCAGGTCTAGAGAACCAAAATTTAAGATTATATATACATATATACATATATATATATATATATTATAGTAAGTTTTGTTACTGGCAGATTTTATCAGAATTATCTAGGAACATTTACTATTCATTTGGAACCAGAGAAGCAGAGCCCCCTTCAGATCTCCCTGAGAAGCCTATTTTATAATGTCCAAGACAAGATATCCAGGGATTAGATGACTACATGGGACATTTAGGACTGAAAATGTACAGATTAAATGGACATTGGAAGTGAGTTACTAGGACAGAAGAGGGCTCAATGGTAGTTAATATTGATGGTCATTATTGTATTGCTTTGGCCTTTTGTTTCATGGTGTTTATGTTTATGTTTATTTTTTCTTGGTTATCTTGGTGACATGAAAATCTTCCTTCGCAAGATCAGTCCATTGTGAGCATGACTTGCAGCTGACTTTGATTTGAGTGACGGAGGGCTATGCAAGATCACCAGCTTCACTTTCTCCTCCAGAGCCATCTGGTTCCAGTGGCCTGATGTTCACCAGGATGACTGGAGATGGCCCAGGGTGCAATGGGAGACCCTGGCCCTTCCAGGTTAAGGCCTTTTCAGGTTCTCACTTTGAGTGAGGTAACACCCATTCAGTGAATAGGCCTCTTTAAGAAGTTAATCAAGGGATGGCCCCTTTAATAAAACAAAAAAAGCCCTCCCTCATTCAAATCAAAGTCAACTGCAAGTCATGTCATCATTTCCTTGAAGTCATGGTCCCCTTCAAGAAGGAAGGACAAACACAACCTGTGAGTAGCCTCTCCCCTCTCCTCCCGTCCCCTCCCCTCCTCTCCCCTCCCCTCGCCTCCCTTATGTCCTTTCCCCAAAGGAAGGTACGTTTCCATGGCTGAAGTCTGCCTCCTTAACTTTGGGTTTACCGGCTAGATTTCTTTCTCAAAGACCAAGCCTTAAACCCAACTCACTCTGCAACTCATAGATTGGACAATAGGTCCCTGCCCTCCTAGCACAGAGTGAATGTAAATACTAAATAGTAATTGTTTCTCTTTTGGGTGGTAACCCTGAGTGTCTCCCCTTCCCAGTTTGATTTATTTTTGAGTTTTTCATTAAAGGAGCCATCCCTTGATTAATTTCTTAAAGAGGCCTATTCATTCACTGAATGGGTGTTACCCAAAGAGAGAACCTCAAAAGACCTTAGCCTGGAAGGACCAGGGTCTCCTAATGCATTCTGGGCCATCTCCACTCCTCTTGGTAATTATCAGGCTGTTGGACCCAGATGGCTCTGGAGGAGAAAGCGAGGCTGGTGACCTTGCACGGCCCTCCCTCGCTCAAATCAAAGTCAACTGCAAGTCATGTCATCATTTCCCTGATGCCATGGTCCTCTTCAAGAATGAAAAACAAACACAACAACAACCATTGTGAGCCTTCTAAGTTGATTGTACCCTGACATGTAATTCTGATTATGAATATAGGAAAAACTTCATGGATTTGGCTTATAGATATGTGATCCATGGGTGGGGGAGGGGAGGGCTGCCTATTCCTCTAGGAATCAAATGGCATAAATAGTTGGAATTGAGAGGATTAAGGCAAGTGGTTAATTGAGGGAATTGAGTGGCCCACACTGACTCTATCTTGTGACAATTCCAGAGCTAGCCTAGTTCCCTTTCTGCTTAATTATGGGTCTAGTCCAACTTCTGTCCTGTGAGAAAAATGTATTCAATTGTGGGAATTGGGAGAAAAGCTTATTGGATCGTTTGAACCTACCCTTGCGTGCCTAGGAAGCTGGACCATTTCTCTCTGCTTAACTAAGGACCTAGGTTGTGGTGACCAGAAACTAAGTAAGATCTAAAGACTGTTGCAAGGAGTTTTCTCACAATTATACATTTGAAGCAACTCACATACCTTATCTGAAAATTGACCATGTATTGATCAGTTACTGTTTCCCTGTTCTTTTGCTTGTTCACAGACAACCTCTTTTTCTGATTTCAAGGAATTGTGCCTGTTTACTCCTCCCTCTTCTAACTTGGAAAGTCCCTAATCTTTCCTCCAATTAGAAATCAGATTGCTTAATGTTCTATGCTAGTTAACTGGTTCCTTTTAATTAATTGGACCTATCTGAGTAGTTGTTTTTAATGTATGAAAATCTGTCTCCCTGTACATTCAGGGTCCATCCCTAAGCTAAGGAAGGGGCCTGGTCCCAATGTGTCAGACAATCGACATGCGTTGCTTGATAAAATGATATGCTCAGAAGCTTGAACCTTTGTTTCCTCAGTCTTTTCATCTTTCCACGGAACTCACTACCTTTTGAGGTCACCTGTTCCACTTTGGACAAGCTCTTATTGTGAAGAAGTAAAGCTTTAATTAAGCCAGTAAAATTAAGTTGATTTAGATTCCATCCATAGGATGGATCTGTAAGATTCCATCCAGAGGATCAGTAATCCTATGAAGTCTGATCATTGTAATATTGTTTCTTATTTTCTATATACCACTCCTCTCTGGAGTAAGGAAAACTTGGGTTCAAATTCAGACTGACACATTCACTAGCTGTGTGAGTCAGAGCAAGTCATTTAATCTTTGTCTGCCTCAGTTTCTTTTCCTGAAAAGTGAGGGTGATTATAGCACTACCAACCAGGGTTGTTGTAAAGATAAAATGAAAAAAATATTTATAAAGTCCTTAATTTTTTTTTTGTTTTTTGGCAGGGCAATTGGGGTTAAGTGACTTGCCCAAGGTCACACAGCTAGTACGTGTGTCAAGTGTCTGAGGCCAGATTTGAACTCAGGTCCTCCTGACTCCAGGGCTGGTGCTCTACTTACTGCGCCACCTAGCTGCCCCCCAAAGTCCTTAATTTTAAATGCTATACAAATGATAGGCATACTAGCTATTAAAAGCACCAAAGAATCACATTAAAACTTTTAGAGGACATAAAACCACTTGTTAACATTACTATCTAGAATCCTTAGATAATTTTCAGACGATTCATTATTTAGCTATTTCTTGACATTTTATCTTTCTGAAGTTGACTTAAAAATAATACTTAAGTGCAAGACATAGCATTTATGTTATATCCTGTCAAGACATTTTTGTATGATAACAGCCATCCAATGTATCAGCTATAGTTCCTAGCTTTGTATCTTGTGCAAATTATTTGACACCTATGTCTTTATCCAGGTCACTGAAAAAAAAAGTTTAACAGTACAGTGTCGAGATTCCCAGGATACTCCATTAGAGATTTCCCAAGACACTGAAATTAAATTATTAATGACTTTTCTTTAGGTTTAGCCATTTAACCAATGCAAAGTCCAACAACTTTCTTGTTGTCCGTCCCACATCTTTACATTTTGCTTATAAAAATAGCTATGTGAGTTTTTTCATCAATGCTTTGACAAAAATCTAAGTTAAACTTTATAACATTTTGCTAAACTGCCATTTTAGCAATGCTATCCAAAAAAAGGAAATAAGGTTAGTCTGGCATGACTTAGTCTTGAAAAACCCATGGTGATTGTTCTGATTGCCACTTCCTTTTCCAAGTGTCCACTATTCATTTCTGACTCTAGAATTTTGGCAGTAAATAAAACTTAAGAACAATGATCTATAGATTGCTGACTTTCTTTTTGAAAAATGAGATTTTGGTTTATTCAAATCTTATATTACCTTGGCAACTTTCCATTATTTTTTCGGACATCCCTATAAGTGGCTCAGCCATAACATCTGGTAAATGTGATCTTGGATGTCATGTCTACAGGCTTAATGGCAGCCTAGTAAGGTAGTAAGAGTACCACCTATTATTTGCTGTTCTGGCAAAACATGAAAAACCTCTAATCTCTTTTCCTTTTTATTGTTTTTAATTGCTTCAGTCAAGTCTCCATTCATGGGTTTTCTTGGCAAAGACACTGGAATGATTTGCCATTTCCTTCTCCAACTCATTTTATAGATGAGGAAACTGAGGCAGAGTCCGGGGACTTGCCCAGATTTGCAATCTAGTAAGTGCCTGGTGTAGGATTTGACCTCAGGAAGATGAATCTTCCAGACTTTAGGCTTGGCACTGTACTTCACCACCTAACTGCCCTCTTTTCCTAATGCTTATCTTTTAAACAATTTTATTATATTCTTTTACTATTAGTATATTTTCTCCAGTCAGTCTAATAAGTTAACATGTGAAATTAGAGGCAACTAGGTAGCATAGTGGATGGATTGAGAGCTCATTTATATTGTGGACATAATAAAGCACCTACCTGCCCTACTATTTGAGATAAAAGAGATACTATTTGTATAGCACTTTGAAAACTTAAAATGCTATATAAATGTCAGCCAAAATTACAGTTGTTGTGGTGGTTATTTTAAGTCATTCTCAGTTCTCTTAAGATCTTCATCATTTTCTTCTGGATATTTTATTTATTCTTAATTTAGTTTGAACAGAATTTACCTATAATTTTTCATGAAAGGTGATTTAAACCTTGTTCAATTCTTTCTTCTCAGAGATTTGGCTGTATAATTTAACAACTTTTTTCTTTTGTATCTTCTGCATTTTGGTAGATTTTTATATTTAAGTTATCACTTTTGTTGTGGCATATAAAATTGTATATGATGGTTTTGATAATAATTTTATTCCTTCTCCACTTATGAATTCTCTCTTGTTTTTGACTGGAAATTTCTTCTTCTAAATTTCTAAAAATAATGTAACTAGATATTTTGTTAGTTCTTTTCAAAATACTACATTATTTTTCTTATTATTTCAAAATTTTCCAAGTACTTTTTTTACTTTTGATTTTGAAGTTTTTTCTCCTCTGTCCTTATTTCAAGATAATTAACTTTTTAGTTTCCTAATTTTTCTAATAGCTTTCATTATAAGTTTATTCATTCAGAAATATTGATTTGCCTGTGAGAACTTCTTTAGTAGCATCAAATGTAGTTTCATACAATTATTATTCTCTGTAACATATTGTTTTGTTGTTTCGGTGATTTAGTCTTCAAGGTTTTCATTATTGGATGACATTTTATTCATTTCTGTCCTTATTATTTGTTTCTATGATCTTTATTAATTTTATTTATTATTTTTATTCTCTTGTGGTCTTAGAGATGTTTTGAAGGGTATTTTTAAAGGTTCTGCCTTTCTGTCTTTCAGTTATTTATGTCTTAGAAATGTTTGGTTTCTGAAAAACTATTGTGGGACCTTGAAAAATAAAATATACCCTAGGAATCTCATTAAATATTCTTTATATAGCTATAAGATCAAGGTGGCTTTTTTCCCCAACATTGTTCAAATACGTAATTTTCTTCTTGTTTATCTTAGATACATTTGTCAAGATCTTGACAAACAATATTAAAGTTCTCTCTTGCCTTTGTAACCCTCAGGCTGCCCTCTGCATGTATTACCATGGAGACTTATTTATGACACAGAAAGTGACTTTTGGAGGTGAATAGACAATTTGCCAGAGTTCCCAAGGGTCCTTGAATTTGAAGGCACTGGGATGGAAAAGAGTACTCACCTCAGTTTTTCCTCTTTACTTAATAAAACACGAACTTTGGTTGTTCAGAGAAGGTTAAGGAGTAAGGATATAATACAAAACTGATAGAGGGAGAGCAGAGTGGTTTGCTCTAGGGCATTTTGTGAACTGCTCAGATGGATTGGGTGGAAACTAGTCAGAGACTGTGAGTACTGCTTGGTAGAAACCGAAAACATGTTATGGTGGGTTATAGGGGGTTATGGCATGTTCAAGGAAGACTAGCACCTCTGGTGTGAGGGCTTGCCAAGTCCTTTCCAGGGCTACTCATCCACCTTTGATATCCATCTGGCACTGAAGTCTCACCGATGCCTCCAAGAAGCTCCAAGAATGCCCTGGTAAACCATCTTGGCAGATGGGCTAAACCAATTCGAGGGTAATTGTCAGGTCTCCAACTTGTTGGTGAGTTGGCGGGGGGGCAGAGAGGGTGTCTATCCCAAGCATGCGAAGACTTCATCTAGTGGAATGGGCAGATGAAAACAATTTGTTCCAATGGCCTTGAAGGTGGTTGAAGAAGATGCTGTGGAGCACTTAGAGTTTGGTCAGATATCAAGAAAGCCAAATTCATCCACTGCTTCTTGGCCCATTGCCAATCATCCTGACTTTAGTCTTGCTACGGGACTTCAATAACTCTGGAAGAGAGAGTGAGACTGAAGATTTTGTGCAACTCTGCCTCACTGAAATTCAATTCATGCATGAGATAAGTCATTACCCCATGACATCATTAATCCTCTTTGAAATGAAGGACAAAACAATAATGAGGAGGAGGAGGGGGGGAGGAATATGATGATAATCATGTTGATGGATGAAATTGCTAGGGTGGCTGAAACTCATTGTTTCCCCCCTTTAAATGAGAGATTCTAGTGTTGCACACCAGTTCCATGATGTCATGCTTTCATGGATTTTGGATAATAGATGATGCTCTCATACTTTCCAGTCATCAGTGGATTGAAGCAGGGCAATGTGCTTGCTCCCATGCTTTTTAACATGATATTTTCTGCAACATTGTTGGATACCTTCAGTGAGGGTGAAAACAGCGTCAAAGTCAGCTTCCACACTGATGGTAAATTTCTTAACTTGAAAAGCCTACAAGCCAATACTAAAGCAGAGGGAGAGCTGGTACATGACTTTTTGTTGATAGATGATTGTGCACTCAATACAGTTTCTGAGGCTAAGATGCAACAGAGTATGGATCTATTCTCTGCCATTTGTTCTAATTTTGGCCTGACCATCAATACCAAGAAAACAGAGGTTCTCCGCCAGCCAACATTGCACCATCTATATGTGGGACCAACTATTACAGGAAATGGAGGAATTTTGAACTCTGTGGATAAGTTCACTTACCTTGGCAGTATACTTTCCAGGTATGTCCACTAGATGATGAGGTTTATGGCTGCCTTGCCAGAGCTAGCTCAGTGTTGGAGAGCTCCAAAAGAAAGTGTGTGAGAGAAGACGCTGCCTACCCTACTGAAAGTCTACAGAGCCTTTGTGCTGACCTCATTATGTATGTCAATAAAACCTTGACAGTATACAAGCACCATGCCCAGAAACTACATCACTTCCATGTGAATTTTCTTGGGAAGATTCTGCAGATCACCTGGTAATAAAAGGTCCTTTCTTGAACTGAGCTGCCAAGCATTCAAACTCTACTACAGAAAGTGCAACTACAAAAAGCTAGCCTCATTGTTTAAATGCTAAATATACATTTTACTAAATGGCTAGTTTATAGAGAACTCACACTAGGCAATTGCTCACATGAAGATCAGAAGAAGTGATACAAGGATACTATCAACATCTCTCCGAAGAACTTTGGAATTGATTGTGAGATATGGGAGAGACTGACAAAAGATTGACCAGCATGGTATGCCTGCATCAAAGAATGTGCTGTGCTCTATAGGCAAAGCAAAATTGCAGTAGCTTAAAAGAAACGTGAGATGCACATATTCAGAGACATCTCCACTCTACGTGTTCATATGGACTACTTGTGAATGACCTGTGGTAGAGTCTTCCAAACTCACACTGGTCTGATCGACCATAGTCAGACACACTGTACCTCGACCCCCAACATAGTGATATCATTTTGTTACTCTTTGAGCACAAAGGACAACCACCAACCAAAAGTAGTAACTTGCAGTATTTATATAGCTCTTTAATGTTTCCAAAGTATTGTACGTTATCTCACACGATCTTTACAATAACCCTGTAACATAGGCCCTATTATTATTTTCACCACATTATAGATGAAGAAACTGAGGCTGAAAAGAGATAAATGAGTTGCCCAGAGTCATACATCTTTTAAATTTCTGAGACAGCATTCAAATTCAGTTCTACTGACTCCAAGTCCAGTACTCCATCCACTGTCATCTAGGTGCTCTAGTAAGAGTCAGAGGTAGAATTTGAAAACAGATCCCATGAATCTAGAGATGGTGCTCCACCTTCATAGTGAAATCCTATTTGGAAGAAGAGTAGAATATTGTTGCTGTGAATGTTTTCTTCTGTTTTAGCTTGGAGTTCCTATAGGACAGAAGTGGTGGAAACTTGAATCTAACATAAGTAACTTAATAGCCTGGTATTAGAATACTTAAAGCATTAAAACCCAATTCCATTAACGAAAAGAAAATGCATTTCATATTTTACTTTAATAATTCAACAGGGATTTAGTAAGAATTTACTGTGTGCCCAGCATTAGAAATGTAAAGAGAAAAATTATTCTTTGCCCTTGAGGAGCTAGTGCTTGGTCATAGGTGTAGGTGTGGTGAAGTTATGATCACTTTATTGTGAAAAACAATTACTCTTGAGCTGATAATGGAAGCAAGCTAGGGATTCTCCAAAGTTGAGGTGAGGAGAAAGTGTATTGCAGGCACGAGGGCATCCAGATGACAGAATGCAATGTGGGGGCAATAGCAAGCAGACCAGTCTGACTGAACCATAAGATATGTGAACGCTGGTCATGGGAAATGAGCCCGGAAAGACAGAGATTAAGTGCTAGACACAGAATAAATTCCAAAGAAGATGGATGTTTATCTTAGAAGCAAGAGGGATGTGCTGGAACTTCTTGAGCAGGAGGGTGATACTGTGGGACCTATTCTTTAGCAATATCACTTTGGCACCTGTCTAGAAGGTGAGTTAGAGAGAGGAAAGACTAGAGGCAGGAAGATCAATTAGGATACCATTGTAATAGTCTGAACAAGAGTTGAACTATAGGAACTGAACTAAATGGGTGGATATGAAAGGGAATAATGTGCTTTGCACATGGTAGACATTTAATCAATTCCTCTTGGTTGATCTTTTTCTGAGCTGTGATTTTCCACTGTGAGCATTGGTTGGTGTTAATTGTTGTTGTAGTTCTGTTTTATTTGGATGCATATGTCACTCTTTCATGTGATGTAGGAAAACCAGAATCAGTCATGACCATAAATTCTGCCATCACCATTGACTGACTCTCCTTGTTTCCTCAATTCTGATCAACATCATAATATACATACAGACCAGAAGCACAGAGAAATCTATGAATTGCCCTCTTTCACCATGTGACTCAAGAAAAAGAACACTCTGGATTGCTCAGTATATCCTTTACAAGAGTCTAATTCTCATACTCCTATGTATGCCAAATAATACTCTCCCCTTCACATATGAAATCAGCCAGTATTACATAGTGACAATAGATCCTGCATCTTATTCCAAAAATGGAGAGATTTGGTAGGCAATTAAAGTATCCTTATTTATTCTATGGAAGATGAGGAGGGAGCAGTAAATGATGTATAATTTTTTAATATAACTTAAAACTCAGTTAATAGAAAAGTCTAAAGTCCTCCATTCTTTGGGCCTACTGTCCCCATTTCTTACTACAAATTTACTTTTAAATATAATTACATAGAAATTTTTGAGTTAGCTGGATTAACTCATTAGGAACAGAAGAGACTTATTTTCTGGCATGGGACATCCTTCTCTGAGTATGTCTGCTGCTTCTAGCAAGAATGAAAAATTGCAGATAGAATTTAGTGAATTTACTTTTAAAGTTTATGTTCAAAACTAAACTCAAGTGAATTAAACTATTCATTTCCAAACAGAATTCTGACCTTATTTTCTCCTTCTACAGGACTCTGCACATTCTAGAAACTCAGATACTGGTAAGTAATTGACAATAATTTAATTGACTACTCATTCTGTTTATTTACATTCAACTATATATGAAGTCATTTGGGACAAACTATGGGGCAGAAGAGCTGTCTCCTTTATCCTTACTTCTTAGTTCATCCGCAATTCAAAAGAGGATTAAATCTTGAATATTGACAGAGTCAAATCTTTATTTTTTTCAACATATAAATTCAAATTTGCATTTTTCCTCATGTTTCCAGCTGTCCAACAGTTGGCCATTCTGCTCTTCACTAGTGATCTAAAAGTATAACTGATAAAGGAGGCAGGGAAATGCATCATTCATTTTAGTACTTACTATGTTTCTGGAATTATGCAGAATTTTTTTTTTCACGCAAGAAAGTACTGAGGATTTATTATGCAGGTGCGCTACACTTAGCCACAAGGAAAACAATCAGTCCGGAATGACAAAAGTCCCATGGCACAGAGTCAAGAGTCAGGCTGGTGGAATTTTCATTAAATGATGGCATATCCTTCAGTCAGGGAGGTGGTAAGATGGTGGTAAGAATCCTTTTTCCAGATGGTGATGTCTCCTGATTGTTTCTGCTTTCCTGATGTCACCAAAGGTCATTCCATCTCTGCTCCTGTGGCCTCCGTGGTTAGCACAGTCTGGTTACTTGGACCTCTGCCTCATCTTTCTCCTCTTGCGTTTCAGCCTACACATTCGCTTCTTCCTCCACTTGGCTCTCATGGCGCAATGGAAGTCGACAAGATGGCGCTAAGAAGAAGAGAGAGCTATGCAGAATTTTTAAGGCAATCAATGGGGAAGACAAGAAGAAAAAGACAAAGGAAGTGAGGCAAGAAGAAATGAAGGAAGGAAGGAAATCAGGGAGAGAGGGAGAAAGGCAGCAAAAGATTTCTATCCTTAAGAGCTTCACAATCTGATTTAGGATGGCAACAGTAATCTGTGATTATTTGTTCATTTTATTCACTGACTATAAATTCAGTAGGAGTGAAGCAGAGGGAAAAAGTAGTAGTCAGGAGTAGCAGAACAGGTTTCATGGGAAAAGCAGGGCTTGAGTTACTCCTTGAAAGTAATTGGGAGGATGGCACAGGGAATCTCAGATCAACTTATATTAGTTACAGCTATACATAAACACACACACATACACACACATATGCACACATATATGTGTATACATATAGATATATATTGCTAGATTAGAAAGTGAAACTATTGATATTTTATGATAGCTGAATACTAAATCTGTTTTAAGACCCTGAGCTGTGGATTTAACTTATTGCGGGTCCTTCATCGAACTGCACTGTATTCTAAGTTGCTGAAAGCCTTGTACTGGAGTACAAGTTGTACTGTAGTATACATTGTACTGTATAATAAGTTGGTAAAAGCATTGGAGACAAAAAGATCTACCTTCAAGTCCTGCCTCTAATGATTGGCTGTAGGATCCCCAGAAAGTCATTAAATGTCTCAGTGTTATAAGCACTTCTGTTATTTAAAGCTTTTCATAACTTGGCCCATTCATACCTTTACAGTACTCTTATATCTTTCAAACTACACCCAGAATAAAAAGCTGGCCCTTACCAGACACTTGGCTGGTAATATATTTATTTTTTACATTATAATTCATGAATAATAAATTATATCTTTCCTTATGGTCCCAAATTGTGTGATCTAAATTCAGAAAATTTATAATTACTAATGAGAAATTAAAACAATATGAAGAAGATATGTGAACTTGCATAATTAAATGAGAACATGGATTTTGAGGGGAGGTCCCCAGTCCATAAAATAATTCCAAGGGTAATTGGAAACAAGAATCAAAAATTCAAATTAGTTTAAATAGTCTCAGACTATCCTGGCAGATGGGTGCCAAAGGAATATACTGGACTAATAAATTGGTCTAATGAAATTCTTAGGTGATTACTAAAAGTAATAATATTCAATAGATTAAAAAACTGCCAAGTTAAACATATTAAATTTTAAAGATGTTTGCAAAATTCATATTCTCCAAGCCATGCAAGCCAAATTATCAGAGCAGAATGAGATTATGAACCTCCTCTAAAAGGGAACTCTTAAAAATCTGGGTTATTAATGGATATTGACAGTTAAAATGGAATTATAAAAGTGGCATTAGAGACAATTGTGCTAGGATGTACCTTTAAGAATACAGAGTAATGACTATCCTCTTCAAGACTTACTGAATTTGGCATAGAGATTCTAGCCCTAATACCAATGTTTAAAATACAATCCATAGTAACAAGCTCTAATAAAACTTTGATGTGAAGATTTCATATACTTTTCTTGTCCTCAATCTTTTATAAAGACTTATTGAAGGTTTTCTTCTGCTAGAATCAAACAATGAATTAGAAAACGTAAGCTAGATAGTTGTTTCTGACATAAAGCAAGAGAAAATATTTTTTCTTTTAATCCTCTGTATCAAGAGAATTTTTGCTGACTGCATTGGCACAAAATAAAGCATGTCATATTATGCACCATGACACAACAACTTATAAAACACATAATCTATAAAGTTCTTTCCCTGGAATATCCCACTGTGGTTAAGATAACTGAGAAAGACTAAATGAAAAAAGGCACTTCCTCAAATCTTAGTTGTCTACCCCCTGATCGTGTACAAATTTCCTTCAGTTGATATTTTCACCCCTGCCAGGGACTCATCCCATTGGAGGATGGTGGTCCACAGACATCCTGCTTCTTAGTTTAGTTTAATCTCTTGTATGTGGTCAGCTAGATACCAATTTGGACCTTATGCTCTTTTAACCCAAGGGAGATGTTTTCCTTCAGTTCCTAGAGGAAGACTCTCTGGCACATATGCAAGGTGCCTCTGAATGCATCTTCCCAAATGGAGATCATGCTGGGAAACCTGGTTCTGGATGAATTGTGATGACATGAGATAAAAGTGGCTTTGAGAGTCTGTGGAGTAGACTGTGTAGGCATTCTGTAGATGATTTTGGCTTCCAAAGTGTGTGTTTACTAAGAGGATTTTCAGTTTTTTTGTTTGTTTGTTTGTGTGATTTGGAGATAACTTCAAAAGAGCATGAGTCAGTGTTGGCCTAGTCTCTTTGGCTACTCTGTGTTTCACTATAATCTTAGTGAAACTCTTGTAGTATGATGTTGGGTGAGAGACAATGCTGAAACACAATGGGTTGTGGAGCCTTTTCTCCTTTGAGGTCATGTGTCCCTAAAAATCAAGTCTCAGTCCTTGTCCTCAGAAACTGATCTTTTCTATTCTGGGGGAGGGGATTAGAGCCTCTGATCTTGTGAGTTTCAGAAGGTCAAGAGGGCATCTCAGTATCTGTGGCAATCTGTGACCACTGGCAGAGCAGCATTGATGTACCAAGGAGCAAGCATGTCCCAAGATGTTTGGGATCCAGCCTATTGGTAGATGACACAAGGTGTCAGCAGGCAGTTTTGCTACATATAGAAATCAACTTGAAGGCAGTGATGTTATGTAGGACCGGAATTAAAAGTGTGTCCCCAAGGTGTTTGTAGATGTTTGTGATTCTGTTCTTGCTATAACTTTAAAGTGAATAACTCTGTTGTAATAGCTGATTGATGTAAAGGGAACAGGGTAATGTCAGATTTTAAGTTCTTTGAGGGCAGGGCCTGTATCTCACTTTTCATTATATTCTTAGCACTTAGAACAGTGCCTGGAACATAGTAGGTGCTTAATAAATGTTTATTGAATGCCTAATTATTGGCACCTAATGATGGGGTGAACACAATCACTGGGAGTTCTAAAAATGACATTAGAAAAGAGACATCTTAATGCCTAAGATGCCCTAGAACTCTCTTGCTAAGAGAATGATGCCTGAGTATGCATGCTACACTAGCAATTACCCTAATCACCAGCACATGTCAGTCCTAGCAATGGGAAATGTCATTATTCGTTAACAATTTCCAAAGATTAACCTTTGGCTTGTAATGGCAGAGTTTCTTACTGACCTGCCGACCTCCCAGCATGATGTTTCATATAGCATGGGTGAACAATAATTAAAGCAGATCTCCAAGGGACTCATTAAACTCAGGGCAGAACATTTGCTCTTTAGGAGAAGTAAATCCATGTTTCTCACAGAAAGTATACTTTCTGTATAAGGTATAGTCCCTGTCTCTCTGGGGCTTATAGTCCTATGGAGAGATAAGATCTATGCAGAATTTAAATATTGAGCTATTGTTATGATTCAGTTGATTCAGTCGTGTCTTACTCAGTGGGTTTTCTTGGCAAAGATACTGGCCATTTCCTTCTCTAGCTCATTTAACAGATGAGAAAACTGAGGAAAATAGGATTAAGTGACTTGCCCAGGGTCACACAGCCAGTAAATATCTGAGGCCAGATTTGAACTGAGGAAAATGAGTCTTTCTGACTTCAGGTCTGGCACTCTATCCTTTGTGCCACCTAGCTGCTCTCCTATAGTGAGCTAATGGTAATCAAAACACATGTTTCATAATGGAAAAATGACCAAATATGCCCTCTGCCCACCCCACGTGCCACCTCTGTAGCTCTCAGTAGAAAAAATACTACAAAGTTTCCAAGATGAATATGAGATATTCCTATTAATAGGAAGTGTTGCAATTAGAATAGCTGGTGCTGCAATATCTACCTGTTAAGCTTACCATGAAGGTCATTGTTGTATAATTTTCTAAAACATAAATGGCTTCCAAACATAGCAGGTTACCAGGACCAAAGCCACAGTATCTTCCCTTCTATTATGACTCTTGTGAGATATGTGTACAGTCAACCAGAGGATTGACCCTACACAGGTTATATAATGAATCCACTTCAAGAACGCTCACTTCCACTTGTCCAGTTTTACTTGTTGGACAGTCCATATGAAAAAGCCCATGCGCATACCTTGCAATGGGGCACTATAGCTAAATATGGTACAAGACCTGATTAAGATAATTCAAGAAGTCTCAATGAGAAAGAGAAAGGAAGTATGGAAATGTTTGTAATTGGATTCTGCTTAAGAACTTTCATGGACAGAAAATGCAGAGTGCTTCTATTTAAATTAGTACTTTTGTAGGAATATTCTAAATGTCAATCAAAAGCAGCTTAACAGCCCAATGACATCCCTGAAAAAAGGTGGGATTCCAGGTATAAACACATAAAGAATTGCTCAGACATTGTAAGTAGCTAGTCACAAGGCGTAGCAGAAACATAATTCACCATGCCTGTTCATCAGGAAAGTTCTGAATGGATATAACAGAAGATGGAGCTCTCAGTCCCTGGAAGAAAAAAGGGTAAGAGGAATATAGTAGTAATGTGCAACGTTAGCTTCTTTAAATTGGAGATTGTCTCATTTTCATTATGATATATCATAACATCTAATGGTGCCTAGAACATAATATGTGCTTGATAAATAATTGTTGACAGAATTATAATGACCATCAATCAATATGCATTTATTAAGCACCTACTATGTGCCAAGGACCATACTAAGTTCTTGGGATACAAAAAGAGCCAAAATTCAGTCTCTGTCCTCAAGGAGTTTACAATATAATGGGAGAGGCAACAAGCAAATAAATATATACAAATTAAGCTATATACAGGATAAATTGAAAGTAAGTAACAGAGGTAAGCCATTGGAATTAAGATAGATTGGGCAAGTCTTCCTGTAGAAGGTGGGATTTTAGTTCGGAAGGGCCAGAATGGGGGAATAAATTTGGAACCCATATTAAAAAATATGTTAATAAATAAAGAAAAAATATAGGATAGAGGGAAATACACAATGATCAAAACTCCGAATTTGAATGAGATAAATACATCAATAAGATAAAAGAGGATAGCAGACACCAATAAATATTAAATAAAATCAGAAGAATGAAAAAATAGAAGAGAATGTGAATTATCTCATCAGAAATACAACTAATCTAGAGAACAGGTTGAGGACAAATAGTATAAGAATAGTCAGACTACCTGAAAATTAAGATTTAAAATAGAATCTTGATACAATATTATAAGAAATTATCAAAGAAAATTGCCCCAAAGTTCTAGAATAAGAAGGTAAGGCACATATAGAAAAAAAAATCCTTTGCTTACTTCTTATGTGTGAAAATATTATCAGTACTCTTATGACTGTTCATCATTTGAGTAGTTTGAAAGAAAGGCACGGGCTGAACTGGGTATGATGAGGTGATTCCAAAAAAAATAAATAAAACTGTGTAGTGAGATATAAGAAGGAGCAATTATCTCATACAAATAGGGCATAAAAGGAAAATTGATACAGAAGAAGCTAATGGGGGAGGGTGGGTAATGCTAGAACATTACTCTCATCAGGAATGGGTTAAAGAGGGAATATATATGTGTGTGCATGTGTGTGTGTGTGTGTGTGTGTGTGTGTGTGTGTGCGTGTAGAAGAGTCTTCTAAATTCGTAAAGAAATAAAAGGGCAAGGGGACAGGGTGGGGAAAGAAGATAAGGGAGGGACTCTTTGAGGTATGGTTAGGTTAAGGAGTAGGAGGGCAAGGTAGCAGGTTAGAAGTAAAGCAGAGGAGTAAGGAAGAATGGGAATAGGGTGAGAAGGATAGCAAGGAAGGTAGAAAATGCACAACAATTATAGCTTAGAATGTGAATGGTATGAATTTACTCATAAAATTGAAACTGATAGCAGATTAAAAATTAGAATCCACTAATATGTTGCTTTCAGGAAATGCTACAAAAATAAGAGATACACACAAAGATAATAAAAAGGTCAGGAGTAGAATTTATTATGTAAAAAAGCAGAGGTAGTAATTATGATCTCAAACAAAGTTAAAGCTAATATAGATTTAATCAAAAGAGAAAAATAAGAAAACTACACTGGGTGGCAGCAATATTACTCAATATAGTTTTAGACCATTGAAAAAATAACTGAACAGTATAAAATACCTGAGAGTAAACCTGCTAAAACTAACACAGGAACTATATGAACATAAACATAAAATACTTTTTATTCAAATAAAGTCAAATATATATATATATATATATATATATATATATATATATATATATAATTGAAGTAATATTTATTGTTCAGGGGTAAGTAAGAACACTATAATAAAAAAATGACAATTTTACTTAATTAATTTGTTAAATCCCATGTCAATTAAATTACTAAAAATTATTTTACTGAGTTAGAAAAAATAATAAATTTCATATGGAAAAACAAAAGATGAGGAAGCTCAAAGAAACTAAGGGGGGGAAGAAGTAAAGGAAGCAGATTCAGGTATCAAACCTTAAACTTAAATTATAATGTGAGAGCATTGTTGAAGTGTAAAATGGATAATTTCAATTATTTTAAATTAAAATTTTCTTGTATAAATAAAACCTATGCAGACAAAAGATAGAAGGCATGAAGAAGACTGGGGAAAAACTTTCTTAGACAATCTCTCAGATAGGATGTTATTGGGTTGGAATATTGCTGTGGTATACTAAATGATTAGCTGGTTAATTTAGAAAAACATGAAAGGACTTAGACTTATGAAGAAAGATGCTATACACCTTTAGAGAGACAGATGACAAGTGGAAATATGCATAGTATGGTCTTACATTTTTGTATATGAGTGTGTATATGTATATATTTATACATATCTATGGATATGTATGTGTGAGTGGATATGTATAATTATATATATGGATATACAATATCTATACATAGATATCTATGTATATGCATATGTATATATACAATTATATATTACAATATATACAATATAATATATGCACACACTTTACAAAATACATACACATACATATATACATACATAAATATACATACACATATATTTGTGTGTGTGTAATTTTCCATGCCTAATTGTGGCCTTCTTTAAGGTGGGAGGTGAGGGTGGTGGGGAAGGGAGAGAGGAAAAAATAAAGTAAAAAGTGCACAACAAAGAACAAAAGAAAATCTGCAGGGAAGAGAAGCTGGGTAGCTTTGAAAACAATGTGTAATATTTATTATGGAGGTTTTCTTGAAATGGAAATTTATTGTTTTGTATTGAATCCTCTCATCTTCTTCTGTATATATGGCAATATTTTCTTTTCGTGTTTTGTACCTAAATCATTTTTTTATATCTTTTGATCATTTATCCATTGAGGAATGGCTCTTATTTTTATAAATTTGACTTAGTTCTCTATGTGTTTGAGAACTGAGGCTTTTATCAGAGAAACTTGCTTCAAAATTTTTTCATAGCTATAATTGCTAACTGTATTTCTCTCCATCCTATCCCCCTTTTATTCTATTCTCTCTCCTTTCACCCTGTACCTCCTCAAAAGTGTTTTGCTTTTAACTATCCCCTCCCCCAAACTGCCCTCCCTTCTATCACCCCCCTTCTCTTGATCCCTTCCTCTCCTACTTTCCTGTAGAGTAAGATAGATTTCTATACCCAATTTAGAGTGTATGTTATTCACTCTTTGATCCAGTTCTGATGAGAGTAAGGTTCACTCACTCCCCCTTACTCCTTACTCCTGCCTTCCTTCCTCTCCACTGTAAAAGCTTTTTCTTGCCTCTTTTGTGTGAGACAATTTACCCCATTCTACCTCTCGCTTTCTCTTTATCCCAGTACATTCCTCTCTCACCCCTTAATTTTATTTTTTAGATATCATCCCTTCATATTCAACTCACACTTGCGCCTTCTGTCTATACATACTCCTTCTATCTATCCTAATAATGAGAAAGGTTTCATGAGTTACAAGTATCATCTTCCCATGTAAAACAATTTAATCTTAAGTCTTTTATGATTTCCTTTTCCTGTTTACCTTTTTATGCTTCTCTTTTTTTAGCTTTTATCTAGTATTTTATTTTTACCCATTTACATGTAAAAACAATTTTTTAGCATCCATTTTTGTCTATTATTTTTATGGAGATTTTTTGTTTAATGAAAATATAATTTTTAAAATATGGTTGTTATAAAGTTGTACCTAAATCATTTTTAAAAAACTAAATACATAAATAGATAGATAGATAAATGAATAAATAGATAATTAGATAAATAAACAAATGGAAAGAGAAATCCCCAAAGAGAATAACTACTATTCTGCAGCAGGAATTGAGAATTGAATTTCTAAAAAGAGAAAATAGGAAAGAACATGTTAGGAAGAATTTTAGGAAGAATTTTGAAAGATTCTGAATAGAATTTACTAAATTAGAAGATTTAAACATGTGATATTCATAAGACAATGTACATTAGCTAGCTATTAACACTGTACAGCAAAGTTTTCATATTCTATATAATCTGAACCACTAACTGGATTATAAATGTATTGAAATGGACATTTTAAAATTACTTTGCAGAATATTTGACCTTTAGGGGCAGCTGGGTGGTGCACTGAGTAGAGCATCAGCCCTAAAGTCAGGAGGAATATTTGACCTTTTAAATAGATTGAAGGTCTTACCTAACATTACCTGATTTAGAAATTTGATGTTCTTACATTCAATTTCAGAAGCAATATGAACTTGAATTTATTTATCAGCAAGAAGAATGGTGCTAAATAAAAGGTCAGAATTAATTTAGTTTTAATGATTATTTACAATTGTGATCAAGTAGATATTTATTGAGAAGCATAAAAGGATAATGAGTAAAAACCATATTGGTTTTGGAGATTAATTTGAATTGCAGCCTGGACACCAAATTCAAAATATATCATATTTTAATATTAATTTTATGTGTAAAAGAAACACTAGCACTTTCTATTTCTGTCTTTCTGTTTTTCTCTCTGTCCCTCAGCTTCTGTCCTACAGTACTTCACTTGAAATTTTATCATCTCCCATGGATTTAATTACCTTCTTTATGCAAATAATTCTTAAATCTACCTACCATACCCCAACCACTCCACTGACTTCCAGTCTCACATCTCCAACAGCCTTTCAGACATCTCAAAGTAGATGTCCAGTTGACATCTGTGCCAATAGTGTTACTAGCAGATGCTGTGGAGGTGTAAGGCCAATAAGAACAGCACACAGAAGGCCTGCTAGCACAGGTTCTTTAATCTGCTTTTCTAAGGAAAGCAACTTTAATGGGTTTACAATCTCACTTTAACCAAACATACATATATTATTCACTTAGTTCAGGGGGAAAAGTCAGCACCCTGAAATTTAGAGTAATTACAAACAGAGAAAATATAAACAGAGCAAATAACACAAATCAACAGATAGGCTTCTAGCTGTCTGGCCAAAGCTATACATACATAGTCACCAGAAAGAGAAGCACCAACATCTGGGTTTTCAAAGCCAGGAGGGCTCCTTAATGGCTGCCCAGAGTCTCCAAACCAACACTCTTCCAATGAGTGAGCCCCCAAGCAAAACCTGTCCTCCTGCAGTTCTGAGAATTCTAGCTTAAGGGCTACCCTCAGAGTGTATATATACCCTTTTTCAGGGTCTGAGGGCTTCACACCTCTCCAAGGCTTCACACCTCTTGTGACCTAATTAGAAAAAGGGTGTGGGCCATCCTACAAACAAAGGCGAGGCTCAATCAAAGGCACTTGGTTGCCTTAGTGCTAAGAAGCACTCCAAAAGAAAAAACAGTGAGAAGTCCCACTTGCCATTACAACATCTTAAAGTCAACATGTCCCAAACAGAACTGATCTTCCCCACCAAAAAATCCATGCACGTTTCAAATTTCTATAGAGGGAAATACCATCCTCCCGGTCTCTCAGTTTCACAACATAGGAGTTATCCTCAACTCCTCACTATCTCCCACCACCCTACCCCTCTAATATCCAAGCTGTTGCCAAGGCCTGTCAGTTTTGCCTAAGCAGCATCTCTTGTATACACCCCATTCTCTCCTCTGACACTGCCAGAACTCTGGTGCAATTTATCATCACCTCATGCCTGGACTATTGCAATAAGCTGCTAATGGATTACCTGAATCCACCTGTCATTCAGCTGCCAAAGTGATTTTCTTAAAGTATAGGTCAGACTATGTTGCTTTGCTACTCAGTATTTAAAAAAAGACTCTATCACCTCCATGATCAAATATAAATTGCTTTGTTTGGTATTCAAAGCCTTTCATAACCTTGCCACTCCTACCTTTCCAGTCTTCTTACAGCTTATTCTCCTCCATGTAATCTTCAGTCTAGTGATGCTGCCTTCCTCACTGTTCTATGAACAAGATATGCCATCTCTCAGTTCTGCACATTTTCTTTGGCTGTCTCCCATACTGGGAATAATCTACCTCCTCAAGCCCATCTACTGATTTCCCTATCTTCCTTTAATTCCCAACTAACATCTTATCATTTACAAAAAACCTTCATCAACACTTCTTAATTCTAGTGTCTTCCCTCTGTCAAGTATTTCCTGCTTATCCTATATGTAGCTTATTGTGTCTATCTTTGTTTGCATGCCGTCTCCCTCCATTTCATTGTAAATTCCTTGAGGGCAGGGACTGTCCTTTGCCTCTGTTTGTATTTTGTACTACCAATGTATAGCACCATGCTTCGTGTAATTTCTTGATGGACCTTTCTCTGTCTCAGTCTCTCTCTGTCTCTGTTTCTCTGTCTCTCTGTCTCTCTCTCTCTCTCTCTGTCTCCCTCTCTCTCTCTCTCTCTCTCTCTCTCTCTCTCTCTCTCTCTCTCTCTCTCGCCATAAACGCAGATCATAAATCAGTTAGTAGATATTTGTAAAATACCATCTAGATTATGCATAGCACTTTGTTCTAAGTGATGCAGTGAATAAACTATTGGATCTGGAGGAGGAAAGACTTGAGTTTAAAATTTAAATTCTGCCTCAGATAATTGCTGGCCATGTAACCTTGTATGTGTTTACATACATACATACATACACACACATATATACATCTATACACTTACACACGCCCATCAGAAACTGTGCTAAGTATTTTATAAATATCTCATTTGTGTTTATGCATGTATAAAATTGAAATCCTTTGTTTTCTTGAGATTCTCTTCATTCTTTTCCCCCTGGGATTTGTGTCTGACATTTTGTTCTATTATAGTAGACAAGCCAAAATAATAATGGCATAAGTATTTGTTACATTTATATATGCATTACATTACACAAATGCTATAATATATCCTAAGTAATAATTATTTTCCTAACTATTTTTTGATACATAGGAGGCAAATGTTGAGTAAGTAATCCAGGGTTAAGATCTGACATGATATTAACTCATGTCTTTTATCTTTTTTATATATAGTTACTTGTGTATGGGTACAAATCTTTGAATGTAAATTCTACAAGATCTCTGTTACTTATTTTTGGATCTCTTTTATGACCTACTACATGTGATGGAGTTTTAATAAATGTTTCTTAACTTCAATCTGTTCATATAAGAGACAACAATATGGGGAAAATATTAAAAATTCTGTTAGGTCATACAATTCATATTGTGCTAAAATATTTGCTTTTAACATCTTTTTTTAGAATTTTAAATGAAACTACAGTAATGGCTTTATCTCATTAGAAAACAGTTTTATATGACTAGACTTCCTGGACTGACTAGGATATCTTTCAACCCTCATATACTTTCCAGCTATAATGGTATAGCCATTCATTAAACTATAAGCACATGATTGGCCCAAATAAAATTATCCAAAAATATATTACCACATTCTTTACTTCTTAAGACATTTCTCCTATCTTCCTAGGGGAAGAAAAAATACCTTTACTTTGTTTTTGGTTTTTCCCAAAACTTCAATATAGCGCTATGAACATGGATGAGGAGTGCAGTTACTTTATCTAATTTATAGCTGCTCCTAAATAGGAATTCTTTTACTTTTCTCCTTTTTGAAATGGAAATAGAAGACATGTAGTTAAAAATCTGCTTTAATCAAAAGTTACTTAAAATTGGGGAGTGAGGGTGGAGGGGAAATCTCTCAGCTCCTTAATTTATTGTCCCTTTCTATAAAATCTTTCATGAAATTATAAAAAATGAATCATCTTAATGACACTATTAGCATATTGTACACTGAGACCAGCAGACTTCATTTCTAATGGAAAAAAAAACCATGCAGTATGTATTAACAAACATGTCTTTTTCAATAAAATTAATCATTTGATGTAGCCAGATATCATTTTATACTCGGCCGTTTTGCAGTGGTAAATAGAAAAGACTACAGCTGAATCACCTAGTGCTAGGCTTCCTGACAAGTCTTATCACTTAATTACATTAATTTTTTTAAAAAAGAAGTCATTTGGTACCTAATGTTTTTTCCCCTTCTGACTTGGGGGATGATTACAATGCACAGAAATAAATTAGAGGATTTGTTGTAGTGCAAATGGTTTATTTATCTAAGTTGAACTTTCAAAGTATGGAGAAGGGGAATTCATAAGAAAACAAGACCATTCAACCAATTAACAGTGGGATATGAGAGGTTTAATTTCTGCAATTGTATTATTCAGTAGCATTATACATTATCAAATGAAGGTATATGACTTCCATGTACTTAGCTGAAGTTCTAGAAGCAGAGATAGAGATAGACACATCCCAGGTTACTTATCTTGGGCTTGCCAAGATGTTGTGCTCCTTACATATAAATGTGATATACTGTTATTCGCTGAAGCATCTATAAGATTCATGTGCTTAAAATAAGAAATTTGGTGAAATACCTATAAGAAAAAATACAAGAGATTATTTTCTTCATTATATCTGCATCCCCAGTGCCTAGCATGGTGCCTGGCATATAGTAGGTACTTAAAAATATCTATTGATTGAGTAATTGAAATTATTTTCTGGAAAATCTTTTTACACTTCTCCCTCTGGAGTTTGTTTAGTGTCTGACATTTCATTTTACCCTTTATAGTAAACAAGCCAAAATAACAATAACATTAGTATTCTGGACAAAGCAAGTCTTATCAGATTAATTGGATAAGCAAATCAGAGGAAGCATTTTCATATTTAGGTACCCCAGCTAAACATGCTCCTTCACATGCACCGTTACCCCCCACTGTTCCTTTAAAACTTTGTATTTTAAATAAATTTATGATATATATTTTTATGGTCTCTAAGATTAAGATATGCTTAGGCATGGGGATATGTTGGTATTGACTTTCACTGTTGTGAAATAAGATACTGCGGTGTGTCTTCATATTCACTTTTCCTGGGGACCATAAAGGCAACAAAATCTCTCTCCCTCTCTCTCCCTTCCTCCCTCTCTCTCTATTTCTTTCTCTCTCTTGCAATAGATAGGACATGAGAAAAAGTCCCCGTATGTTGTCAAAAATCCTCAGTTCCTGCAGATTACATTGGTGATGAATGAGCAAAAAGATTTAAGATTAAAGTACATCTTGAGGTTTCATCAAGCAATGTCAAAGCTCCCCACTGTAGGAAAACAATATTGGAGACAAAGTGGGATTAGGAACAGTAAGCATTTCTATTCTGAAAAATCTTGATGGGGAGAATGAAAGCATAATAGTGTACCATATCTGGAAAATTATTTACCCAGAGAAAGTAGAAAAGGGGAGAAGCAAAGCAAGGAAGTTACATAAAACTCAGGTTCACAAATGCTATCCTGGTTATAACATAGCTGACTTGTCTCAGTTGCCAAGACTCTGTAACTAAGGAGATGAAAACTCCTGAAAGTTAGCCATGGGGAATTAATTTGATCAAGTGACATTTTCTGAAAAATAGAGAGACATTTAAGTAACAAAAAAGCTTGATCTTGAAGGCTTAATGTCAATTTTCATATATTAGGATTTGGACAGGAACACTAACTCAGAATTTTGTGTTAATTTTTTGAGTCTCTGTTTCTCTGCGTCTTCAATATGTGTGTATATATGTATGTGTCACATATATGTATGTACACATTTTAGAAAAATCACTTAACTGAGAGTTAGAAAAAATAGATTCAAGCTCTTGTTGTGTCATTGATAGGCTATAAGATACAAAGCCTTAGGGAAATTAGTTCATCTCTCTGAACCTCAATTTCTAAAATGGAGAGATAGAATTATATGATTTCTAATGTCCCTCTCTCACTGCTAAAATTTTGTTATTTTATGGCAATGATTATGTCTGGGTATATGTACATAACCTATTTGTTATTATCGATGGGAAATGAGCCATTTGAGATAAGTGAACTTTTTCAGATATCAGAAAGTTTTCATAAGCACACTTGCTTTTTAAAAAATGTTACTATTATAGAAACAGTTGTTTTAAATTGTTTTGTACTTTCACTTGCCTTGTTAAACTGAGTATCCTGAATGTAATTTAATCCTTTTTCACATACAAATTACTCAGGAATTTATAAACACTGATTATTTGAATAAAATAATCCTCTGGGAGTTTATTGGGCTATATAGAAATAAATAGCCTTACATTGAAGTCAATTCATGAAGCATTTGTCAAGCACCTGGGCCATGTGCCTGGAACTCTATTAGATGATAGGGAAATAAAGGCAAAAGTCAAATAGCACCTGCCCTAAGGAAACTTGTATTCTCTACGAGAGAAAGGCTGGATAATAAGTACATTAAAATACAAAATATAGGCAAAGTCATATCAGGGAAGAATGCATTAGTCATTTTCCTGTGGGAGGTAAGATGACCTGAGCTTTAGAATAAACTAGGGATTCTATGAGCTGCAAGTTAAGAGGATATATATTTCAGGTCTGAGCATGAATTGTAGAACCTATGAAGAAGAATGTGTTATAATTTTATAAAGGTAAGTTGGATCCAGACTCTGAAGAACTATAAAAGTCAAATGGAGGAAGTTAACTTCTAGATCCTTTAAAATTTCTGGAATTTCTAGAATTTCTTGAGGAGAGGAGTAACATTCTCAGACATGTACTTTAGGATAATCAATTTGACAGCTTTGGGATAGTGTTGAAAGGAGAAACTTGAGAAAGGTCAAACAAAGAGTTGGATATTGCAATACCCAGGAGATAGTTGATGAATGCTTGAAGAAGTGTGATAGCCATATCTGTGGAAAGAAGGAGCCTGCTGGTGGATATACTACTGAGGAAGAATTGACAAGACTTGGCAAGTGATTGGATGTGGGGTGAGGGTAAGAGAGAAGGAAGAATCATGAAAGACTCCAATGTTGCAAACCTGAGTGACTAGAAAATCAGTAGCACCCTCAAAAGTAATTAAGAATTTATGAAGCATTTGGAGTAAGATACTGACTTCTTTTTTGGGTGAGTTTGAGTTGTCTACAGGATAAGCAATAGGTGATGCAAGGACTGGAATTCAAAAGAGATATTGGGCTTGGGTATATATATATATATATATGAGAATTGTGTATAGAGATAATAAAGATATTCTTAAGAGTTGATGAGATTGCCAAGAATGTAGAGAGGAGGGCTCAAAACAGAACTCTGGGAGAGATGGTGAAACAAGAATAATCATTTTCTAAAGAGTATAGAGGATTGTCCTTGAGGACAGATAGGAATAGTTCAAAAAGAGAGCAATCTGAAAAAAAAAGCCCAGAGAGAAGAAAGTATTCAAGGGGATGGGGTGGTCATCAGTATCAGATGCTTCAGAGAAATCAAGAAGGTTGAAGACTGAGAAAAGACCATCAATCTCGGCAGTCATGAGATGAATGGTAACCTTAGAGAGAACAATTTTACTTGAGTGATGAAGTCAGAGGCCAGATTGCAAGAATTTTAGAAGTCAGAGTGCAAGAGAACGAGTGTTGATGGGTTTTTTTTAGTGTGTCTTTGAAAGGCAGAGGGACATAGAATGACAGATTGAGAGAATAATGGAACAAAATGAAGAATTGAAAAATGGGGGAAATCTGGGCATGTTTATAAGCAGCAGGGAAGGAAATAGTAGACAACAACAGACTGACAATTAGCAAAGGAGAAAGGGGATAACAGAAGGAGAATCTGCTAGAGAATATGGGAAAGCATGGGATGGGTTCAAGGGCACAAGGTGAGAATGTGGCATTTGCATGAAGTAGCACCTCTTCCTGAGATCGGAGCAAAAGAGGAGAGTGTATAATGATGTCTAGGTGATTTGGCATGTGGAATCAGCCAAAAGAGTGAGTTTGAACAAATAACCTTAATTTTAGTGGAGTTTTTGGCAATGAATGAGAGGCAGTTTTGCGTAGTGAATATATCATTAGCCGGTGGGACAAGAAAACCTGAATCAAGTCTTGCCTCTGAGAGATACAATCTATGTGCCTCTGGGCAAATAAACTTCACTGTTCTATGTTCTTAGCAACTACGACTTCAAGCTGCAGAGTAGTTGCCAACCTGTAATCAGAGAGCGAATTTCCTCATCTAGGAAAAGAAGGGGAATGATAAAGGGAAGGATGTTATATAGGTGGTTTCAGGGAAAAGAAAGTATTTGAAACACATGCAGAAGGGTGAAGTTACAGCCAATTAAGGAAAAACCATTGATGTAAAAATAAAATAAAAATATTGAACACCTGGAGAATCTGAATTTGCTATCAGTGAGAGCAGATTCCTCAGCATGCTGATAAACCTCTTTACCTTCTTTCAGTCTGGCCTCCTGTCTTTGACCCATAGTCATTGAATCCTCACTGAAAGGCATGTCTCTCTCAAGAGGTTAAGAGAATTCCTGGACAGAAGATTACAGATTTCTTTTGAGAAAGCATCTATAGCAACTAGTGAATCAGTCTATAAGCAATTATAAAGCATTGACTGGTGTGCTAGAAATGTGCTAAGCTCTGAACATACAAATAAAAAGCAAAAACAAACCTTGCCCTCATGGAGCTTACATTCAAATGGAGGAGACAAGCAAATATATGAACCATTATATATAAGATATATAGAGAGTAGGTGTAAGGTAGCCTTCAAGTGGTAGGATGACATACAGGGCAAGTCTTCCTGTAGGAAGAGGACTGCAAAGAGATAGGAGCTGATAAAATCATCAAGAGATGTGGTATAGAAGTGAAAGAGAAGTGGGCCCAGGATAGTTTTAGGGGATGCCCACAGTTAGTAGGTATAAAACAGACAAAAATCCAGCAAAGTGGACTGAGAAGGAACAGTTAGACAGGTAGGAGAATAACCAAGAGGAAGCCAAATCACAGAAACTCTGAGTGGAGACAGTACCTGGGAGAATGTTCAGTAGTGTCAAATGCTGAAGAGAGGCCAAAAAGGATGAGGGCTTAGAATGTCACTGAATTTGGCTATTATGAAATAAAGATAACTTGGATGAAAATAGTTGAAGTGGAATGATTAGATCAGAAGTCTTAGTGCAGAGGATATAGAGTGAGAGGAACTATGTGGAGGCACTGAGTATCTGAGTATAAACAGCTTTTTTTTTTTCAAATTTAGCTGAGAAGAGGAGGACAGAGATAGGGCAACAGTTCTTGGGCAGAATAGGGTACAATGAGAGTCTTTTAAGTATTTTGAAGACTTGGTCATGTTTCAGGCAGAAGGGAGGGAATAAATAGGAACAGAATGAAAATTAGCAAGAAAAAGTAGGGCTAATAGCGAGAACAAGCTGCTGCAGAAGGTGGAGGTTATGGTGTCAAGGACTTCTTCTTTAGTTATTGGAGAGGAGGAGATAAAAACAAGAATGGTCAAAGTTGTGTAACAATAACAACCAGAACCAGTGTTAGGAACAGAGGCCTATGACACTCACCCTCTTACTCGCTATTAAGTGGATTCATTAACTCTAGATTCAAACACATGTGGATTGGATTTAGGCTTGGGGTAGCCTGGCTCCTAAACAGGAGTCAGGCTCCTAACTTTCTGGCTCATTACACATGCACCCTTAATTCTGAGAAGAAATCACTTAAATTTCAATTTTTGGTTTGTGTCTAGGGTCTCCTAAAAAACAGAAAAAGTACCTAATAAATAATGTATATCAGGTAAAGTGTTGTTTTTTTGTTGTTCAATCATTCAGTCATGTTGAACTCTTTGTGACCCCATGGACCATAGCATGCCAGACCCTTCTATTCTCCACTCCCTCTTGAAGGCTGTCCAACTTCATGTTTATTGTTTCCATGATTCTGTCTATCTAACTCATCCCTTGCTATCCCCTTTTACTTTTGCCTTCAATCTTCCCCCAACAACAGATTTTCTTCTAATGGGTGCTGTCCTCATTGTTTGGCCAAGGTATTTAAGTTTTAGCTTCAGTATTTGACCTTTCAATGAATAGTGTGAATTAATTTTGTTAAGTATTGACTGATTTGATCTCCTCGCTGTCCAAGGGACTCTCAAAAGTCTTCTCCAGCACCACAATTTGAAACCAACACTGAGGTGCTCAGTTTACCTTATAGTCCAAATCTCACAGTAATACATTGCTACTGGAAAAGCTATAGCTTTGACCCTACGTCAACCTTTTTTGGCAAGGTGATGTCTCTGCTTTTTAGTATGCTATCCAGGTTTGTCATAGCTTTCCTTCTAAGGAGCAAGTGTCTTTTAATTTCATGGCTGCCATCACTGTCTACTGTTGATATTTGTACCAGCAATCTTATTTCTAGCTTTTGATTAGTCCAGACTAGCATTTAGCCTGCTGTATTCTGCATATAAGTTAAATAAATAAGGTGAGAATATACTGCCTTGTCATACTCTTTTTCCAATCTTAAACCAATCAGTTATTCCATGTTTGGTTCTGTTACTTCTTGAACTGCATATAGTTTCCTCAGGAGAAAAGTAAGATAATCTAGTGCTCCAATCTCTTTGAAGACTTCATACATTTTGTTTGATTCACACCATCAAAGGCCTTACTGTAGTGAATGAAATAGAAGTAAATGTTTTTTTCTGGAGCTTCTTTGATTTCTCCATAATCTGGCTAATGTTGGCAATTTGGTCTATAGGTCCCCTTCCTCTTCCAAAACAATATTGCTCTTCTGGTAATTCTCAGTTCACATATTGCTGAAGCCTGGCTTGCAGAATCTTAAGAGTAAGCTTACTGGTGGGTGAAACGGGCACAATTGTTCAGTAATTTGAACATTCTTTGGCACTGTCATTCTTTAAGACTGAGATGTAAACTGATCTTTTCCAAACCATTGGCCCCTGTTAGGTTTTCCAAATTTGCTGCATGTTGAGTGCAGCACTTTGACATCATCATCTTTTAGGTGAATACAACTAATTATTTTATGTATAAAAAAGATATACTAACTGCAGTATACTCAAACTTTTTCATTGATTAGAATTAAATTAATAGTAAGTTACAATGACTATTTGTATTTTGTTCTTCTGGGAGATTGGGACTTAAAATATCAAGCCAGAAGCACATTTCAGGAAAACTACAACAACATTTCACCTTCAGTTTGTTTCTGCACTCTACAAGTAACTCCAGGCCAGAACTTGGGATCAACCTCCTCAATTGACATCTTCTCCAAGAAGTGCTGAAGTAGTTGCCAAAGGCTCCTCTTGAACTACATCAGTCACTGAGGAAAGAAACACAAATCACAAAAAGGCAGCCAAGAGCCCAAGGCATAAGCTTCTACTCACTGAAATCATCACATGAGCTTTAAAAGCTATGGGCTATAAGCTCACTATTGCTGATAGAGTATTGGCAAAGGGCAGCTGGCCTTACCCATTACTCTAAGAGGAGTCTTGAAGAATTCTAATTTATATGTCAGCTATGTAGAGGGAGAGAACTGGAGAACAGAGCCATTACTCTTGGTTTCTGAATCAGTATTATCATATATATCTAATTTCAAACTGATATGTTAAAATTTTATATATGGACTTATGTTGCATAAGAAGATTGAAATTCAACTGAAGACTCAAGAGCCTTTTTCTAAAAGCATTACACTTGAAATATCCAGAATCTTTACACCGTGTACCATCAGAACAAATAATTATAGGATGCTGCAGGCCAAGAGACTTTTGTTGTTCTTTGTTAAACCCAATTTCCACCAAATTACCAGCACAACAAAGTGGTAGCTGGTAGTCTCACCTTTAGCTATGAACTTAAGTCACTGCTGACCAGGAATCAGTCATCAGTGGAAACAGTTTCTCCAGTGATCAGAAGGAGACACAGAGAGGAAGATATAAAAACTAAGGATGTATTTTGAGGTATTTCATCCTTATAGGTAATTGGCCAACTAAATCCAGGCAAAGATTTTGTGTGTGTTGTTTGTGTGTCATTATATTCCCTTTCAAAAACATAGAATGGAAGGTTTTGTTTATGTTGTAAAAATGAAATAGAAAGTTGAGAAATCAACATCATCTTTGATGATTAAGACTAGGGAGAAGGAAGGAAATAAATATAGAAGAGGGAAGTCATGGTAAGTTCTTTCTTTGGGTAATAGAAAGGGACTTTGGAGGCCATATATGTCAAAACTCTTATTTAAGAGATAAGGAACTGGTGCCAAGAGAGGTTAAGCAACATGCCCAAGGTCACACAGGTAGCATTAAAATCTATTAATCAAGTAAGGCTAATTAATCAAAAGGAAACAATGCAACCTTAGGTAATCTAATTTCTAACTGGAGGAAAGATTAGGGACTTTTCAAGTTGGGAGGGAGGAGAGTGAACAGGTACAAGTCCCTGAAAAGGTGTCCCATTCCCCCCAAGTGTCTGAAAACAATCAAAGGAACACAAAAACAACAACTGATTGATCACTATGGGGCTAGTTTTCAGATAAGACATATAGGTTACCTGAGATGTACAACTGTGAGAAAACTTCTTGCATCAATCTTTGGATCTAAGTTTCTGGTCAGCGTAACCTAGATCCTTAGTTAATGGTCTCTAAACAGCAGGGAGGGGTGGTCCAGTTTTCCAGCTATGCAGCAATACAATAAGGTTTTCTCCCAATTCCTTCAATTGAATAAAGTTTTCTCACAAGACAGAAGTTGGATTAGACTCATAATTGAATAGAAAGGAACTAAATTAGCTCCAGACTTGAGTCACAAGATGGAGTCAGTGTGGTTCACTCAGTTCCCACAATTAACCACTTGGTGTTCTAGTCTCCTCATAGAGGACTTACTATAACGGTGATAGACTTATTAATGAAACCCAGTTGACTGTAGTCTTACTTCAGCTTAGAACTTCCAGAGCTTAAGAGAGCCTCCAGCCTCAGCTTCTCCACCAGGAGGGATTACAGGTATGAGCTATCACACTTGGGCTATAATAATGTAAAGTAATATTCTTAAGAAATCTTCATTAGAAGTAGATTTTATTCTATGGGCTGGTCATAAATTAAAGACTGAATTACAGAGGCTAAATTTTGTGTTGAACTTTGGGAAATATACTGTGAGACCTAATTCAGCTGCTATACGGAAATGGTCTAATGGATGGAAGATATTATTTTCAGATCACCTTCATTTATCTCAAATGAGATATCATATGTAGAGTATTGGGGAAACTTCAAAGCACTAAATATGTTCTAGTTATTAATGTTGTGTTGTTGTCCTCTCATTCAAAAAACAAGTTCTACATCTGAGGTCAGAGAAAATGATTATAAAATGTAAATTTCAAAAGTCCTTATGGACAAAGCGAGACTTGGGAGGCCGCTGTGCCTGATATGGTGATGCAGTGTTAATTGAAGTTGGAACTCTAACTTAATAACTATGAAATGCTCTCCACATGGATTCCATGGTAACAAAGTAGTGCCTAGAAACCAGACTTCCCTTGCTTAGTGATAAGTGAATCAAAAGCACTGCTTTATGTTTGTGGCATGATGAGCTTAGGGGTGGGAGTCACACTGTCTTTACAGAGGAAACACAAATTGTATCCCAAGAGGAATCTCAAATATACAATCAGCTTCCATAGTAACGCTGCAAGAAATGGATTTAATTTGCTGGCCAGTGATATTTAATAGGAAGTGCTATACTCTATCTGAAATTCTGCTTATCTAGGAAGCGATTCTTTCTCTACCCATCCCTCTATCTCACCTCACTCCCACCCCTACACAAGAACTTTTTATCTATTTGCTTTATTCTACATGTCATGTCATCCTGTTAGTTGTGTTGTTTTCAAATTGATTTCACCTGGCACTTCTGCTATAGTAGGAGCATTTTAAATCTTTACCCCCAGCACTGCATTTTAAGGGCCTTTTCAGAGGCCATTTCATTTAGATCATGTTAGAATTGTTTCCATTTCTGATATTTTTTTCTTTTGTGGAGAAAAAAGAACTCGTGCTAACTACCTCTTGTACTCATGGTGTGCCCATTTATTTGAGAAACTAAGGCATATGGAGGATAGGTCCAGGTTAGACCCAGGAAGAAAAAGATTTAGGTCCTGCTCTGACCCACACTTTCTTATATAACCATGAGCATTTCATTTGATTTCTCAGGGCCCTTGGTTAATGGTTAAGCCTGTCACTTATACAGAGGCTGATCTCTCTCAGAAAATGGACTTTTTATACTTTGATGTATAATCACAAGATATGTACTCAGAAAAAAATTATCTCCCACTCTCCATAATTATCTAAAATTAGAATTTATCTCTTGCAGATGCCTTTCCTTTCATTTTAATGAAATTATTTATTTTTAATGTATTATTTTAACTATTTATAAACAGTCATTGCATTAACTAAATAACTTTTCTTCTAATTCTACCACCTCCCACATTTTTTCTTGAACTTTTCATTCTTTATTTCCCTTAAGGAGTAGAATAAAATTTGCTTTGAAGTACATGGATATTCAACTTTGAATTCTTAGTACTTATGTAAATTCAACCTTCTGAGTCTCATGGCTTCATATTTTCTCTCTTTTTTGCAGTCTTATAAATGTATTTTTTTCTTATTAAATAGTTAAAGTTGTGCTTTATCAACTGAATAATTTTATAAAAACTATTTCCTTGTTCCTTTATCTCTCTTTACTTTTATGGGGTGCAGTTTTAAATGAGAAAAAAAAAAGAAGACAGATACATCATTAGAGAAGAATCCATCAGGTACAATTAGTGTGACATTATATTTACCAGAAAATATAATGATATGTTCACTGCATGCACATTATTATATGGATGTTTATTAGCTTATTCTTTTTTTTAACCTGTTGAATTAATTTTATTTTTGCTTATAAATGCATATGCATATACACATATATTTTTTAATTTAAATTTATTTATTTAACATATTTAGTTTTCAGCATTGATTTTTCACAAGAGTTTGAATTACAAATTTTCTCCCCATTTCCACCCTCCCCCCCACTCCAAGATAGAGTATATTCTGGCTGCCCTGTTCCCCATTCAGCCCTCCCTTCTGACAACACTCATAACCTCACACAAAAGACAGGAAGGTGATTCCAGTTTTGTGGGAGGAGGATGAACAGCACTTGAATTCTATGCCGTTAGTAACTTAGTTCAGCTATTTATTGGTCTTACTGTAACTAGTAGCAGAAAAAGTTGAAACCACTGGAAAGAAAACATGCTTCATACCCCAGACCAAGTACAAACTCTGCTAGTCAGAGGAAGAACCTCTAGATATCGGCAAAGAAAACAGGCAGCCCATCTGTGGAGGGTTCAGGGCGCACAAGTAGGAAGTCTGAGGGCTTCAGGTGGTAGTTACAACCCTGATTATTGTCCCAGTAAAGCTGCTGAGCACACTGAAAAGAGAAGCAGAACTGGATGGTGCCAGCTGGGCCAGGGGGACCACTCGGCAATGCCACCTGGAAAGTGAAGACATCTATTTCACCTCTGAAAAGAGGAGTCACATAAACACAGGGCACATCAAGGTAAGAAGTCCAGGCATTGAAAGTGATGCGCATTTGCACAATCTTTTCATATCCCAGGTTGTGCACATGAACTGTACCTTGCAAGAAGCGCCCCTGGATGGCACAGTGTTCCAGGCACACCTTCTGGGCCTTCAGGCACTGGTGAAAGCGACTGGAGTCATCCAAGGGCTGAGAAAAACCAAGGACATAGCTGGACGCCTCCGTGGGGCGGGCTGGCATCAGCTGCCGCATTCTGCTCAGGGGCGGCAGTTCTTCTTTAGGATTTATAACATCACTAGAAAAATTGTGCACGGTGATCAGAGGCAGCCCCTTCACGTCAGCGAATACCACCCGTTTCTTCTGGCGCTGGTGCTTGGGCTGCCGAACCCAGCAGGGGCGGAGGGGCAGCTGAGACTGCAGTTCCGCTCCGTCGGAGCTCAGGCACCCGTTGGGTGAATTTTGATTCCGGGAGAGGCACGTGGTGAAGCTTATCCGAGGCATCCTTATAGCGCAGCAGCAGGCTCAGGCACCATCAGCAAGTGCCCTCTTAGGAGAAAAACAACAATCTTACTTTAATCAAACATATCTATATCTATTCCTATATCTATATAAACTCACTAAGTTAAGGAGGAAAAGCCAGCAACCTGAATTTCAGAGCAAATACAAATTACAAACATATACAAAATAAACAGACCAAATCACAATTCATAGTTATCAGGAAAACATCAACACCTGGGTTTACAAGCGGGGTTCTTAAAATGGCTCCCCAAAGTCCATGCCACTCCTCCAGTGACTAAGAGCCCCAGACAGAATGCTAACCTTTGAGCTACTCTGTTCAGATTTTAAAGGATTCACACATAATCAGCAAAAGGGTGTGAGCCTGGGGCTTTACACCTAGTTAGCAAAAGGGTGTGCCCGGAGCTTTGCACCTAGTAAGATTTAATCAAAGACACTTAATTAATTTAGCATTCTAAAATAGTAAAAAAAAAAAAAGTGACACCTTAATTACCAATAGGAAAGGAAAATAAGGGCACCAAAATTGAAATAGCCAATATTATTATTTATATAATATTTACTATGTGCCAGTTACTGCATAAAGTACTTTACAATTCATCCTTACAACAACCCTTGAAAGTAGGTGCTATTTTTGTTCCCAGTCAATAGATGAGAAAAGTGAGGCAAAGAGCCTTTACATGACTTACCCCAGATCAGCATGGCTAGTTAAATGTCTGAAGGGAGATTTGAATTCAGGTTTTCCTGACCTCAAGCACAGTATTTTATCTATTGCGTCACTTTTTTGCCACACAATCCAGGGCTCTCCATAGAAAATGTTCAAATGATAAAGGGCATTAGAAAGACAAGAGAATTCAATTCTTATTTTGCTTCTACTTGTTCTGCCAAGGACAACAGTCTTTGGACTAGATAGACTAGAATGGATTGAAATCCAGTATAACTGAAGAAAAGATAATTACAGCAACTGAATGTCTTCAGTGATCTCTGGTCTCCACATATGTATGAGCTAAAGCGCAGGTTGCAAAACACACTGGTGGTTGGGATAACTGAGTTGCTTTTAATTACTTTTGAAAAAATTCTGAAGAACAGGAAAGATGGCCATATCCAGGTGGATAAATTTTCCAATAATCAATCAATCATTTAATCAATAGAGAAATATAATTGAATGAATAAATAAATACCTGGTTTGATAAATAAATAATGTATTTTTAGAGCTTAAAAAGATCTTCAAAACCATTTAGTACACTCTGCTTTATATTTTTCTCTTAGATATTCTTTTTAAAAATAATCTTTTGGGGCAGCTAGGCAGCACAGTGTGTAGAGCACTGGCCCTGGAGTCAGGAGGACCTGAGTTTAAATCCAGCCTCAGACACTTAACACACTTACTACCAGTGTGACTTTGGGCAAGTCACTTAACCACACTTGCCCAGGCTTCTGCCCTCCAAAAAAAAAATTAATCTTTCTTTGTGTAGTTGTTCTTGTGGCCTTTTTTATTTTTATTTTTTTATTAAAATTTTAGTTTTCAACATTGATTTCCACAAGATTTTGAGTTACAAATTTTCTCCCCATTTCTACCCTCCCCACATTCCCAGATGGCATACATTCTGATTCCCCATTCTCCAGTCAGCCCTCCCTTCTTCCACCCCACGCCCCCCATCCCATTTCCCCTTACTTTCTTGTAGGGCAAGATAGGTTTCTATACCCCATTGCCTGTATATCTTATTTCCCATTTGCATGAAAAAACAACTTTTTTTGAGCATCTGTTTTTAGAACTTTGAGTTCCAAATTCTCTTCCCTCTTCCCTTAATTTTTCTTGCCACTTTTATGTGAAATGATTTACCCTATTTGATCTCTCCCTTTCTCCCTCTCTCAATATATTCCCCTCTCACCCCTTAATTTTATTTAATATTTTAGATATCATCGCTTCATGTTCAACTCACCCTGTGCCCTCTGTTTATATATTTATATATATATATATATGTATATATATATATGTACATATATATGTGTATGTATGTATGTATGTATATTTCTTTCAACTACCCCAATACTGAGAAAGGTCTCATGAATTGCAAACATCATCTTTCCCTGTAGGAATGTAAACAAAACAGTTCAACTTTAGTAAGTCCCTTATGATTTCTCTTTCTTTTTTATCTTTCCATGCTTCTCTTGATTCCTGTATTTGAAAGTCAAATTTTCTATTCAGCTCTGGTCGTTTCATCAAGAAAGCTTGAAAGTCCTCTATATTATTGAAAATCCATATTTTGCCTTGGAGCATTATACTCAGTTTTGCTGGGTAGGTGATTCTTGGTTTTAATTCTAGCTCCTTTGACCTCCAGAATATCATATTCCAAGCCCTTCAGTCCCTTAATGTAGAAGCTGCTAGATCATGTGTTATCCTGATTGTGTTTCCACGATACTCAAATTGTTTCTTTCTGATTGTTGCAATATTTTCTCCTTGACCTGGAAACTCTGGAATTTGGCTACAGTATTCCTAGGAGTTTTCTTTTTCAGATCTTTTTCAAGAGGCAATTGGTGGATTCTTTCAATTTCTATTTTATCCTCTGGCTCTAGAATATCAGGGCAATTCTCTTTGATAATTTCTTGAAAGATGATGTCTAGGCTCTTTTTTTGATCATGGCTTTCAGGTAGTCCAATAATTTTTAAATTATCTCTCCTGGATCTATTCTCCAGGTCAGTGGTTTTTTTCCAGTGAGATACTGCATATTATCTTCCATTTTTTCATTCCTTTTGTTTCATTTTATAACTTCTTGATTTCTCATAAAGTCCCTAGCTTCCACTTGTTCCAATCTAATTTTTAAGGTAGTATTTTCTTCAGTGGTCTTTAGACCTCCTTTTCCGTTTGGCTAATTCTGCCTTTCAAGGCATTCTTCTCCTCATTGGATTTTTGGAGCTCTTTTGCCAGTTGGGTGAGTTATATTAGGAAGGCAGAATTTATGATTTCAAAGACAATCTCTTATGTGCCTGAAAGGTTCGGAACTGCAGGATATAAGGAATTCTCTAGGCAGAAGGCAGGAGAACTAAAGCATGTATTTACACTCCACAGTAACAGGCCCACAAACCAGCATCCCCATTTTGATATTTTGATCAAAAGCTTCCAGGCCCAATAAGTCCGCCTCACAAGAGTAACCAGGAGGCCACAGAGATGCGAGATGGTATAAGGCAAAATCATATACATGCTTCCCCTCTATGGTAAGAAGATTACGCACTGGCCTCCAGTCCTTGCTCAGTACTCCTCGCTCCACGTGGGTCCTCTCTGCTACCAGCAGCTCAGCTTCAGCTGTAGGCATCACTGGCTCCAACCAGAAAAGGAAAAGGGATCTTCAAGCTGTCCTCTCCCCTCTTATAGAGTTTTCGATATCCTCAAGCGCCGCCTGAATGACCAGGGCCGATTGGTTCTTGAGTTGGCCCCTCCCCCTAGCATAGACCAGGTTAATACCCAATAGGGCGTGGCTCTGGAGTTAACACCTCCCCTCAGCCAGCCCCATGACTCATCACACAGGAAGTTCTCCCCTTCCTGGAAGAGAAGCAGCAGCAACCAGCAAGGCTCAATGAGGTAAGCTTAGTCACTCAAGGAAAACAAAGACCACTCTGGCCACATGAGTCTATTTTTAAGGTGTTATTTTCTTCAGTATTTTTGTGTCCCCTTTAGCAAGTCATTGACTTGTTTTTCCTGATTTTCTTACATCACTCTCATTTTTCTTCCCAATTTTTCCTCTACTTCTCTTACTTGCTTTTCCAAATCCTTTTTGAGATCTTCCATGGCCTGAGACCAATTCATATTTTTCTTGGAGGCTTTTGATGTAGGCTCTTTGACTTTGTTGACTTCTACTGGCTGTATGTTCTGATTTTCTTTGTCACCAAAAAAAGGATTCTATAGTCTGAGTCTGAATCTGTGTCCTTTTTCATTGCCTGGTCATGTTCCCAACCAACTACTTGACCCTTGAGCTTTTTGTCAGGATATGACTGCTTGTAGAGTAGAGAGTACTTTGTCCCAAACTTTAGGGGCTGTGCTGCTGTTTTCAGAGCTACTTCTACTCCACCATCACTTCGAGCTCTGCCACAGCAGTGCTACTCCTTCTCCCCCAAGAACCACCAAACAAGATGACGACCCAGATCCAAGCAGGGCAATGCAAGAGAACCCTGTAAAGCACTCTTTGCACTCCTGCTCTGATGTGCCTCTCGGTTCCTCCCACTGTGCGAGCCCAGGGCAGGAAGCAGCTGATGCTGGAGCTCTGGAAGCAGCCACAGGGGCTTCCTGCTGCTGCAACCACAGAACCACCTCATCTGCACCACCTCCGCCACCCCAGGGGCTGGGGCTGGATAGAGCACACTTCTCTCTCCCTGATCCAGCAGTTTTCCCACTAACCTGCACCTTTGTCTTTGGCCTTTGTGGGCTGAGAAGCCTGGTGATTCATGGCCCCAAGGCCTGCTCCACCAGACTCTGGGCCCACATTGTGCTGTGCTCTGCTCCCAGCAAAGTGCAATAGCCTCTTCCTCAGTGACCATCCAGGCCGTCTTGTGCTGGAGATCTGCTTCCCTATTTTGTGGGTTCTACAGCTCTAAAATTTGTTCAGAGGCATTTTTACAGGTGTTTGGAGGGATTTGGGGGAGAGCTTAAGTGATTCCCTGCTTTCCAGCCACCATCTTGGCTCCACCTCCTGTGTAGTTGTTTTTGCAAGGATGTATTATACATCCCTCCAACTAGCCCCTTCTAATTTAAGCAACTTGTAAAAGAAAAAAGAAACAAAGATCATCAATGAAAATATTCAAACTTTAGCAAAAACAAATCCCCACCCCCACTTTGGTAATGCCCAGAAATATCTTTTTTTTTTTTTTGTATTTTCCGTACATCATTTCTCTAACAGGATATTGGTGGTATGTTTCATTTCCAGTTCTCTGGACAAGCAGTTAATCATTGTCTTCTTCACAGATGCAGAATCTTTCAAAGGTTTTGTTCTCTATAATGTTGTTATTGTACAACTTATTCTGATTCTGCTCACTTTATTCTGTAACAGTTAAGAGAGGTCTTCCCAGTTTCTTCTGAAATTGTTCATTTCAACATTTCTTATAGTGTAACAATACCCATTATGTTTATATACCACAATTTGTTTAATCAGTCACCACTTTAATTCCTAGTTTTCTAGGTACTATGAAAAGAACTACTATAAACCTTCTTGTAAATTAAGGTCTTTCATTTCTTTCTTTGATCGCTTTGGGTATGGGCCTATTAGTGTTATAACTGAGTCAAAGGTTGTGCACCATTTAATGGCTTTTAGCCATCCCCTCATTTTACAAATAGAACATGATTTGCTCAAAGTCACAAAATTGTTGTTATCAGTCCTTCATTTTCGAAGAGGACCTGGTCCGGTTTCCACTATACGACACTGCCGCTATAGAGCATTATAGACCAGTGATCTATTATAGACTAGTGGTCTTCGCTTCACCTTCTAAAAAAAATTTAGAATGTATTATTGTAGGAATTTTTTTAAAAGGAGTAAACAATGATGAAGCTCCAGTTCATACCAGACTAACATCATTACCATTTTTGAGAATTCTTTTTTTTTTGTTTGTTTGTTTAAGAAGCTATGCTCTATTAAAAGTAGTTAATAAATGGAAATTATGTTTTGCAAAGATTTGAATTTCATTTTACTCAACTATATGCTTAGCCAAAACCTTTCCATGGTTAACACCTCTACAAAAAGCCTAGCTACTCATTTAAATAATTTCATAACAGAAACTATCAACAAGATAGTTGATGAATTTGCTACATGCTCTTCTGATTTGGGTATCCCTTACTTTCACTATAAATTAACTCTGAAACTTTAGCATACCCTTATGTTTAGTTTAAAAGAGAGTAATAGATTTTGTATACTTTTCAATTAGCAAAGTATTTCACAGAGTCTCTCATGTCATTCTTGTAGACAAAATGGACAAGTGAAAAGTAGATGATAACACCATTAATTAGATTAAAAATTGCCTGGAAACAAAGGGTATAATACATCAATGAACCAATGTCAACTTGAAGGGGATCCTTTATTAGAATTTTGTACTGCAGTGCCTCTGGCTCTGTTTAGATTTACCAATGAATTAGATAAAGCAAGATGGTATGCCTACAAAATTGACAGATACCATGAAATTGAGGATAGCTATCATTTTAGATGACACGATTATGAGGCAAAAGGATCTCTACATGTTAGAATGATGGCCTAAATACAGTAAAACTTTATTTAAGGGTAATATGTATTAAATCATACATATGCATGGCTTTTAGTGAACTTCAGGATTAATGTAGGCCATAAGTATGGCATGAGAACCAAAAAAAAAGAAAGAAAAAGACAAAAAAATTATTTATATCTTTAAAAAATCTATTTACACATATAGGTGTGTGTGTCTGTGTGTCTATGAATGTATACATGTAGACACACATGTATATGTGTGTCTATATGTATACATATATCACTGCCTAAATGTTCACTATCATTACCATTACAATATTCCAAATTTCAGTCCTCTTAAAACAGGAGATATATCCGGGATGACCTCTGTGACACCCACAAGGGAGCATGTATAGTAAGGCATGTAATAAATTATTTTAGATGACAATGATTCATCACTGAGTTTAAATACATAATAGTTTCAGTTGACTTTTCTAGTCATCATTATTCACACTTTTTAAAGGAAAAAAATGGAAGGGGGAAAATTTAATTTGAAGGAACTTGCGTTCACTTTCTGGCAAAGCTCAAAAGAGTCTCCTACATTACAGATAGATGTGATTTAGCTTTGCACATTAAACTTAAAATATTTGGATAAAAGATTCTCAGTAAAAGAGAAACTTGTATATTCGCATATTCTTTCAAGCCCATAATATCTGGAAACTTTAAAGAAAAGGAATGGAAGAGTATTCTTTTCTTTAATCAGATTCCATTTTGCTAATGGTATTATGCAGCTATTTTATAAAAATCTAAATTTTTATAAAAAACATGCCATGCATGTTCATTGTAAAGATGAGCACTGAGACTACCTTTCTGTTCAAACAGACATAGTTAAGTGTTTGTGAAGATGCTTTATGCACTTTTATCTCCCCACAAACTTAAAAGCACAATCAATAACCTTTTGGCAGTGCCTCCAACAGATATAACAGTTTAATGAGCAAAGGTTCCTGCTTCTTTTCATTATGCCTTTTTCCCTTTAAATGAAATATATGGCACAAATGTACAATTCACTTGAAAGAGTGATTAATGTCAGTTACCAAGGTAACCAAGAGCACCTTAGCAAGCTTATTCTGATCTATTCAGTAACAGAACTTTGCTTCACTAATGAGGTTTCATATTCCAAAGGATAAATGGTAACCTTAAAGAAATAATTATTAAAATATTTATTTTTTACATTACAGGGCAACTCAAGTTTAATTGTTCCAAATATATTACCTTAAACCCTTATTAAATTTAAAGGTATTCTAAAAAAAGTTCTCACTCCTTTAAAAAATAAATTTACTCAGTACAGGGACTTAGGCTGCTTTAAAAACAAAATTTGTGAAAACATAGTTTTCCTGTCTCTTTGCATGCATATTTTAAGAAGGGAAAAAGAAATGAGGAGGAGAGACCTAGAGAAACTCTCTATTACCAATATTCTGGATTGCTCAGCAGCGTGGGTCAGGAGGCTGCACTGCTTCCGGGGACCAGTTCTGCTTCCTTGGACAAAATAAAAATCACATGACCATCAGAAATTACTGACTCCCTGCTTTGGTTGAGGAATGGTTTCTGGTGCAGTTCGGAACGTAAACAAGAAGACTACATCAGGTGATTCTCCATTTTTCTTTAAGAAAGTATCCACAAGAGAATAATTAAATATAGGCTGAAGATTTTAGCCTTCCCTCTGTTAAAGCATGAAAGATCATTAAGATTAACTGAACCAGATGCAGCTTCCAGGAGCTGAAAATGGAGTTTTAAATAGAGAGCCTAAAAGTTCATAAACAGCTCTGAAGGGGCAGATGTAAAGGGAAGAGAAAGGAAGGGAAGGGTCAATTCAGGCTTGAAACCAGGGCAAAGGAAAATAGCAAATGATATTAGAAAGAAATAATGGGAATTTGAGTATCTCAAAATGCCTAAGTAAATTTTTTTTAATTTGGTATCTTATTTCCTGAATACTTTCTAGTTGAAATGTGTATCCATATTTATGCTGATGTAACAAATATTTAATTTTGTTTAGAAATTTAGTAGTTGTATCTGGAGTCACAAACAAAGTAAAAAAAAAAGCCTTTCATCTCATGGTCAAAAATAACTAACACCATAAGACCCTAGTGGTGACCATATCCAATCTTGATGATTCAGTGGTATTGTTTTTATCAGACCTTTGATTTTACTGGTGTGAGGATCTCCAATATAGATCAGTACATGCTCTTTGACTTTTAGCGTTTAGCTTAGGCCCATGAGAGCTTAATTGACTTGTCTAAGGTCGCTCAGCCAAGATGTATTAGAGATGAGATTTGAACCTAGTGCTTCCTGACTCTGATACCAGCTCTCTCTTAATTCTACCATATTATTTCTCAGGGCCATTGTCCTGAAGAGAATTCCTGAGAAATACAGCCCATTTCATTGATAAGTGATATCACAGGAAGAATAAGAAAAGTCAATAACATTTTCTGTTTGCCATGGATATACATTATTATGAAACAAAATTTTCATTTTAGTCCCTAAAAATTGAATGTTTCACAAAAATATAATTTAATGTCCTCCCAAAGAAGTTGTTTGTTTGGGTGGGTGGCAATTGGGGTTAAATAACTTTACCAGGGTCACACAGCTAGTAGGCTTCAAGTATCTGGGGTCACATTTGAACTCAGGTTCTCCTGACTCCAGAGGCATTGTTCTATCTACTGTACCACTTAGCTGCCCTTCCTAAGAAGTTTTGATGAATTAATAAAGCTATCCAGTATTTTTAATAGGAATGAAGTGGGGAATATCTTTGGGTTATATCTGTTTTCTATTCACTTTGTTAGTAAAAAAAAATCAATATTACTATAAGACTAAGCTTAAAAATTTGGCAGGTTATATGCCCTAATACTGAGGTCTCATGAATCATACACATCATCTTTCCATGTAGGAATGTAAACAAAACAGTTCCACTTTAGTAAGTCCCTTGCAATTTCCGTTTCTTGATCACCTTTTCATCCTTCTCTTGATTCTTGTGTTTGAAAGTCAAATTTTCTATTCAGTTCTGGTCTTTTCACTGAGAAAGCTTGAAAGTCCTCTATTTTATTGAAAATCCATATTTTGCCTTGGAACATGATACTCAGTTTTGCTGGGTAGGTGATTCTAGGTTTTAATCCTAGCTCCATTGACCTCCGGAATATCGCATTCCAAGTCCTTCGATCTCTTAATGTAGAAGCTGCCAGATCTTAGGTTATTTTGATTGGGTTTCCACAATACTCAAATTGTTTCTTTCTGGCTGCTTGCAGTATTTTCTCCTTGATCTGAGAGCTCTGGAATTTGGCGACAATATTCCTAGGAGATTTCTTTTTGGGATCTATTTGAGGAGGTGATTGATGGATTCTTTCAATTTCTATTTTGCCCTCTGGCTCTAGAATATCAGGGCAGTTCTCCTTGATAATTTCTTGAAAGATGGTATCTAGGCTCTTTTTTTGATCATGGCTTTCAGGTAGTCCAATAATTTTTAAATTATCTCTCCTGGATCTATTTTCCAGGTCAGTGGTTTTTCCAAGGAGATATTTTACATTGTCTTCCATTTTTTCATTCCTTTTTCTTCTGTTTTATAAAATCCTGATTTCTCATAAAGTCACTAGCTTCCACTTGCTCCAATCTAATTTTTAAAGTAGTATTTTCTTCAGTGGTCTTTTGGACCTCCTTTTCCATTTGGCTAATTCTGCCTTTCAAGGCATTCTTCTCCTCACTGGCTTTTTGGAGCTCTTTTGCCATTTGAGTTAGTTACCCTCTTTTATATTAGCAGCTGTGTCTATCTAGAGATAAAGTGCCCTTTCCCAAGACTCTTAAAAGAAACTGATAGGGCATTTCTTAAAGAGTTGAGACTGGCTGGGGTGAGGAAGCTAGGAAGGTATTTTATGGTGTGCCCCTAAAATAAGCATTCTGGCCACACGTTTTCCCTAGGCATATACCTCTCCACACATGTTCCCTGCTTATGACTGTTCTTACCACTGATTTGTGTGTGTGTGTGTATGTGTGTGTGTGTGTAGAATAGTACAACCAAAGCTTATGAGGGTTGTATTGCTATATTTCTTGCTCTGCTACTCTATTAAATATATTTTCCTTGAAAGAATTGTGTACTCTGGCTGGCTATTAAAAGTAATCACATCAGGGGAGACTTGTCAGGCATGGCTTTTACAATGACTACAAAACCATACTATACATAAACATATGAGAGCTTTATCTGGAGAATACAACCTGAAAGTTATGGGCTGCCCCTGGGTGCTACATAAGGATTAGTTGTTACTACACTGGTGTAGACATGAGGTAGAATACTGAGAAAAGACAAAATCTAATAGAAAGACAGGATTTTGGACATTATTTGATTGACTAGGCTGGTTATGGCTATGGCCATGTTTACATAATGAAAAACACAAGTGAAAAATGAAAAATTTAGCTGAAGAAACTAAATGATTATTTTTTTAACCTGAGTTGACATAGTTTGTTTTATTGAGCTAACTGAATTAATCAGGTGTTTAATTTAGGTCTACATAATTCTAAAACAGTCCATCAAATCAGGCAAAATGCAGTCAAACTATTTGGCCTCAGATGCTTAAGAAATATGGATAACTGAAAGATTTTTAAAAGTAGATTAACAGAACTGTACTAATATTTTTGATGTGACATAGACACAGCCTGAAGTATTGCAAATGTAACGACTTCTGGATGAAGATCCAACATTTCCCTAACTGAACTTATTGTCTTTCCTGCAATCTTCTTCGTACTTCTGGTTATGGCTTTACTATTTCTGTCAAAGGTACAATCTTTCACTCATTCTCCCATATTTGAAACCTTAGTGTTCTCTTGGACTCTTCACACTTTTTTTCATTAGTTACTGAGTGTTCTTCATTTCATTTCCTCAGCATCTTTCATATCTGCCCCACATGCTCTATTCCCACTAGCAATACCCTAATTACTTATTATTACTAAGCCCAATTTCTATAATAACCTCTCTGTAGGACTTCTGACCTCTCCTTTTCCCATCTCCTTTATTCCACTGCCAGAAAACCCACTTTTATGCATGTTTGGTCAAATCATTCCTCAGCCAAAATTCTTATGGCTCCTTGTTGCTTACTAGGTAAAGTTCTAATTCTTCTGCCTTCAAAGCTCTCTATAATCTTTCACCTTTCTAGCCTTATTTCATAATACTTCTCGACATAACCTATGGACTTGACAAACTGTTCTACTCATTTGACTCCAAATAGATACTACATTCAAAAATCCCTGTATCTTTTCTCACATTGTCACCTAATAGTGAAATATCCTTTCCTTAAAAATCCTGAAATTTCCTTCTCCTCATTAAAGTTCAACTGTAACTCTGGAATCTCCAGAAAGGCTTCTTTCATCTTTCCCTACCACACCCTTGTCAGTAATGGTCTTTCATTTCAGACCTCTCAAAATATTTTATCTTTTACCTCAAAATGCAGTTGCTGTAATATAGTGTTTAATGGCTATCTCTTTTATTATCTTACCCTGCTATTTGTCAGCAATTTATATGACAAGAGAGATCCTATCTTCTGTTATCTTGATATCCCCCTATAGTCCCAGCACCTAGCATGGTAATCTGAAGAAAATAAAAGCTTGATAAATGTTCGTTATTCATCATTTCCATGGCATACATAGGTTTTTCAAGTATATCTGCATATTTGAGTAATTGGCTGAATTGAGGCATAGGTATAGAGAAAACACCAGCAATAAATTAGTCAGTCTGTGTTTAAAATTAAAGTAAAATGTTGAGAAAGATAGCTAATATGGGATAGCTGATATGGAAAATAGTCTCCATTAGCATTTTTGAAATTCAACAATGCTTAACTGAAGGTGTAAGGTGGTAATGGCAAGAAGATATTGGCCCTAGATTATCTAGACAATTACCTAAAATCCAAATGTCTTGGAATATAGACTAATATTGCAAAATCCATTTTTCAGAATCTTTTCTATGTTATGTAAGCATTTAATTACCATCTTTTAAGAAAGTCTTTTATTCCATTGTTTCAACAATTTAAAAACTAATCAGAATGGAAATTTAAGAGTTTAAAGGATCATATCATAATCCTAGCTACCACTCTAAAAAAACACCACCTTGCTAGATCATTTCTGAACATTTTAAAACTTTGATTATAAAATAAAATATTTTACACAGTTCACCATTAACATTCTCCCCATGACAAAAACAAAACAAAATGAAAATGTCCTTGAAGGAAGCACATATTGAATATATTTAAAGTGATATGGATTTATTTATGTGACTAAAGAATATGTTCCCTAGTTGTAATACTAGCCATGATGAGCCTGTTAGTCTTCAGACAGTAGACATAGCCTATAACTGAGACCGTACTCAAAGACTTTTCAGTTTTATAGAATCTGCCAGTTTGCAAGATTTTAGCAGAGACTTTGAGAATACAGGGTCACATCTCTGTCAAGAAGAGAAATTAAAGAACTTCTATGAACAAATGCCTCCAGACCATTGTGCATATATCCTCTGGAGAATTTATGGAATATTGGCAAACATCATAATTTATGAAAAGACATGGGTAGATTGCAATTTGTGCCATTGGTGGGAGCAGCCATATTAATGACAGCATATGAGTCATTGAAATATTGAATTGTTAAAATATTGGTAAGTTCCAATACAAGAGGCTTAGTAATACTGAATGACTCCTATGGAAGGTCATTAAACCATTGGATTTTTTTAACTTGTTCTCTGTTCATATGTTGGTCATAATTGTTATGCTTTTACTCTCTTCTTTAATTTATCACAAATAGTCATCTTTTTACATGCTCTGTCTTTCAAGTTGTGAAGGTAACCATTATTTTTCATTTTGTTGTTTTGTTAACACCTTCGTTGCATATAGGAAGAACTTAATATTTAATCAATTAATAGACTGATGAAATGTTTACTCACTGATCTACATTACATCTCATACTCACATGTGCACTTTTTTATACTTGGTCTATTTATTCTGCTCAGGCTAGAAATGCAGGGGCCACTCACAGGCCAAATCACATTGTTAATTAGCACAGGGGAGTTTTAACATGGTCTGTTTCCAACCTGATCCACCTAGCCCCTCCTTAGACAGCCTGGTAGACTCTTACTCTTAAGGGTTTACCATATTAGTGCAGAAGTACTGCAATTACCTTGTCAGCTTAGCACACTGCAGGTCCAACTTCTGATCTCAACTCCAGCCTCCCCAGCAGCAGGTACCACAAATATACACCATAATACCTGGCTCAGGCAATAGAAATTTTGAATTCAAATGTAAGCTCTCCGTTATATTACACCTTAAATTTGGCCCATTTTTCTAGCACATCAATATCAATCTTGATCCTGATTCTATTACCTAAAGTATTGATCACTTGACTGTTTTGGCATGTTTCACGTCATCTATAAATCTGACAAAAATTTAACTTTGCCTCATCTAAGTCGCTGGTACAAATATTGACCAGAAGATTACCCTGTGGTACTTACTAGCTAGGTAGTGGAGCAGATAAGAGTGCCAGACTGGGAGTCAGGAAGACCTGCATTCATATCAGGCCTTAGACACTTGTCAGCTGTATGCCCTGGGTAAATCACTTAACCCTGTTGGACTCAGTTTCCTCATCTATAAAATAAGCTGAAGAAGGTAATGGCAAATCACTTCAGTATCTTTGCCAAGAAAACCCCAAATGGGGTCATGAAAAGTTGGACACAGCTGAACATGTGAGTCACCACGATGACAATGTTCCATTAATGAGCACTCTTGGAGGTCAGTTATTCAACAAGCTCCTGATTGCAGCTGATGTTGTCATCTACAGCTATTATCAGATACTTTGTGAAAACATCTTACTGAGATCCAGGGGTGCCATCTCTGTAGTATTCTCCTCGAAACCCTCTCAATTAAAGTGAATGTATGTGTATGCATAAACACACAGAGAAATCTATAGATCCATTCTATCTCTACACCTATCTAAATTTAATTGAAGATTTGTTCAGAAGAATACTATAGACATAGTAGGCCTGGATTTCAGTGAGACATTTGACTAGCTAGATATGTATCAGGGGTGGGGAACCTGCAACCTCAAGGCTGCATGTGGCCTATTAGGTCCTTGAGTGTGGCCTTTTGACTGAGTCCAAATCTTACAGAACAAATTCTTTTATTGAGGGGATTTGTTCTGTGAACGTTGGATTTAGTCAAAGGGCCAAACTTGAGGACTTAGAGAGCCACATGTGTCCTCAAAGCCACAGGCTCCCCACCACTGGAGTAGATATGTATCTTTATAGCTAGAGAACACTATAGAGAGATCTCTATCTAGCTATGAATCCATATCTACCTGCATATACATATATACATTATATATGATACACACATATGTATGTGTGTATACATACAAACACACATATATGTGTGTATATATGTATATTAACATCATGTAGCATATATACACACATATCAATATATATGAGAGGCGTGGTTTGGAATGACATCTTCATGAAATCATGCTGGCTCATAATGAAAATGTTCAGAAATATATTTGTGCTATTTTCTAGAATTTTGCTAGATACTAAGCTTACTAGGCTTTTTACTCTATTTGAAAACTGGTATAGTATTCACTTTTCTCCACTCCTGTAGAATCTTTCACATTCACTACTGAAAGTAACTGAGCACTAACACCTATGAATGGTCTGTCAGAAGCCTTTGATGTAGTAGTTCATTTGGTCATAGTGATTTGAATACAGTGAGACATTGTTGGTGCTCTCTGACAATCTACTTGTTTAACTCAGATTTTCAACTCCCTTGTTCTGTACTTACCAGTTCCAATATCTTATCAAAAAAGAAGAAAGAAGAGGAGGAGAAGAGAGGAGGAGGAGGAGAAAGAAGAGGAGGACGAGGAGGAGTAAATCAAGAGATAAGCATCTTTATTTTTTTGAAGTAGTTTTTTTTTTATCATTCTCAGGTAAAGCCAAAAGTAATAGTCTAATTCTTTTTTTGTTTTTCCTCTTATCTCAAATGGGAATTAAGAAAAAATCTTCCTCTTATTTTTACCAAGTATTATATTTTGCAGGTTTTTCTGGCCTTTAGAATGACTGATATTTTTATACTTAAAGGCAGACGATGATGTACTTTTCTATTCATCCTTGGTTGCCAATCCTTGCTTGCATTTTTGTGCAGCCTTTTAAAAATCTGTTGAGTGAGGACCTTATTTATCCATTTAAGTCTTTTTAGACACATTCAGCATTTCCTTCACATTGGAATCATTTATGTTCACATCAGTTGACAAGCATTTTTTCTTAAGAATATTCTGTCTCTCTTGATTCGTTAGAAATTTGGACCATGATTTTATAAAAAAAGAAAGAAAGAATGACATTTGGACCATGAATCTTCATTCTTTTTATCTGAACTTTTTGAAATGTGTTCTTTAAAATTCTAGAGTGTGGCCTTCTGGAGGGGGCAGAGCCAAGATGGTGGAGTAAAAGCAGGTACTGGCTTGGGCTCTCACCCAAACCCTACCAAATACCTGTAAAAAAAATCACTCTGAACAAATTCTAGAGCTATAGAAACCATAAAATGACAGAGTGAAGCAAATCTCCAGCCCAAGACAACCTGGAAGGCTAACAGGAAGGGTATATCACACTGGCTGGGAGTGGAGTACAATCTAGTATGGGCTGCACCAGCACAGATGGGCAGAGCAAGCCTCAGTGGATTGAATTACTGGCAGCTACAGCAGTGTCCAGACTTCTCAGCCCAAAAACTCCAAAGACAAAGTAGAAGGTCAGTGGGGAAACTCTGTCAGACATGGGTGAAAGAAGAGCATGGTCTGATCCCAGCCACAGGATGGCAGAGGTGGCAGAGGCAGCAGTGACAGTGGCAGCAACTGTGGCAGTAGCAGCAGCAGCTGTTTCTGGAGTTCCAGGTCCATAGATGGTGGGGGGATTGAGCAGCTGATCAGAGGGAGACTGTAGGGATCTCTTTGTTAGTGCTGAGGCAGGATTCCCTTGCTTTGCCCTGTTTGTAGCTGGATCATAGTCCTAGGTTGAGGAGGAGCACTGGCGTGGCAGAGCTTGTGGCGGCTATGGAGAGGAAATGCTCCTCAGAGTTCCAAAGCAGAAAAGAGTGCTTGTGGTCACTCACAGACCAGAGAACAGGCCAGAAGAGAAATAAACACCTGTCCTTTTATAATTTCACCTTAGAAAAACTGAAAATTTACAGGTGCCTAGAAGTGTCTCTGACAATAGCCGCGCAAAACCCCTGAACGTTGGGACAGAGCATTCTCCACTCTGTAAGCAGAGTCCTGCCATGACAAAGAACTCAAAAGTCAAGTAATTGGCTGGGAAAATGAGCAAACAGTACAAAAAACAGACTATAGAATTTTACTTTGGCAACAAAGAAACACAAAACATACAACCAGAAGAAGACCATAAAGTCAAAGATCCTACATCCAAAGACTCCAAGAAAAGTTTAATTGGTTGCAGGCCATGGAAGGGCTCAAAAAGAAGTTGAAAATCAAGTAAAAGTAGAGAAAAAATTGGGAAGAGAAATGAGAGTGATGCAAGAAAATCTTGAAAAACAAGTCAACAGCTTGCTAAAGAGACCCAGAAAATACTGATGAAAATAACAGCTTAAAAGTAGAGTAACCCAAATGGCAAAAGAGGTCCAAAAAACAAAGGAGGAGAAGAATGCCTTAAAAATCAGAATTGGCCAAATGGAAAAAGAGGTCCAAAAGCTCATTGAAGAAAATAATGCCTTAAAAATAAGAATGGAGTAATGGAACATAATGGCTTTATGAGAAATCAAGAAATTATAAAACGGAACCAAAAGAATAAAAAAAAGAGAAGAGAATGTGAAATATCTCATTGGAAAAACTACTGACCTGGAAAATAGATCCAGGAGAGATAATTTAAAAATAATTGGACTACCTGAAAGCTATAATCAAAAAAAGAGCCTAGACATCATCTTTCAAGAAATTATCAAGGAAAACTGTCCTGATATTCTAGAACCAGAGGGTAAAATAGAAATCAAAAAAATCCACTGATCACCTTTTGAAAAAGATCCCAAAATGAAAAATCCTAGGAATATTGTAGCCAAATTTCTTATAGTAATTAGGGTGGGACTTTTTTTGTTTTCTCTTTTAGAATGCTAAAGTAATCAAGCACCTTTGAAGAGTCTTGCCTTTCAAATGTAATGGCAATCAAAGTGGACTTTTTGTTGTCTCTTGTTTCTTTGATTGAATCAAGAGTCTTTGGCCTCTCTAAGAAATAAGAAAGCCCAGTTCACATAGATTTGAGTTCCATGGTTGTGACATCCTCTGATCCTGATAAGGATATATAAGATCTGAAGTTGGCATTTTGTTTTGGGGCTCTCACTCACTGGAAGAATGTCATGTGATTTGACCATACCAGACTCTGGGTAGCCGTTGTTAAGAGCTCCGTGGTTTTGAAAACCCAAATGTTGGTGCTTCTCCATGTGGTAACTGTTGGTGTATTGCTTGGACAGACAGTTAGAAGCCTGTCTGCTGGTTCATGTTTATTTGTTCTGTTTATATAATGTATGCATGGAATTTCTGTTTGTGTTCTCTCTGAAGTTCAATGTACTGGCATTTCCTCCTGAACTAAATGAATGATATATGTATGTTTAATTAAAGTAAGATTATTAACCCCTTAATGTTGCTTTCCTTAGAAAAGCAAATCAAAGAACTTGTGCTAGCAGCCCTCCTGTATGTTGCTGTTGTTGGTCTTACACAGCCACAGCAGCGGCAAGTAGCATTGTTGTTACAAAATTCCAGAGTTCCCAGGTCAAGGAGAAAATATTACAATAGCCAGAAAGAAACAATTCAAGTATTGTGGAAACACAATCAGTAAAATACAAGATCCAGCAGCTTCTATATTAAGGGATCGAAGGGCTTAGAACATAATATTCTGGAGGTCAAATGAGCTAGGATTAAAACCAAGACTCACCTACCCAGCAAAACTGAGTAATAATACTTCAGGGGGAAAAAAAGACATTCAGTGAAATGGAAGACTTTCAAGCATTCTTGACGAAAAGACCAGAGCAGAACAGAAAATTTTACTTTCAAATACAAGAATCAAGAGAAGCATGAAAAGGTAAAGAGAAAAGAGAAATCAAAAGGGACTCATTAAAGTTGAACTATTTACATTCCTACCTGGAAAGATATTTCTAACTCATGAGACCTTTTTCATATTAGGGTAGTTGAAGGGAATATAAATACATATACATATACATATATATATATGTATATGTATATAAATGTGTGTGTGTGTATACACACACATATGTATGTATATGTACACGCATATATGTATGTATGTGTATGTATATGTATATATAGACAGAGGGCACAGGGTTAGTTGAATATTAAGAGATGATATCTAAAAACTAAGATTAAGGGGTGAGAGAGGAATATATTGGGAGAAGGAGAAAGAGAGAGAATAGGGTAAATTACCTCACATAAAAGAAGCAAGAAAAAGCTGTTACAATGGAGAGGAAGAAGGGGGAAGTGAAAGGGAGTGAGTCAACCTTACTCTCATTGGATTTGGCTTAAGAAGGGAATAACATACACATTCAATTGGATATCTTACCCTACAGCAACTGGGAAACAAAATATACAGGCAATGGGATGTAAAAATCTCTCTTGTCCTACAAGAAAGTAAGGGGGAAGGGGATGGACAGGGTGATAAAAGGGAGGACAGACTGGGGGAAGGGGTAATCAGAATGCATGCCATCTTGGGGTGGGGTTATGGGAGAGAAGGGGAGAAAATTTGGAACTTAAAATCTTATGGAAGTGAATGTTGAAAATAAAAATAAATTAATTAATTTAAGATAAAAAATTCTAGAGCATGATTCAGACTGCCCTGAGGGGCTTTTTTCCCTTTCTTTATCGAAGTTTTTTAAAGGTAATGATTTTCTTTCAATCCTGTCATTTTTGTTATTTTAACAACAGAATCATGTCCAGAATAGAATTTTCAGCCATCACTTTCTCTGCCTCTTGAAGAACGAAATTATAATCAAAACATAGGATTTATAGTTTACGTTCAGCTGAGAGAAAATTCTATCAGATGTTCACTATATCATACTTTATGCCAGAATTGGGATCTGCTTCAGCCCATTCTCCCCTTCTGGAAAAGTTATCTATTATATGCTTCTGCAGACTCTTATTCTTCATCTATTAATTCTCATACAAATTCTTTCCACCTGGATTCCAACTTCCCACCTGTGAATTTCCTCATAAGAGGAATACTTTATCCACTGTTTTGCTGAATATGTCCTTTCTTAAGTAAGGTATATGTCTCTTCTGTCATATGTTAGTTATGTGTCACATCCCACCAAGTCTCAGTGACTCTGAGGGTATCCAACAGCTCTACATGCCGTTTTTTAATATCCATGCTCTGCACATTTCTACAACAGTACTTGGGCCAAGAGTATTATTACTTCCTTTTTTCTGATGTAACCAGGGACTCCAAGGCAATTTGCATGAGACTCACCTGATTGTGGGAGACTGATTACTCAGTGGTCCATATCTGTGCAAGAGGCAGAGCTAGTGAGAACTTGCAAGAGGAAGTATCTTAGTGTTTTGGCCTGTACATTTGAGAATGGTAACTTGAGGCTCCAAATCTTCAGGGAAAAGTTCCTGAAGGACAAAAAAGACTCTAGGATCAACTTATATGTATAGTAGCCAATGCCCCATTCATGTCTCTATTCCCAACTCATTACCCTAGAGTCTTCAGGGAATTTCACCTTGTTTGAGATCTGGGACTCTGTGTCTTGGCTGGACTGAGATATTTCAACTCTATGTGAGCATTTAATCACTCTTCATATTGCTGATATGTTCTCATATAATATATCCTCTTTTGGTATATTGTCATCTGTATACCTTTGCTGAATTCTTTTGTTATTGACTTGGATGCATGCTGTATGTAGTCTTTCTCCAACTGGTAGGGAGGGAGTTAAACCATATAGTTTGGAGCACTCCTTCCCCATTAAGGGATAGAGATCAAGAGTGCAGTATCCAATATTTTATCTAAAAGAAGCAAATTGTCCAACCCCTGACATTATCTCCAGCTTTCTTTCCTTGTATTGATGCATTCCATCCTTCATTCAAATCCCAATTTTGCTGTAATTGAAGCCCTGGATATTTTGCTATAATTAAAGCCCTGGTTCAAAAATACAAGTCTTCCTAAGAAATCAAAAATCAGTGCCAATTGGAAAGGATCATTTGAGGACACTCTACTTAATCTATGCATGCTTCACTTTGAACTATATCTAGATGAGGAGTGGGAATCCTGTGGCTCAGGACCATGTAAACACAGATACCCTATATGGTAAACACATATTCCATACATTTGCATATTGTATCCTGAAATAATGGTCATTTTTCTAAGATACTGTTTCTTAGGCTCTTGATAGTATGCAATTTAACAGATTTATGTGGACAAATATCTTCTTCCCCTTTTATTTTAGTTAATATTCCCAAATATTGTTTTTATGAAGCTCCTTCTTGGAGTCTGCACCAGAAATGAAACAAAACATTTCTTCCCCTAAAGTCGTCAGTTTCCTGCCAATGGTACCACAATCCTAGAAGTATTCTGTAGGTTCCTCTTGGCAGTGTTATTTGTTACCACATGAATCTACAGGAGTAGATTATCAGGCTTGATAAGTCTCAAGAGTCTATCATATTCTTGATATGAACCTGAGAAAAACAATAATTTCCAGATTGTTCATTTCAAGCCATAAATTTGTACTGGTAACCCTCTAAAGGAAATCATCATAATACAAGGATCAGAAGATCACAGATGGGGAACTGCAAAGAATTTGGAAGCCAAATCCTCCATCTTCTTCAGTTAGGAATCTAAAAAAAATGCACTTCAATATAGAGAACAATTAATTAAAATATGGATTTGCACCCAAGTATATTCATAGGAGGTCAGAGAAGACAGAAATGAGTTCTGGATGGAATCTAGATGAATGTAGTAAAGTCAGGGGAAAACCCCATAAATTTCAATGCTGGAACACCTGGGATTGAAACTTGTCTCTGACCGTTTCCTAGCAATTTACATTCTGTAAGCCCAAGTTTCCTATCTATACACTGGGGACAATCATACTCAGTCCGAATACCTCAAAGGTTATTGTGAGAAAGAGATGTTTTGTAAACCTTAATATGATATTATGGAAACACATAATATGAGACTGGGAAAGAACTATGGAGTTCTTTTTGTCCAACCTATATTTGAATAAGAATCCTTTCTTCATTATTTACTTTTTTCACAAAAATATTTTATTATATAGAAATCACTGGTGAAATAAATAACATTCACATCAGGAATTCTCCATCTTTTCCAATAAGCAGTTATCCATTCTCCAGAAGATTTCTTATGAGGGAGAACCTAACATTTTCTCTTAGATGGGGAGAGAATAGTTTTATAACCTCAGAATTCTATCATGACCAAGGGAGGAGGTCACAAAGGGAATATAATTAGATAGAGGGTATGGGAATGATTTTGTTATGATGTTTGATCATCTTAAAAGTTCATCTTCTATTTAGCTACCAAAGAGCTTTTCTTCAAGAACTGGTCCAACTATGTCATCTCCATACAAAATAAATTCCAGTGGCTTCCTATCACCTCCACGATCAAATATAAAATCCTCTGGCATTTAAAAGCCCTTCATAATTTAGGTTATACACACACACACACACACACACACAGAGAGAGAGAGAGAGAGAGAGAGAGAGAGAGAGAGAGAGTCCTTTCCAGTCTTCTTACCTCCCCAGTACTCTTTGATTCACTCTACGCTTTTCCACAAATAAGTCTACCTATTTCTTAGCACTGGGCATTTTCACTATCCCTTATGCCAAGAAAGCTCTCCTTCCTCATCTCCACCTCCCAGTTTCCCTGACTCCTTTAAATCCCACATAAAATCTCATCACCTACAGGATGCCTTTCCCAATCCTTTTTTAAAATTTTTTATTTAATATTTTAGTTTTCAACATTGATTTCCAGTTACAAGATTTTGAGTTACAAATTTTCTCCCCATTTCTACCCACTCCCCCATTCCAAGATGGCATATATTCCAATTGTCTCATTACCCCAGTCAGCCCTCCCCTCTTTCATCCCACTCCCCCCCATCCCCTTTCCCCTTACTTTCTTGTAAGGCAGGATAGATTTCTATGCCCCATTCTCTATATATCTTGTTTCCCAGCTACATGCAAAAAACAACATTTTTTATTTTTTAAGCATCTTTTTTTTTTAAACTTTGAGTTTCAAATTCTCTCCCCTCTTCCCTTCCCACCTACCCTCCCTAGGAAGGTGAGCAATTTAACATAGATCACACATGTATCACTATGGAAAACATTTCCACAATGCTCATGTTGTGAAAGGCTAACTATATTTCCTTCCATCCTATCCTGTCCACCTTTATTCAATATTCTCCCTTGACTCTGTCCCTTTTCAAAGGTGTTTGCTTTTTATTACCTCCTCCCCCTATCTGCCCTCCCTTCTATCATCCCCTTTTTATATCCCCTTCCCTTTACTTTCTTGGGGAGTAAAATACCCAATTGAGTGTGTATGTTATTCTCTCCTCAAGTTGAATCCGATGAGAGTATGATTCACTCATTCCCCCTCACCTGACCCCTCTTCCCTTCCAACAGAACTGCTTTTTCTTGCCACTTTTATATGAGATAATTTACCCATTCTATCTCTCCCTTTCTCTCTCTCTCTCAATGTATTCCTCTCTCACCCCTTAAATTTATTTCATTTTTTTAGATATCATCCCTTCATATTCAACTCTCCCTGTGCCCTCTGTCTATACATATATATATATATATATGTGTGTGTGTGTGTGTGTGTGTGTGTGTGTGTGTATGTATGTATGTATATTCCCTTCAACTACCCTAATAGTGAGATCTCATGAATTATATACAACATCTTTCCAAGTAGGAATGTAAACAAAACAGTTCAACTTTAGTAAGTCCCTTGTGATTTCTCTTTCTTGTTTACCTTTTCATGCTTCTCTTGATTCTTGTGTTTGAAAGTCATATTTTCTATTCAGCCCTGGCCTTTCCACTGAGAAGGCTTGAAAGTCCTCTATTTTATTGAAAATCCATATTTTGCCTTGGAGCCTCATACTCAGTTTTTCTGGGTAGGTGATTCTTGGTTTTAATCCTAACTCCTTTGACCTCCAGAATATCATATTCCAAGCCCTTCAATCCCTTAATGTAGAAGCTGCTAGATCTTGTATTATCCTGATTGTGTTTCCACAATATTCAAATTGTTTCTTTCTGGCTGCTTGCAGTATTTTCTCCTTGACCTGGAAACTCTGGAATTTGGCTACAATATTCCTAGGAGTTTTCTTTTTGGAATCTTTTTCAAAAGATGATTGGTGGATCCTTTCAATTTACCCTCTGGCTCTAGAATATCAGAGCAGTTCTCCTTGATAATTTCTTGAAAGATGATATCTAGGCTCTTTTTTTGATCATGGCTTTCAGGCAGTCCAATAATTTTTAAATTATCTCTCCTGGATCTATTTTCCCAGTCAGTGGTTTTTCAAATGAGATATTTTACATTGTCTTCCACTTTTTCATTCCTTTGATTCTGTTTTATAATATCTTGATTTCTCACAAAGTCACTAGCTTCTACTTGCTCCAATCTAATTTTTAAAGTAGTATTTTCTTCAGTGGTCTTTTGGACCTCCTTTTCCATTTGGCTAATTCTGCCTTTCAAGGCATTCTTCTCCTCATTGACTTTTTGGAGCTCTTTTGTCATTTGGGTTGGTCCATTCTTTAAGGTGTTATTTTCTTCAGTATTTTTAGTCTCCTTCAGCAAGTCATTGACTTGTTTTTCATGGTTTTCTTGCAGCACTCTCATTTCTCTTCCCAATTTTTCCTCTACTTCTCTTACTTGCTTTTCCAAATCCTTTTCGAGCTCTTCCATGGCCTGAGCCCAACTCATATTTTTCTTGAAGGCTTTGGATGTAGGCTCTTTGGCTTTGTTGATTTCTTCTGGCTGTATGTTTTGATCTTCTTTGTCACCAAAAAAGGAATCTAGAGTTTGAGTTTGAGTCTGAGTTTCTTTTCACTGCCTTTTCATGTTCCCAGCCAACTACTTGACCCTTGAGCTTTTTGTCAGGATATGGCTGCTTGTAGAGTAGAGAGTACTTTGTCCCAAGCTTTAGGGTCCAGGCACTGCTATTTTCAGAGCTACTTCTACTCCACTGTCACCCCAGGCTCTGTCACAGCAGCGCTCTTCCTCCCCCAAGAACCACCAACCAGGACCGCAATACAGATCCAAGCAGGGCACAGCAAGAGAATCTGTCTCTGTGCCCACAACACGCTCCTTGCACTCCTGTTCTGATCTTCTGCTAGATTCCTCCCACCGTGTGAGCCAGGGACTCAGGAAGCTGCTGATGCTGGTGTTCTGGAAACACCCTCAGGAGCTTCCTGCTGCTGCTACCACCACCACCACACCACCCCCTCCACCCCCAGGCCTGGTAGCCAGACAGCTCTGAACTGGATCCCGCAGTTTCCCCCTAACCTGTTCTTTGACATTTGTGGGCTGAGAAGGCTGGTAACTGCCACAGCTCATTGTTTCATGGCCCCAAGGCCTGTGCCATCTGGCTGATTCTGGATCTGGTCTATCCCAGCGCGGCCCATGAGGAACTGGCCTCCGCTCTCAGCACCATGATAGATAGACCCTTCCTGGCACCCATCCAGGCTCTCCTGGGCTGGAGACCTGGTTCCCTCTGCTATTTCATGGGTTCCGCAGCTCTAGAATTTGTTCAGAGCCATTTTTAACAAGTGTTTAGAGGTATTTGGGGGAGAGCTTAAGCAAGTCCCTGCTTTCCAGTCACCATCTTGGCTCTGCCCCCTCAATCCTTTTTAATTTCAGTGTCTTCCCTGTGTTAAATATTTCCTATTTATCCTATGTGTATAGTTTGTTTTATATGCTAGTTGGTTTGTTGTCTCCTCCATTAGACTGTAAGCTCCATGAGGGTTAGGATTGTATTTTGCCTTTTTTTATCTCCAGCTCATAAAATAGTTCTTGGCATAGAATAGGCACTTAATAATTGCTTATTGACTGACTATTAAAAGAATAATGGGACAGAGGTGGAGGGGAGTGGTAGTGGCTGCTGTGGTGTGAAGGGAAGGAGTTGGAGATGGCTGAGCCCTCCACTATGGTGTACCAGTTCTACCAGGAGAGCACTGACAAATTATTCACAGACCAAAATCATGACCTACAAATGACTCAGGTGTACATTAGGGGCCATTAACCAGGCTAAACTGGTGCTGTGTAATTGCATTAAAAGGAAGAGAAAAGAAAATTCAGGAGCCAAGCTACATGTCAGCTACTTATGTTGGACAATCTTGTTTAGAATGGAAACTCTTGCCACTAGGTTGCAGTAGTGAGAAAAAATAAGCTATAGGTAGTGAAGTCTAGGCTGGCTGTAATGTCCAGCATTCATGTTTACAGAGTACAGAAAGCAATGCTCAAGGATAGTGAGCCTCTGTTCAACACCAGCTATGACATCCCCAAAACCAACCTGCAGAACTGCAGCAAATTTAGTATCATCTGACATACAACTGCTATCCCGAGGGCCTCTGATGAAATTTCTCCTTCAGGAAAATTTGGACAAGACTGATCCTAATAGTGGGCCTACCACCAATGGCCACCTGCTGCCAAATAGTTCTCAAAGCATCACAAAGGAATTGTGGGAATGTTTGCTTCCAAAATGACTTCCAAACCCCAAGACACCAATAAGGGGACTAAAACAGAGTCAAAAGAAGCAACAAATACAACTTCAGCAAGTACTAAAACACCATGGAATGGCAATGTAATGAAAAATTTTGAGGGGAAAGCTTCTATGCACATAATGAAAGTTAATTTGGGCTTGAAGGAAGAACAATTACTGGAACAACCTCTGGATTCTGTCACTGAACCAAAACTGGAATGCACTCGAGGCCTGAAGAAGCCTTACAAGAAAGTAGACCCTATTAAAATGCATCAAAAGGAGAAAAAAAGGTGAAAGTGGACTCAATTCTTAGATGATGAAGCAAAAGAAACTGAAAACTTGAAGAAAAAGATGAGAAGAATTAAAATTCCTGAATCAGACAGCAGTAAAAATGAAGTTGTGCCAGATTTTCCAGGATCTTATGAATTTGGGTTGTAACCTTCAGGTTCTCCTCAATCTCCCCTTCCTGAGCCCGGCCAGAAGACTGAGCCAAAACCCTTTCATTGAGGCCTCGAGTGGAAAAAATAAAATGGAAGAGAATATTGAAATCCAGAGCTTTTGAGTATAAGGAAGGCTGCATAGTGACAGAAGAGACTTGTGAAAGCAAATCCTCCACAAACAGTTTAAGAAATTTTAAGGGGAAGACAGTGTCCTAACAGAGACCCCACCTCAATGACTGTCAAGATGGAGCCCAAGGAGAAACTAAAGCACCTCAAGAAGGCGGAAGCCATTCTTGGCAAAGCCAACTGACAAGTGTCCATTACCAGCTTGTTCTGGAAGAAATATACAGGCTCTTCCTAACAGAGACTGGCTGCTTGTGACAGGACCACCCATCTTATATGTTCAGAAGGGGCATCAACACTTCCTGATTTAATCGCTGTGTAAATGAGTATATCTAATTCCTCAACTCAAACTTAAGGGAATCTCCTGGAAGCAAAGAACAAGTGCACTTTTCAAAAGCTGCTTACTTCTGATGACAAGTTTATTCTGTTTAAAGCCTTCACTCTATCTGAGTGGAACCTGCTCTCCTTCAGTAAAGACAGATGACAGACTTGTTCAAGAAGCCTTTTAATGCCTCATTTAACCTGACTCACCTACCCCTATCCTCCTGCCCCAGTTGTGTTCATGTCAGTACATGTCTTTGTATTCTGCCTACTTGCTTGGGGCAAAGATAAAGGAATGAGTAATAGGACTATGCAAATAGAAGTCTGTATAACAAGGAAGAGGGAGGAGAAAATGGATAAACTTGAACCTTGCTTTCATCTGAAGTGGTCATATGAGGAAAGACTAGACATACACACAGATGGGTACAGAAATTTATTTCACTCAACAGGGAAACACGGGGGAAAAATGTTAAGGGATGCAGGATGGGGGTGGGGGTGAGGGGGCAAAAGGCAAGGATTAGTGGGAAGTAAAATAAACTCATGACAGTGGACAGACAACAAAGAAAAGGAAAAGTATAAGAGAATGGGATGGAGAGAGGACACAATTAATAATTGTAACTAAATGTGAATGGGATAAATTCACAAATAAAACAGAAGAAAATAGCAAAATGGATTAGAAACCAGAATCAAACATTATATTGCTTATGAGAAACACTCTTGAAACAGAAAGATGCACATAGAATTAAAAGAAGGAGCCATAGGATAATCAATTATTCTTCAGTTGAAGTAAAAAAATGGTAAAACTTTCACAATCTTTGGCAAAGAAAAAGCCAACATAGATGTAATTAAAAGAAATAAGCAGACAACAAATTAATATAAATACTAAATGTATGCATCAAATGGCATAAAATCTAAATTCTTACAGGAAAAGGCAATTGAGTTGCAAGGAGAAATGGACAGTAAAACTCTAATAGGAGAGAAATCAGTTTGCCCTCATCCCCCAAAGAACAATCTAGGTAAAATAAACAAAAGAGAAATGAAGGGCCCCAGTAGAATGTTAGAAAAGTTAGATATGTTAAGCCTATTAAGAATATTAAATGGAAATAAAAAGAATATACTTATCTCTCAGGTGTGTATGGCATCTTCAGAAATTTGGCCATTTATCAAGGTATAAAAAACATCAGAGACAAATGCAGAAAAAAAATGTACATTTTGTGAACCATAATGTAATAGAATCATATTCAATAGAGACTTTAAAGAAAATTTAAATGAATTAGAAACTAAATAAATTGATTATAAAGAATGGGTAAAAGAACAAATCATAGAAACAATAAAAATGTCATCAAAGATAATGACAAAAATATGACAATGGAGCAAAATTTGGGGGATGCAGACAAAGCTCTTATTAGGGAAATATCTATATCTCTTAAGTATTTTCAACAAAAAAGAGAGACAGAACAGATCAATGGATTAGGAATTAAACTTAAAAATAGAAAATAAACGAATTTAAAACCTCAAGTAAACATCAAAAATAGAAGTCATGAAAATCAGAGGAGAGATTAGCAAAACTGAAAGTATAAAACATTCAAATAGTCGATAAAATGAGGAGCTATTTTTTGAGTGGTGGGAATAAAATAGATAAACCATTAGCTATCTTGATGTAAAAGTAGATAGAAAAAATTAAAATAATCTGTATCAAAAGAGAAAAAGATGAATTCATAAGTAAGGAGGAATTATTTTGCAGTTATTTGGAGACAATTCACCCAATTGTATGGCGATAAACCTGACAAAATAAGTGAAATGGACAAATATTTACAAAAAAAAAAATTGCCTAGGTTAACAGAACATGAAAGAGTAATTAAATAATTCTATTTATGAAAAAGACATTGAATAATTTATAAATAAATTCCAAAAGTAAGAAACGGCTAGGACTTGATGAATTTACAACCAAATTCTGCCAAACATTTAAGAAAAAAATTCCAATCCTTTTTAATTCTTATTTTTAAAAATTAGGAAAAGGAATGGATATACCAAATTCCTTCTAAGATACAAATATAATTTTGATACCTAAACTTGAGACAGTCAAAACAGAGAAAGAAAACTGTGGGCCAATATCCCTAATAAATACTAATGTGAAAACATCAAATAAAAATACTAGTAATGATATTATAGCAATATATCAGAAAGATAATATACTGTTGGGATCAGTTTCATAAAAGAGAGCAATAATGAGGCTTACAAAGCACTTTAGAAATATATTAACTCATTTGATGCTCACAACAACCTTGAAATACTGGTAAGAATTGCCACTACTATGTTACAGATGAGGAAACAAAAACTCTGAGAGATTATCACTTGCCCACCATCACACACCTAATAAATGTTTCTGAAGAGATTTGAATCCAGATATTTTGATTCCAAGTGTGCAGCACCCTAAACACTGCACCACACTATCTAACATTTAAAGTAGAGCTCAATTTCATAAAAGATACCTAGAAATTATAGAAAGAGCAAAACCTAACAGTGTGGGAGAAGATATGGTGTGTAGAAGGAGAAGCCTTAAATAATGCAGGGACTTCTCAAAATAATTCTTAGTAATTACAGAGTACATTTGATGTTTTTTTTTGTATTGAAATATTTTACTTTGTGGAAAGGAAAGGTCAATATTTTTCTTGGTGATATGCATATTTTATTCCTTGTTTGGGCACCATACACATCTATGTTTCTCCTGTTAAATATCTTGTTTATAATATTTTTGCTTAGAAGAATATCATGTAATGAGAAGTAATCCTTTAGGAGGTGCTGAAGACCAGAATTTCCTCTAAGTTTGTAATGAAGTCACTAATGCAGCTTTTATAACTAACTTGACTAATGGTGATATTGAAATATTTTAAATAGATATTTTGATACAGCTGAGATAGTGCAAAAAGTTAGTTTCTTCAAAGGACACCAGTCTTATATTGTTTATTCTATTGCAAAAAAAAATGAAATCCACTTTAGAGAAAGCTACTCTTTATCTGTCATCCAACAAGGTCATGTCTCCTAAAATTTATTGAATGTTTAGTACCTTCTGGGGAGATCTAATTTTTGTCATCCCTTTTCATCTTTCTACAACTCAGGGTTTCAGTTTGAAAATCGTGAACTATTGAAGTTGAAGTAGTTTATGATTGGGGGATAGCTGCATTTTCAGGGGACTAAATGGTGACAAATGTAATACTAGTCTCTGGAGAATTTTGTGCCAAGTAAGTGTTCCTTTTGGGAAAAGCAAGTAGTATAGGTAAATTAATCCCTGACTATTATTTCTTAAATACTTTTAATATTGACTTGAACATGGTCAGTGGGGTAGGGAGAAGAACCATAATCATAAAAGGTAGGGAGAAGGACTCTTTTTGTGTGAACAGAATAAAAATGAAAGCAATTTGAACACTAGGAGGTTACAAAGAGAACACTTGCCTGGTGATCAGATTCTTGGTTAAGGAGGTTGTGTTGATGTTTATCAAGGGTGCCACAACTGTTATAATTCATTAAAAATGATGTTATAATTCATAAAAAAACAGCTTGGGAGTTTATCCAGGGGGTGGCAGGATGATTCAGGGTTTTTTGTGCATTTTCTAAAATGTTCCCATATAATAAATACCAATTTGTATTGCCATTTCAAATTACATTTGTTTAGGGCCTTGGGAACTCATTGTTCATGCTATTTACCTCTGCATGTTATTTAAGATTGCAGAGCTAGCTAGGAGCCAGCAATTCATTTAATGAACCAAAGGGATTCAAGCCCTATCTGGGAAAAATTGAATCATGTTAAATATGAAAATCCCTTAAAAGGATATATAACTAAAAAGAATTTCTGGTGTATGCATTTCAAATTTGATATTAACAAGTCTAACTATGTATATTTAGACTAGAACCAAGATTTCTACCAACTTTAAAACTGAAGAATGACCTTTCAGATATATTCACAAATTTGTCTTTTATATCTCTGTGTGTTTCCCTGCATGGGTTTATTATGTTGTGAAAAGCTTCAAGAAATGAGTCAGCATTTAACAGTGCCTGCCAATCCCCAATGAGAGCAATTAGCCATCTCCAAATGCCATTTCGGTGTTTGTAGGTATTTAAGTTTTTATCTTAATTGAAATGAAGTCTTTATATGGATGAGGAACCGGGGTAGGAGGGGGTGGAATTTATTGTTCCCATGCACATGTCTCTAGAAGGGAGAGGACCATGTTTTTAAAATATTTGTCAAAATAAGGTGATCTGGATGGTTGGAGGTGGAGATGATATTATATGTGGATCTGTTGACAGAACTAATGGTACTTAGCCTAGAAAAAAAAAAAAACAACCAAAGGAAATTAAAAGTTAAGCAATGATCCTCAACAGAATGTCTTTCAAATGTTCTAGCCCTTGGTTTTTGAGCCACATCAAGACTTCCTGAACCTGAGTACTATTCTTTTCGCTTTGTCCCAGTTGAGAAAGTATGAGGGGAAAATAGATCTGGGGTCATAGGACTTGCATTTGAAATCTGAATCTGCTATTTATTGTATAATTCTGAAAAAGTCACTTCCCTTATCTGGGCCCAAGTTTTATCTTCTGTAAGATTAGGGGATTTAGTTAATTGACCAATACAGGGTGTTTATAACTATAATTGCATATGATTACATCTTACCCAAAAGGATTTATTGTCTGAGAAAATAATCCAGATCTTTTCTTTGCTTCCTTGTCCTAGGCATTTTACTCTTGTGAATGGCTTTTGAATTTTAAAAATTACTCAAGGGGCAGCTAGGTGGCGCAGTGAGTAGAGCACCGGCCCTGGAGTCAGGAGGACCTGAGTTCAAATCTAGTCTCAGACACTTGACACATGTACTAGCTGTGTGACCTTGGGCAAGTCACTTAACCCCGGTTGCCCTGCCAAAAAGCAAAAAAAAAAAAAATTACTCAATACCCAATTACTCTTGGTTTTGACTCAAAAGAAAAACAAAACAATTCAGCCTCTAGGTAGGAAAAAAACTTAGAAAATGACTTATCATTTTCCTACTACTTACTTTAGTTTGAAACCTGTTTTTTGGTAGGTTGTGAAGAGTGCAAAACAACTGGAAAAATATACTTGGGACCCATCCCAAGCAGAAGATTTTAGATGTGTGAAAATATATATACGTGAATGGTATCACCTGTAGAGTTTGTTTATCCTGAAATACAAAGTTCCCTGGATCCTGTGGTATAAAGAATATGAAGGTAATATGCTCAGGTATAAACCAACTAAGTAGGGTGTTTTGAAAGGGGTTTGCTGAATTCTTCATCAGATAATATATTTGCTTTCAATGATAATTTAATTCAAATTAAATATAGTTTGGGGCCAATATAATTTTCTACTAAACATTCAGATTGAGATAGAGATAGATAGTAAGTAGTTAGATGGATGATAAAGAAAGAAAGAGAGAAAGAGAGAGAGGGAGGAAGGAAGGAAGGAAGGAATGTAGGGAGGGAGGGAGGGAGGGGACATAATTCTTTGACTATTTCTTCTACTAACTACATTATAATATTGCCTTCTTCCAACTAGAAGGCAAATATAGAAGATATATTCTTCAGTGACTTTTATTTCATTTTGAAAACTAAGAATCTTCAAGGATAATATGAGAGCAGCCTGTAAGTCAGAGTCCAAGTACCATAAAATAAAAACCACTCAATATCCTTTTTTAAATCCAAGTTCTACTCATGTCAGTAACTGTTTCTATGGTATTTCCTATATGCCAGGCACTGTCTTAGGTAATGTGGATTCAGAGTACAATTTGCCTTTCTTTTTCAAGATGAATTTGTATTGTGCCAGAGCAAAAGCCAAGATATGTTGACCAAATGCACTTGCACATTTGAAATTAAATATAAAATAGGTATGTATTCATGCAAGAGTTACCACACTGCGTTCTTTGAAAGAGAATTTACTTGGGCTGGAGAGAAAAGGAAAGGTCTTTTTTTAAATTTTAGAGAATATGTTTCCATTTCATTGGGTTTAGGCACTGCACAATAGTTAGCAATGCTGTGATTTGCAAGTTAAACAGCTATGAGACTGTTTGTGGGATTTTAAAAGATCATGAATCCTTCCTTCATTGTCATTTCTAAGCAAGGCAAAATATATTTATATTTTTGTGCTTCTTGGAAAAGAAATGAGAAGCTACCATTCCAGATGAATAAAACAAAGGTGATAGATCACCCAAACATCTCTCGTGACTAAACCTAATTTCAGAGGATTTGAAATATATATTTGTATGTATTTGTAAAAGGGTACAGGTACACACAAGATAGATAGATAGATAGATCAATAGATAGATAGATAGAGAAAGTCTGTGGGTAGAATAAACTTCTATAATTTCTTATGATTACAAAGTGCTTCAACTATGATTTGATCACTACCACAGTAAATCCAGAAAAGGATGAAGGAAAAAATAATTTATAAAGATCTTACAATGTGCCAAGAACTTTGCTGAGTGCTAGGAATGTAAGTACAAAGAGAAACATTTCCTGCCCTGTAGCACCTTGCACTCTAATAGGAGAAGACAACAGATATAGGAGAATGGCAGTTAGGAATGGTATTTTTATCTGAAAAGTTATAGAGATGGAGAAAGTAAGGATAGAAGGAATGGTAGCATTGATTTCCCTGTATTCTCATAGCAAGAGAAGACAAGAGAGGTATACAAAAGATGTGGCAGGAGGATGACTGGGTTGAAGTACTGCTGGGGTTCTGGGACTTCCTAGATATATAGGCTTTCACCATTTAAAACAACATTCCCCCTCTAGAGGTGGGGCTTCTCCTCTCCCAGAAGGCAAGGCTTCTCCTGTGCATTGGGGCGCCCATACATCAACTTGGGCCGGCAGTCACATGTGTGATTTCTAGTCGCCATGGTCTGGGACAATAGGATACAACTTGCCCGAATTGCCACTTTGTTGAACTGATCGAGATAACCATTGGAGTCCAGTGTGCATAGAAAGTGGAGCATTTAAATTATCTTATTTTTGGATGATCAGTGAATAAGTATCAAGCAATGGGGAAGAACAAAGGGAAAGAACAGAAGATCAAGAATTTATATCATATTGCCAGGAAGAATTTGAAGGGTAAAAACAAAGCAAAATCGTCATCAAAAATCTTAAGATAAGCATTGTGAATGAAGAAAAAGTTAAAATTGTAAATAAGGCATTCATAGATACCTAAAAAGAACTTGCACAATTCTCTAAAAGGCTGTCACTTGAATAATTGTTGAAGCACCTGATTTTATTTTTTAAATAATATCTTGTTTTTCCTCAACTACACGTTAAAACAGTTTTTAACATTTGGGTATTTTTTTTTAAGTTTTGAATTGCAAATTCTTTCTTACCCTCCCTCCCTGAGATGGTGAGCAATCCAATATAGATTAATACAAGTATAATCATTTGAAATATTTCTATATTAGTCATTTTGCACAAGAAAACTTGAAAAAAGAGAGAGAGAGGAGAGAGGGAATAAAAGAAAGAAGGAAGGGAGAGAGGGGAGAAGGAAGGAAGGGAAGAAGGAAAGAACAAGGGAGGGAGGGAGAAAGGGAGGAAGGAAGGAAGGAAGGAAGGAAGGAAGGAAGGAAGGAAGGAAGGAAGGAAGGAAGGAAGGAAGGAAGGTAGTATGCTTCACTCTGTATTCAGACAGTAGCAATTCTTTCTCTGGAGGCAAATAGCATGTTTCATCATGAATCTTTTGGGATTGTCTTGGATCATTGTATTACTGAGAATAGCTAAGTCATTCACAATTCTTTATTGTACAATTTTTCTGTCACTGTTTACATCATTCACCTGGTTCTGCCCATTTCACTTTATATCAGTTCATGTAAGTCTTTTCAGGTTTTTCTGAAATTGTCCTGCTTCTCATTTCTTATAGCACAATAATATTCCATCACGATGGTATACCACAAGTTGTTCAGCCATTTCCCAATTGGTGGGTATTCCCTCAGTTTTCAACTCTTAAGCACCACAAAAATAACTGCTATAAACATCTTTGCTTATATAGGTCTTTTTCCCTTTTTTAAAAATTCTCTTTTGGATAACAGACCTAGCAGTGGTATTGCTGGATCCAAAACTATCCAGTTTTATAGCACTTTGGTCACAGTTCCAAACGAGGCACCTGATTTCCCAGAAGTCTGAAGGTGAACCAATTGATGTGGATGATACTACAAGATTACCATTTCAGTTGTAATATATATTGTAAGTACTTGGATTCTAAACAATGGACCAACAAAATTGGTGTTTGTACAACTTTTAAATATTCTTATTAATGTATAGGCATTAGCACACTTTAATACAAACTACATAGAGAATTTTCCTAAAATCTAGGAAAGTAGAATGTCAAAAAGTCAACAAAATGTGAAAAACTTAAAAGTGCAAAACAGAAGGTACTTCACAAAATTTGTTCACTGAAACAATTCAGCTACCAGTTTATATCCTTCTTTTTGCAAATGGCAATGAACAACTGATTAGACTAGCAGGACATAAAAGAAAAATAAGGCTAGCTGGTAGCAGTAATATTATAAATTGATATTTTAAGTGATAAGACACCTAGGACATTCATTTTGTAATGATCTAAAAAATGATGTTTAGTATTAACTTGCTTCCCACACAAGGGAAAAATAAGAGGTCTTGGGATATTGATGATAATAACCACAATAATATAATAACCTCCCCCCACCTCCACAACAATTTTGTTACTATAATTTTGTTCTGAAAAAAACCCAACCAAACCAAAAAAAAACATTTTTCCCTGAAGAAATTGAAGCCTTTTTGTTTTTTTGGGTAGAGTTTTGTGAAGTAAATAATTAAGCAAAAGGAAAAATACTCCCACAGTCAGTGAACTAAACACTATAAAAAGAACAAATTCAGATTTAAGTAAAGCAAAAATTTCAGGATGAATTAGGGCAAAATATGAATACGTCACGAATGATACGGATGAAATGAGAAGGTATATGTGGCACCAACAGTATTTCATGCTCACATAGCATTTAAAAGTTCATAAAGCTTTCCTCCCTCATATTCGATGGTATGCCATATGAACCTTTGTTCTTGTAGCAGGAGTGATCAAGGATCAAATTTGTAAGTCAGTTTTGTTTATACTTCTATTAAGAAGGACACATTGATTAGGCATTAGTAAGTGAAAGTGTTGGAGAACTTGCCATGCAAATGGGAGATTTGCATTTCAAAGATTTTTATTTCATGGGCATAATTATTTTTAAAGCAACATCTCTTGCTCCTCCTCCCTTCCCCACCCCAGTGCCCCCCTTCTCACTTCTCCCTCCCCATTAACCCTGATGCAAACTTGCACTTGCACTTGTGGACTATTCTTTTTGAGACTTTAAACAAATGTTTACTAAGCTGGGAGGGGCGGGGGAGGTAAGAACATGGCCCCGGGACTGGAGTTCAGCAACAACAATTCAGGAAGATGTAGAGTTATTTTTATTATGATCATTAAGAAGGAAAAGAAGATATATAAATTATAGTTAGCTTTTCTACAACACATTAAGATTTGAGAGGAAATTTAAGGCTTTCAAAGTGTATTATAAATGTTATCTTATTTGATCCTCCCTATAACCCTGGGTGATAGGTGCTATTATTACCCCCACTTTACAGATAAGGACACAGACAAAGAGGCTAAGTGACTTGCCCAGGGTCACAAAGCTAGTACATTTAGTAGCAGGATTTGAACTCGGGTCTTCCTGATCCCAAATCCAGAACTCTATCTATTAAGTTACCTCATTGCTCCTAATAAGAGTATTATTATTGCTGTTTTACAGATGAAGAAATTGAGTCTTAAAGAGGGTAAGCATATTTGGAGCTAAGAAATAGCTCTGAGGCTTTCCCTACAGAGATTGGTGCTGGACTACCTCAGGTTTTATTAAGGATAGATCCATAGATGTTATTAGATAAGATCCAGTAGTGACCAGTGGAAAAGGAAGCAAGTAACTTCCTACTGAAGGGTCCTGGGTGGCTATTAATTGAGCTGACATAATCACCAATGAGTTTTACTGCTTGCACAGAGCATGTATCCAGGATTTGATAGAGAACCTTGAAAAGCTTAGCCAACCTAATGACCACTCTCCATTTTTGGAGATTAATATACAAATGATATTGCTATAAGAAATGTACATTTCTTTTTTTTGCTCAGGATAGTAAAGTTTCAAGTGAACAAATGGAGGCCATTCAGAGCACAGGGAGTGTTTTCTTCTCTACTTCTGATTGATGTTGGGGAATTCCAAAAAGAACAAAGGTTTTAGAGAGCTAACAACTGGATATGATGATGACATCTGAAAATGACATTTGGATTTGCAGAACATAACATAAAATCTAAGACTGATGGGCTTCTTTCCAGAGAGGAAGTATACCTAACAAGATAAAAATATTTGCTTGGAGCCTTATGAATCTGATCAGGAGGACTTTACAGTGAAAAAGGGAAGGAGATGGAGTTCTGCTATAGCTTAAAATCTAATTTATATCCATCTAATTCACAGGCAACAGCATCTGAGAAGAGCAGCTTTAATAATAACCATGATTTGCAATTTCTATACACAAATGTAAAAATATGGATAATAAGTAAGGTGAACTAGAGATCTTCAATCAAAGTAGATTTGATCTCATGAAGTATCACTGAGACTCGGTAGAATGGCATGGTGCCGTGACATGTAGTTCTTGAAAGAATATGCCTCATTTGAAGGGAATGTAGTAAATAAAAGGGTCAGGAGAGCACCATTACCTGAATTCAAGACCCTCTGGTACCTGATACAAGCTTAATTTTCCAGCTCTATCTTAATTACTTCTCCTTATAGATTGAATTCTGAAGCCAAACTGGACTATTCTCTAACCTCTGAACATGTTCTATGCTTTTACTCATTCTCTGATTCTGTTTCCTGTACCAGGCATTTTATTGCTCCCTCTTCTCACCTGATTTATTGTTATTTATCTTTTAAAACCTAAGTTAAACACTATGTCTTCCAGAAAGTCTGTCTGGTCTTCACTATTGATAATGCTCTCTACCAAAAATCTCTCCACATGTTATAAGAATAACACTTTTCTTTCTTCCTCTCCAATACACTAATCATGTGTTAATATGTTTAATCATTATCTATAATTTCCCTAATTGCACTGTAAATTCTGTGTGGGCAAGATTATGTTTAACTGAAATTTATATCATCCCCTGTTGAGGGGAGCAGAGCCAAGATGGCAGCTGGTAAGCAGGGACTAGAGTGAGCTCCGTACGGAGTCCCTCCAAAAACCTATAAAAAATGGCTCTGAACCAATTCCAGAACGGCAGAACCCACAGAACAGCAGAGGGAAGCAGGGCTCCAGCCCAGGACAGCCCGGATGGTCTCTGGGTGAGGATTATTCCACACGGAGCTGGGAGCTGGGAGCTGGGAGCTGGGAACGGAGTGGACCAGAGCCCAGCCTGAGCGGCATGGACCATCCAGACCAGAAGCCAGGCGGAGGGGCCCCTAGCGCCCTGAATATGTGAACTGCAGCAGTTACCAGACCCCTCGACCCACAAACACCAAAGACTGCGGAGAAGGTTAGTGGGAAAAGCTGCGGGAGTGGAAGGAGTTCGCGGTTTGGCTTCCAGCCCCGAGGGCAGCGGAGGTGGGGCAGCTACAGTTGCTGCTGCTTCTGGCCCCAGGCCCACCTGGTGGGAGGAATTAAGTGGCGGATCAGAGCAGGAGTGCAACAGCCTGCTGAAGATCTAAGCCCAGCCCGGGCTAGGGGTTCTTGGGGAAGGAGTAGTGCGGGTCTGACAGAGCTGGCACCTCCCCCCCAAATGTGGAACATAGAACTCTTTAGTCTACAAGCTGTCATACCCCACTGAAAAACTCAAGGGTCAAGTTAGTTGGTTGGAAATATGGCCAGGCAGCGAAAACGTGCCCAGATTCAGTCTCAGACTTTGGATTCTTACTTTGGTGACAAAGAAGACCAAAACATACAGCCTAAAGAAGACAACAAAGTCATAGAGCCTACAACAAAAGCCTCCAAGAAAAACATGAACTGGCCCCAGGCCATAGAAGAACTCAAAAAGGATTTGGAAAAGCAAGTTAGAGAAGTAGAGGAAAAATTGGGAAGATAAATGAGAAGGATGCGAGAAAACCATGAAAAACAAGTCAATGACTTGCTAAAGGAGACCCAAAAAAATGCTGAAAAATACACTGAAGAAAACAACACCTTAAAAAACAGACTAACTCAAATGGCAAAAGAGCTCCAAAAAGCCAATGAGGAGAAGAATACCTTGAAAGGCAGAATTAGCCAAATGGAAAAGGAGGTCCAAAAGACCACTGAAGAAAATACTACTTTAAAAATCAGATTGGAGCAAGTGGAAGCTAGTGACTTTATGAGAAATCAGGATATTATAAAACAGAACCAAAGGAATGAAAAAATGGAAGACAATCATCCCCTGTTGAGGTAGCTAAGTAGTACAGTGTATAGTATGTCAGGCCTGAAGTCAAGAAGACTCACTTTTGTGAGTTCAAATTTGGCCCCAGACACTTACTAGCTGTGTGACCCTGGGCAAGTCACTTAACCTTGTTTGCCTAAGTTTCCTCATCTACAAAATGAGCTGCAGAAGGAAATGGCAAACCATTCCGATATCTTTACCAAGAAAACCCTGGTGGGGTCAGGAATAATCAGATATGAATAAAATGACTAAAACAATCTTCCCCTGCTACACAGTAAAATGAACAAGTCAGGTACTTAAGTTAAATTGAAGTCAACTCAATAAACATTCTCTGTGAATCAACTATGAATCTAACTTGACCCTACAATAGGTGAGTGAGTGAGAGGCAATTTCTGGTCTGCAAAGGAAGAAAGTCTAGTAGAAAGGAGAAAACACACAAAGATTTGGTATGAATATGTCAAGCACTTAGTAGGTCAGTTTTTCCCAAATTTCCAGCTAGCCAACCATCTTGGCATCCACCTAAGTTATGGAACCAGTCAGGCACTGTGATTTGTCCTCTTATCCAAGTAACAATGAATGTTCCCATACAATATATAAGAAATATATGCTAATAGTGATGAGGAGAGGAATCTACATAGGGATGTGTGTGTGTGTGTGTTGTTGTTGTGGTTGTTGTTGTTGTTGTTGTTGTTGTTCTTTGGGCTCTTCTTTCTTCATTGTGCATTGCTCCATCACTTGACTTCCTTTACCCAAGATTTTTTAGAAAAGGAACTATCTCACCTAGCATGTTGCCAGGTAGATAGTAGGTATTTAATAAATGCTTATGAATTAAATTCTTTACTCAAACTCTGAACCTTGAGGATAATCAGCTTTGCCAACAAAAAAGGCAAAAAAAAGATGTGCTATGATAGGTACAAGCTATTCCTAGAATTCAGATATGGGAAAGATGTTCCCTTTTCCCTATGAGAGGACTGAGAATTAAATCTGAAGTTGAAGGACCTAGATTTGAATCCTGGCTCTTCTGATTACTTCTGGTGTTACTCTAGGCAAGGTCACTTCATCTCTCAGAATCTTGTTTTCCTCATTCTTAAAATGAAAATTTTGCACTAAATAATCTCTTAAATCTTATGTGTACATATATGTAGATATGTGAGTATAAAGATTAATTTTAAAAAATTCAAGTTCCAGCCCTGTGCCTTTAATGCTGGCAAGTAATAAAGTGGCTAGAGACAGTCAGGAAAAGAGTTACAAGTTAAGCTTCTGACAGATGTTATGTAACCCTTACAAGTCATTTAACTTCTCTCAATGCTTTTCGTGACTATCTAAAAGTTTAAGTTACAAAGAATGTGCCAACCTGCTTTGGTAAACAAAGCTTTCTAATTTGGAATTTCTTAGTATTACAAAAATGGCAGGTCTAGTACTTATCTCATTTACCTACTTTTAAAATATGAAGCCTGATCTATGCATTCATGCATGCACATTTTCTTGTAACCTCAGTAAAATCTTAAGTCCACTTTTAAAACTCTTCTAATTAATTCTTTTGTGACTTGAATTTGTTTTCCCTAGGATTGAGAACTGGTCTTTACTATGCACACAGTAAAAACGATGTGGATGAATACTTATTATGAAGTTGCATAGAAAACCCATACAGTTCATCCATCAATGTGTATTTATGTGCATCTGTATAAATGACACATGTTCCATTAAACACAAAAATGAAAAGAAAGAAATAATCTCTGTCATCATCATATCATCACCACCAAGACTATCACCATAATCATCTTCATCATCATTTCAGCTTGCAAAAATTTAGCACCTATATAGCAACATACAGCCTAAAGGTAAAATTATGCATCAGAATTATACATCAGATATACATACGAAATTATACATACACATACAAAATATACATATATGTACAAAATTATACATCAGAAACTTTCTTTCATTTTTAGTAGACAATCCAATCTCTGTACAACAAGTGGAGATCTCAAAATATATCCTTGAAAATTAAACAAATAAACTAGGCTAGAACCAGGCTGGTATCACAGACAAATCATTTGCCCCAAATCCCCCAAACAAAAAAAAAATCAACCTGCAAATATTGAAGGATGGCATTTTAATTAAGAAATTCAGCTCTTTTATCTTCCAAGGTAATAATATATAGAACATTAAACATAAAAGAACAACAAAGTGACATGTGGTGATATAATTTCTAATTGAACTCCGTTGAACAACATGAGAGAAGTGAGATAACAAATAGTTAAGATTGAGAGGTTGAGTGCTTTAAGGTTTCCAAAGAGTTTTCCATACATCATGCATCTGAAAAAATAAGAGGACTTGGAAAGGGAAAAGAAGAGATATTAGTCTAGGTCTCTTATTTTGTGGAAGGAGAATATTTTAGGATTGTTCTTTGCCTGTCAAGTTACTAAAAAAATCACCGTGCCTCAGATTTGCTAATTAGGTTTTTGACTCAGCATGTGACTCCAAATCTCCCAGTCTCTACAATTAAAAGAAAATAGCAGGGAAAGAAAACATACTCTCTCACTTACCAACTTACTCTGAACTATTCTGATTCATTGCTTTGTATAATTCTGCCTCCCTCCCTACCCTGTGGTAAGGAAAATTATTAAAAGCTCTTGCATCATGACTTTCATATGACTGCGGCATGAAAAACCTTTACCTCACTGAAGAAGGAAGTGGCAAATCACTCCAGTATCTTTGCCAAGAGAACCTCATGGACAGTATTAAATAATGAAAGATATGATATTGGAAGATGAGCCAGTCAGGTCTGATGGTGCCCAATACACTACTAGGGAAGAGCAGAAGACAAGAAGGAGTAGTTTCAGTACTAATGGAGTGGTAGCCAAAGCTAAAAGGAACCTCAGCTGTGGATGCATCTGATAAAGAAAGGAAAGTTCAATGCTGTAAAGATCAATATTGCATAGGAACCTGGAATATAAGATCTATGAACCAAGGTAAGCTGTGTGCAGCCAAACAGGAGATAGATTAAACATTAATATCTTGGGTATTAGTAAACTTAAATCAATTGGAATGGGTGAATTTAATTCAGATGATTGTTACATACACTACTGTGGGCAAGAATCCCTTAAGAAGAAATGGAGTAGCCCTTCTGGTCAAAAAAGGAGTGAGAAACTCAACACTGGGGTATAATTTCAAAAATGACAGAATGCTTTCTATTTGAATCCAAGTTATACCATTCAATATCATAGTAATACAAGTCTATGCCCCATCACTGATGCCAAAGAGACCAAAGTTGATCAGTTCTATGAAGACCTACAATATCTTTTAGAAATAACACCAAATAGGTGTGTGTGACATTCATTATAGGGGACTGGAATTCTAAAGTAGGAAATCAAAAGTTAATTGGAATAATTGGAGTACAAAATGAAACAGGGCACAGACAGAGTTCTTTCAATATAACTCTTTTCTACAACTCAAAAGGTGACTCTACACATGGACATCACCAGATGTTCAATATAGAAATCAGATTGATTATATATTTTATATCCAAAGGTACAGATGCCCTATCAGTCAGTTAAAACAAAGCCTAGAGCTGATTGTGGCTCAGATCGTGAGCTTCTTATTGCAAAATTCAAATTTGAAGAAAGTAAGGAAAGATATCAGACACAGTAGGTATGACCTTAATATGATCTCTTATGAATATGAAGTGGAAGTAAAGAATAAATTTGAGGGATTAGGTCTTCTTGCCTGAAAAACTATGGACAGGGATTTGTAGTGTGCAGGAGAGAGCAATAAAAAAATCCCAAAGAAGAGCAAGAAAGCAAAATGGCTGTCTGATGAGGCTTTACAAATAGCTGAGGAAAAGAAGGAAAGGGAAAGGGAAAGGAGAAAAGGAAAGATATCCAACCAAATGCAGAATTTCAGAGAATAGCAAGGAGAAATAAGATTTTTTTTAATGAACAATGCAAAGAAATAGAGGATAACAATAGAATGGGAAAGACAAGAGATCTCTTCAAGAAATTAGAATGTTTCATGCAAAAATAGGCATGGTAAAAGACAAAAATGGTCAAGATTTAACAGAAGCAGAAGAAATTGAGATTTGGAAGAGGTGGCCAGAATACACAAAAGATCTATACGAGAAAGATCTAAACAGAACCTACCGATGGTGTGGTTACTGATCCAGAGCCAGACTGTGTGGAGAATGAAGTCAAGTGGGCCTTATTAAGAATTTCTAACAATAACGTTAATAATAATAAAGTGATGGAATTCCAGCTGAGTTGTTTAAAACCCTAAAAGAAGATGCTTTTAAAGTGCTGTGCACACTATACCAGCAAATATGAAAAATTCCACAGTGTCCACTGGATTGGAAAAGACTAGCTTACATCCCAATTGTAAAGAAGGGTAATGCTAGGGAATATTCAGATTACTGAACAATTGTGCTCATTTCATGCACCAGCAGGTTATGCTTAAAATTCTACAAGCTAGGCTTCAGCAATATGTGAACCAAGAACTACCAGAAGAGCAGGCTGGTTTTCAAAGAGGCAGAGTAACTAAAGACTAAATTGCCAATATTAGCTGGATTAAAGAGAAAGCAAGGGAGTTCCAGAAAACCATCTACTTCAGCTTCATTAACTACACTAAAACCTTTAACAATGTGGATCATAACAAAATGTTCCAAGCCCTCAAAGACATGGGAGCACTAGATCATTTTACTTGTCTCCTGGGGAACCTGTATGTGCGTCAACAAGCAACAGTTAAAACCAAATATGGAAGAACGGATTGGTTCAAGACTGGAAAAGGAGTATAACAAGGCTGTATATTGTTACCTTATTTATTTAACTTACATGCAGAGTACATCATACAAAATGCCAGGCTGGATAAATCAAAAGCTGGAATTAAGGCTCCTGGGAGAAATAGCAGTGATCTCTGATATGCAGATGATACCACTCTGATGACAGAGAGTAAAGAAGAATTAAGAAGCCTTTTGAGGAAGGTAAAAGAGGAGAGTGTAAAAGCTGGCTTTATGCTTAATATAAAACAAACTTAAGAACTTGGCAAATTGTTCCATCACTGCCTTGGTATATAGAGAGGAAAAATGGAAGCAGTGTAAGATTTTATATTTTGGGTGCTCAAAGATCACTGCAAGTGATGGTTGCAGCCTTGAAATTAAAAGATAATTGCCTCTTGGGAAAACAGCTATGGCAAATCTGGACAGTATACTAAATAGCAAAGACATCACCTTGCAGAGAAAGCAATGGTTTTTCCAGTAGCAATGTATGACTGTGAGAATTGGACTTAGGAGGAAAGCCAAGTGTCACAAAATCAACTCTTTCAAATTGTGGTGCTGGAAATTTTTGAGAGTTTCTTGGACAGCAAGGAGAGCAAATCAGTCAATACTTAACAAAATTGATTGAAACTATACACTGGAAGGTCAAATACTGAAGCTCAAGCTTAAATACTTTGGCCACATAATGAGAAGATTTAACTCATTGGAAAAGAATCTGATATTTTGAAAGACTGAAGTCAAAAGCTAGCTTGAAGAATGCCAATTACAGCCAATTAGGCTGTGGTCAGGTTGTAGAAAGCTTCAAAAGCTACTGAGTTATTGTTATACCAAACTTTTACTGGCACCCTTGAGTCAGTCTTCTCTCTGTATGTTTTCCCTGGTTAGCATATTTTTTGAGTCATTGTTTTATTTTCTTCATTTTAGTCAACTACGCAGTGAGACAGGAAAGTTAGCTTTGAGGGGCTATTGCTTCTGGCACTAAACACCCAGTGTTAGACATCACTGTCAAGCTGTAGCATAGATGTTACGAAGTGAGTTCAACAAAAGCAAGAAACCTGGGCTCTAGTCCTAGAACTGCTACTAATATACTGTATGACTTTGTCCAAATTATTTCACCTCCCTCACTTTAGTACTTGGATTTTGTAAAAATGAAAGAATTAGAATAAATTATATCTTTAGTCTTTTCTAATTCTAAGAACTATTATTCTCTTTTTTCTTTGATAATAAACCAACTCTCAGCAAAAAGGAAAAATTTTGTTAGAACATGGTTTTTCATAGGAATATCAACCATGAAAATAGAGACCCATGAACCCTCTGACATTTAAGGTTTGTAGCATGACTTGTCATGTAAGTTTGCATGGGGATAACTAGTTTGGGGGGGAGAGGCAATATTAGTAGTAGTTTTTCTTTCAGTTTATCTAATAATGGTGAAACAGAATTCATATACCTTTAGATTTTCTCTACCTACTAATAGGAAATATTATTTAGGATTAGTCTTTCATGGGATAGGTTGTTTTTATTCTGTTGATAATGTGCTGTTTCTATGGTAATCATGATTAGAACCAACAGATTCTCAACTTCATGGTGTATGTGTTCGGCTGCCAGTTGAAGCAATGGACAAAGCTATCATCTGCAGGATCATTCTCAATAATAACTACTAACTCAGGATCCACCTCCCACCTTTGTCCAAGAATAATGGTGCTAGTCCCACTGACAAGTGGTAGACTTCAGGACGAAAATGGAACCTGGGAAAAAGAGAAAGACTAGGAATCAGGAATCTTTCATTGTTTGGGAGATTGAACTAAGATTCTTCTTTACTCTAAGATTCTGGCTCTAAAACATCGCTTCCAGGTTCCATTCCTCCACTTGCCTGCTCACCCCCAGTCTTTGAGTCCTCCCTTACATTATAGCAAAGGATAAAGAAAAAGAAATATTATTATTATAGTATTATGCCCCAACAGCTTGTTTTAAAAACACCTTTGATAGTCCCCTTCCCCCATAAGAAAGTGTTTTCTCTACAATCCACTTCTCTTTCATCATTCTATGCACAAACATAAAAATAAAGCTGCATGTTTTACAATTCCTAATTTTAAAAATGATGTGTAAATTTATTTATTGAATACTTTATCATTCAGCTCTTCTGCAGCTCCTTATAATGTGCCCTCTAACTCAGATTGAATAGGGTTCAGGGAGTAGGAGAGACCTTTATTTCTTTCACAGAATATAACATTTTGAAACACATTTAAACTTGGTAAGGCTGATGTTTGAATAGTTATTGGGCAGGTTGCCCCTTCAAATCCCTTCTAATTCTAGAATTCTGTGATCATAGAGCAGGGTGTGGACAGAGAAGACATAAAAAAGATTTCTTCACACATTGGAATATATACCCAGAGGACATCTGAGCATAGCCAATGTCAAGGAATGATTCGAATAGATTAGCTGTATAACAATTAAGATGAATATTCACAATTATTCCTGGGGGAATATGCCCTGGAAGTCTGGAGTTTGGAAGTTAACACTAGCTCTTCCCTTCAGTAAAGGGGATAGAGAATAGATTCTGTACTCCATGGGGGAACAAGCAAGGAGAGACATGGCAAAGGAAAAGGGTGAGGTGAGAGAAGAGGAAAAATTGGAAGAGTAAAGGGTAAGGGAAGAGAACATACATCCTATCCTCGAATAGGAGAATGGAAAGCACTTTCTTCTTTTAGTCATCTTCCTTTGAAACTTTCATTCAAAGTTCAAGGTTCATGTCAGAATTGCCATCTAAGACCTGTCCTGTCTGACCTTTTTAAAGTACTGACATCTAAATACCAGGGAACACCAGGCACTTCTAGCCTTATTATGCTTTACTGATTTTTCTCACTTTTGATTCAGGTGAATTAATCTTAAG